>NC_071090.1:73581773-73937273 GCF_027358695.1 Spea bombifrons
GAGAAGGAGGGGTAGGGAGGAAGAGGGGAGATTGTGAGAAGGGGGGGTAGGGAGGGAGAGGGGAGATTGTGAGAAGGGGGGGGTAGGAAGGGAGAGGGGAGATTGTGAGAAGGGGGGTAGGGAGAGAGAGGGGAGATTGTGAGAAGGGGGTAGGGAGGGAGAGGGGAGATTGTGAGAAGGGGGGTAGCGAGGGAGAGGGGAGATTGTGAGAAGGGGGGGTAGGGAGGGGAGATAGTGAGGAAGGGATAGATGTGGTATGTCGTTTTCAATAAAATTTGCATAAAATAGTTAATTTGCATTTAATTTTAATGGTTCAGAAAATGTCAGGCAAAATGGTCGGCCCTCGCACATGTTCACTTCATCAAATCTGGCACTCTTCGAAAAAAGTTTGGACATGCCTGCTTTAAACACACGATATCTGCTATTATGTATAAGCACCTTCGCTACAACAATGAGTATTCATAAAAAAGTGCAGAAAGTGAAGGACACTCAGTGTCCAGGGAGTCAACAGATAGAACGTTCTGATAGCTTCCACTCGGCTAACAGATAATCACCAATTTTACTTTTTCAAGCAAGTTAAAGCGCTCTTGCTCCCTTCCACCCATACATTTCTCACCTCCGGCAGCCGATATGGCAGGATAAGTTTTTCTCCAACAGTGACAGTCTTCCTGGTAATTAGAGCATCCAGAAGCATCTCCTCTCGCACCTGAAAAGCAGAAAGACACATGGAAATAAAAACATGCCAAGTTCTTCTTCTAATTTTATTATTTATATAGCTCCATCATGTATTGCACAGAACTGTACAAAGGGTAAAGAGAGCACAACAAGCAGTGCATAGCAATGATTTCCACTTACAGAAACAAAAGAGCTTACATATGAAGCTCTGCAACTCACCAGGAGTCTACACAAATATATCTCGCACACCCTATGTATTATATGACCACACAGCGGCCACAGAGCCCATCACACTCTTTGGGGGTTTATTTGCTTATATACAGTCTGCTCCTTTTCATGTAAAACAACTATGATTGTCCTTAATCTCTTCTACTTGTTGGAATACTCCTGATTTTTCCCTTTTTATGCTCGAAAGGAGCTCAAGAGTTGACAGGTGAGTCGTTCCGGCCCCCATACTTGACTATTAATACTGAAGGGCCTGCACTTGTAAGCTTCTCTCGGGAGAAGGGCTGAGTTGAGCCTGCTTAATGCATAATTGAATGGATGAGGAGACTGAATAAAGCTCACTGGCTTAACTATGCATTATACAGGGCCGGGTAAGCTCTTGCAGCAGCAGCTCACAGAGGTTGAACCACCATAATATATAATGAAGACAAGACACACTACTTTGCTGACAACTCTCCCTTTAGCAAACATAGCCCTCGGTACCTTGAAACCATGTCATGGATTTCAGTTGATATGCTCAAAGCGCAGAATTGTTTCTCAGCCCCTTACTAATTGTTTTGTGCTGGTAATGCTCACTAGGGACCAAGAGCTTGCCAAATGTGCATTGACCGCTGGACTCGTGAATGCATTTTCTCTAATGTAGAAAAGGATGCAGTTGATTAATCATTTACTAATCTTGCCATCAGTCTGATTCATACCATCAAGAAAATAAAAACACAGTAATCATTAAATACGGTAATATGCAGACAGCCATTTTATTGCTTATTCCCGCATATTCTCAGGCAAGATTGTGTCTACATAATGAAGAACCGCAAGGTATAATATAGATCCCTAGTAAAATAAAAACCTAAAAGACTCATTTAACTGAAACCTTTCAAAATTCTCGGCCTTAAGCACATTGGCAAAACCTGGAGTGCATGCAGAATGTTTCTTTCTATTTACCCAATTCATGTTCAACAATATCTCCTGATTACAGTCATCTCACATACATATTTTTCCAGAGGGCCACATCCATGGTTTACATATTATTTATTTTTTTCACTTATAGTGGAAGGGCACTTTTAAAAAAAAAAAAAAAAATGATTCTCCTATTTTTCCGCAGTATCCCAGTGCAGTATACTTCGAAATGCCTTTGGAATTTTTTTTGTCAGTGATGTCATTTCTGGAAGGGGGAGAAACTATTTTTCTCCCTCTGCTCCTCCTGATCCCTTGCGCTGATCACAATGTAATCAGCAAGCAGAGCTCCATAGCCTTGCACTGCCCAATGCAATAATTGTGATCAGCCACCTGGGGGGGGGGGCAACGGGAGAACCCAGCAGGGTCTACAAATAACAGTCAGTTTGTACCTGTACATCCTAATGGGCTTCTTGTCACAGATTTTAAGGACATACAGGTATGCCCTAAGGGGACAAAGGGGTTAAAGGAGCTGGCAAACATGACACACTCTTAAAACAATATTTATCACATCTCCAAAAAGAAAGATGAGAAATGAATGAGCATATATAATCTTAAGAAAGTATGGTCAGGAATGCTAGAATCACAAAACCAATGGAAATGTGGATCTCGGTACTTTCTGTCTTGGGTCATATCTCCTGTTATTATTATTTTGTCTTCTTCTTTCCCAAATACTTCACAAATAGAAACTGGGTTAACAATTCACCATTGGATCCTAATCTCCATCCTAAATAGCTCACCCCAAGCTGCGTGGCAGTGTCTGGCTCACTTAGATGCCTGTTGCGAGATCACACTATGGAGAATGTACAGGAATGAGACTAGGGAGCCAGCTGTTTACAAGTGAAGACCCCCCTTCCCTACTGGAAACCAGCTGGAACCATGATTCCATACTGGAAAACATTGGAAACAAGCAGATGGGATGTAAATGTGAAACATATTGAATGCCATCCCAGGAAAACAAGAGCACTTAATCTTCACAAAGCAGTCCTTCCATGTGAAACAGCCATAAGCACCCATCTTAAATGGGGATTTAGTATTTACGTAGTAGCTCAAGGCTTCTCTTAGTAACATTTATTTTTATAGCACCAGCATATTCTGTAGTGCTGTTATAATAAGAGGCAGTAAAATGATTTAAAAATCACACACAATAACATATACCGATACAAAACGAAGATTTCCTTTTTTCAATGCATTTTGGGTAAGTAGTAATGGATATGCTCCAGGCTAACAATGTCTGGGCTTGGGTTCAAGTCCAAACAAATGGCCTACCAATACCACCACTTCAAAACATGGACAATACCCTCAATACACAATACGGAATCCTGTTTTAAAAAACACTTTTTCCAAAACACACTGCATAAAAATCCACAACCGGATCACTGAAAGGATCCGGTCAATTTGTCAATGTATCTGATTTAGAAGTATTCAAAACAGCTTGCCCCTGCCAACTCCATTATCAGCCCTTCCCAACCTACTTCTCTTGCATAGTTTCATCAAATAATAATACAACAGTAAGCTTACAGAACATATTACTACACATTTCCCACCAGTTTGGATTATGGTTTTTAAAACTGTATTAAATCGGTAACACTAGGAGCCCCATTAAGATATTTTGCTTTGCATAGTCAGTACTAGGGACTTATGGAAACTATGTGTATAAACCCAATTAAAAACAACACATTATTCAGTCTGAAGCATAGGTTCTGTCCAGGCATGAAAGTAAGTAAGTGTGTGTGTGTACATACATATACATTATAAAAAGTGTTTAAGCACTGCATTTCAGGGTGTAACTCCTTTAAAACTGGAATGTGGCCATTTGGAAGAGATTGCAAATTTATTAAACATCATCCAACAGAGGCAGTAGACATTAATATGTTATGGAAATTCAATACTTTGGGAAAGATGCAAAGCATAACTATAACAAATATAAAAAGCCAAAAACTAGTGTATATGGATTTATTGTTTGCAGATAATATGGCAGCCTGGGTGGGCTAAGCCATTTTTATCAGCTGTCACATTCTTAAACTATCGTAAAGAATTCATTTCTGGTAGAGACTTGGCATCTTTTCCCTCTGCAGAACTGTAAGCCGCCATTACCTTCAACAGCTCGGAGACTATGCTCAGCGCCTCAGGGTTTGAAATATCAATGGATTCATCACGATAGGTCTTTCTTTTGTACTGGATGTTTCCAAGGTGAAGGATCGCAGACAGGAGAGACACAATCCTGTAGAAGAATAAACAGGAAAAAAAATTAAATATGGAGAGGAACTGTCCAGCACGAAGGAGAGAATACAATAAACAAAAAGGTACTATAAGGCCCCATCTACACTGCATTTTATGATCTGCTCAGAAATTACAGAAGAGCTTATATAGGCTCACAATCATAAAATCATAGGAAGTAATAGCAGGAAAGTGACCAAATGTATGATAAAAATACAAAACCAGGATGTCACAGCAATAATATTGTGTTATTGGGAGGAAATTGCGCTACTCTTCTCCCAAACTCAACGGTACCTCCTAGTTGGCTTACTCACTGTTTTCGTGTGGCTGCCAGAAACCCGACCATTTCCATTGCCAACTGCAAACGTTCAAAATCATGTCTCAGATCCTCACCTTCCCCTCCCAAGGAGTCCTGCAACGCACAACAGTCTCACAGTTAAAAAAAAAAAACCTACAGCAGCACTGCACACAGCATAAATAATAACAAAGCACGGTGCACAACAAGGGCAGAATTGCATGTTTATCTTCGTAGGGCTGACATAGTAGGAATACATGAACAAGGGCGCCTGGTGTTTCTTCTTTGGCTTAGTTGTCAAAAACATATAAATCTCTTTCACCATAAAAACCAGCATCCCTCCCCTCACCCTCTGTGAGAGAAGGAAAACAGATTATTTAAATACTGGTCATACTTAGGTAAAATATATACACAAGCACTTATATAAAGCCTACGCATTCTAAAAAAGCATTACACTGCCTTAACAAAATTCAAAGGCTTAACATATAACATGGTGACATAATACTCACAATTTCATCTTCACAATCACTTTCTCCCCAGCTCTGCCTACGTGGCTTCCGTATTCTCTAAAAATGCATGAGCAAAACACATTGTTGGATGTAGAGCAGCAACTTTCAATTTACCTTAGCGCTTTCTACGTACTAGAACCATACAATGAGCCCGACAATGACTCTAAAAGGTACTCTTTATGCAGGGCCTTTGGCAATGTGCCAATGCTACCAATTTACATCTAGTATATCGTTGTCTATGTCTCACCTGGTTCAAGTAGTGATAGTTTTCAGGACGCTCTAGGTGAAATTCTGACTTTTCCTCCTCGCTGGCTCCAGCCAGCAGATAGTAGAAGACATGGTAATTCCTGTAGAGTATTGTGTAGACAATTTAGAATAATAAAATATAAAATGTACAACAGTTACATAAACCTATATGCCGATTCAGTTGTGTCCTGAGGTATGTATTCCTCCAGCTGGCATAGGGCTCCCATTAGTTCATTTTAGCCTATGCAGTCTTCTGAATTTGTCCCAGGCTGATATCACATCTACTTCCAAAACAGAAGTGCAAAGTGGCACAAGGGCATTGCCACCAAGGAATTTATGGCTGTGCTCTTACATTTACAAACCTATTTGGGCATTTCTGGCTGTAATATTTCATAAAAAAATTGCTGGTCATTCCATGACTCACGGCCTGATAAATGGCTGCTTTTTATATTTTTCCGCAGTGGCTCCCTACCCTACAGGACTTGTCATGCCTGTGACATAGGTGCAGCCAACGGCTTGATATGCCCAGCTGCGTGCTTTATTGGAGCACTGTTGGCCAGGGCCCACTGAGCATTTGCCCAGAGTGCCAGATGGCCGGTCTCGGCCTAAGTCATACATGCAGGTATGGTTAAAAATAAACCCCTACTTTCCCTGAAAAACTTGCACAGGTACACTAAACGAGACAAAGGCAAACTAGGGTGTAAAATAGCCTGTGTCTTTAAAGTGTTAAGTTAGTCTTTGGAGTAGTTGCGTCAAGGGCTAATATTTTACAAAATAAAGTTAAATACATCAACCGAACTAAATGTAGAACAAAGGCCGTGCAAAATACATTCTCCTTTCGTAACATCTTTCTTGCCTGGAGGTCTACATCAAATAAACAATTATTTACTAAGATGGCAAGGGTTCCAATTACCTCTCTAGCTGCTCCTGATAAACCAGCCTTGACTTTTCCAAAAGGTATTTCTCAACATAAGCTCTGAGAAGACAAGAATGGTCATACGACAATGGCTGATTTAAAAGGCACCATCATTATTAACAACAGCGTAACCTATTCATATAGGAAGAAAAAAAACAGTCCATGAAAATGAAAACGCTCAATGCACTCACCCGCGCACAGTCCCTGTTTCATGATAGTTGACTTGGATGAACTTTCCAAAGCGGCTGGAATTGTTGTTTTGTGAAGTCTTGGCATTTCCAAAAGCCTGAATGTCATACACCAAACGAATAGGAAGGGAGATATAAGAAGAAGAAATAATAGGATGACGCGATAGTACACTGAATTAAAATAACCCCTTTCTTCTTACAAATGATAATTACTTAACATCTCTGATAATTTGAATCAGTAGCAATACCCTTCTACATCTCAGAGAAATTGGAGGTCAAAAAATGTATTATGTTATTATTATTATGTCTGTCGTAGCTACCTCTTTCACAAAACTTCATCTACAGTGTAATTTCATGTTTAATGCATGATAAAGTAATGTCAGTAATATACTCAACTGTTTTAACAATTCCCCGTTAATAAGATGGTTGAAATTGCAGTTTATATGACGACCCTTAATATTGCATGATCGCCAAACTTTTGCTCTCACCTCAAGCACTGGGCCAGCCCCTAGTATGATCTGCTCTACTCCACTGGCATATCCTTTTTGACTCAGTGCCGTCAGATGGTGGATGAGGAAATTGGTACTTTGGGTCTTGCCAGAGCCAGTCTCTCCAGAGATGACAATGCACTGATTACGCTGACGCCTAAGCATTGTGTGGTAGGCAGCATCTGCCACTGCATAGATGTGAGGCTCTCGTTCCCCTAATCTTCGGTTATCATACATCTTCACATACTTGGGATTGTAAATGGGCAAAAAACGGAATGGATTAACTGCAACCAGAATGGTCCCCACATAGGTATAGATTTTCTCTTGGCGAAAACGTGTTTTAAGCGTCTCCAGCAAAGCCCTCTCACTAAGATCTGGTAGCCCACACAGGTCTTCACACTCGGGTCCCTGTTGCTGGGGAAAGAAACCTCTTTCTACCATGCGCCTGCGCTCCTCCGTCACTTTCAACCAGGAGTGGAGGCTCCCATAGTGGATAGAGCCATCAATATTCTTCTCCCTCAGGAGGAATCTGTAGTCCTCTCCAGACCCACGAGCCTCTAACGCAAGTCTAGGCCACAGCATCATGCGTTGAACAGGGCAGTCAGTAGGGTTAAGGATCCATTCCTCTCCACCGAACTCTTTCACCTCCGCCAGCACGTAGAACTTGGCCCGATCCAAGCGCAGTGCCGCAATGAGGGCGTCGATGACATCAGCAGCTGTTGTGTGCCATCGGGCGGGAACTGGGCAGTAGATGACATCATGTGAGATGCTACCAGGATATACCTGCAGCGTGAAGTCTTCATCCACCAGGCGGCGGCGCCCGCCGCCACCCCCCACCTCGGACATGGCGGCACTCCGTGTCCCATCAGAAGAAGTGCAGGCGGTTCTTTGTCAGAGGGGGGACACCTGTGGGATGAGAACGTTTAGTGTACAACCTAAATGTCATCCCTTAAAATTGTACATATACATACGCCATATGACCATATATTGCTTATCCCGACACTATGTCAAAGTACCCCAAGTTTGGCCCATTAGTGCCATCTAATTTTCATGGTTGTATTGCTAATCAAGGATCTGAATCAGAGGACTGAACTGCATTTTAACCCAAGGAGACTCAAATTAAAGCCTTCTCTGGACACCAGGGGAGCGCAACCTAAGAACCACAAAGAACACACACATTCAGATTCCCGGGTTGCTGCTGCTACTACTTATTGCTAATTATTATTCTAGGCAAGGGGTACTTTGACCCCAAGTTGGGGTACTTTGAAGTAGTGGTGGGCTGTGCAACAAATGGCCATACAGTTTGACATAATCTAGGTTTAATTCAAACGATTCTACATAATAAGAGACACTACAGTATCCAGGGCCTATAATCTATGTAAACATAGCTTTTTAGCTCTTTTTTATGTGAAGGTCTTGTTCGTTCCTCTGTCCTTACTTAACCACATGACATAAAAATGATATGATATATAATATGTAATTTAGCCATTGCTTACTTGGAGTATTATACGTAACAAATGGACTCTTGACCATGGGATAGAGGAAATATTGATAATTAGAGGGAAGGAGACGATACTTCCCTGCAGCAAGCACTGCTGATAGTGCTTGATCAGCAGATCAGAAAGATGCTAATGGTACTTTTTATGTTTAAATAAAACATGGCTCTTCTTCCTTGTAACATCAAGGAAGGGAAGCAATTCTTCCATGCTGACCCAGTACCATGACTGATTTGAGCACACTGTATTGTGATTCAGAAGTCATCTGAGAACTTCCTCACACTCAGAAGGAATGAGGGAAACCGAGCCAAGCTGTACTTGCAAATGGAAAATCAGGTGGCGTTTAACTGGTAAATTCAAATGGAAATTGGTAGCCGTAAAAGCTTTTCCAAGTCTTGTGATCAGCTTTTTCCTACAAGAATTCAAAATCTGCATGCAATCATCTGATAAAATCAACTGTGCCTGTCTCCAAGCAGAGAATGACCCTGAATTAATTGTGTGCAGCCATCTAACCAACGTACTCTACATTTCACATGAATTGCGGCACTAGTTTTCATACGTTGTATTGCCGGTATTACTCCACAGCCGACTGGATAAACATTTTGTTTTGGGATACATATACATTCACACTAGCAGTGCTTGTCCGGTTATTTTGTTTCTGCACCAGATGAATTGGATTAGATGTATCGCACAAGCCATCACCAGAACAGTGTTGGAACATTACAATTGATACTGGATTCACCTTTTTCTTAATCCTTTGAAACTGGCAGCAAGATGTTGTCTCATTAGTAGTCCTGTTTATTCAGATCCTTTTGTTTTCATTCATACTTCCTAACATTTGAAATGGCGTTGTTAGGGGGGCAGGGCTTTACGTGACATATTGACAGTGATTTATGTAACTCGGAAGGGCATTTAGCATGTTTACATCATTGTGACCTCTAGGGCTTGTGTGGCCGGGCATATTGAGCCAGCGGCCACTCGCTGTAACACTCGATCTGCGGTTGTAGCAGCAGATCAGGGGGAGTACGGGGGGCCGTCGGCACGTGGCTCATCCTGCACCCAGCCAGCCAGTCAAGGCCTGCTCATGACCACCAAATATTCTTAGCTCCTAGAAAAGAGGTACATAAAGGGGAGAAACGAGCGACAGAAAGATTTGGGGTCAAAAAAGGGAGTGTCCCTCTTTAAGAGGGGCACTTGGCAGGTATGCATTACTGAATTTGGAGAATAACAGCTGATGTAAAGGAATCATATGTAGCAAATGCAAACCAGAACATTCACGGGGGTGGAATCACACTCATCTATATAGTCAGTATTGGACAAATCTTAAAAACCAAATGGCCTTAATTAGGGTTTTTTGCCTTCTTTTGGATCAAGAGTAGGAAGGTCAGGTAGAAGGTTTGAACTTGATGGACTTAGGTCTTTTTTTTCAACCTGATGTACTATGTAACTATGACTCCTACAATACTACTGATGTCTCCAAAATCCTGCGCTTGTACATATTGAGCTCTATGGATGTACGTCTTCCAACCTCATGGGGGACAAATATCAAGATGTGACCTAAAATGATCTAATTCCGATAGTCTACATAGATTTGTACAACAAAAATAAGTTGGAAAAGGGAATTACAAACAATTAAATCATTAATTGAACATAATGAGAGCACCAACATCAATTGACACGTCAAGTATTAAAGCAACTTAATATGCTCATAAAGTGTATAAGTGAATAATAATAAAGAGTAGAATAATACCATAATGTAAAATAACCTAAGGAGAAACAATTGTCTGCGCATGGGAAATGGGATCATTTTGAAAAAAAACTGCAGTAGCCCAAAACATGTACATATAGTTGATTCAATTATTTAGTAAAAAACATGGCAAAAATCTGCTTATGAACCATACCTAAACCTCTGAGTGTTGAGCCAGGCCACAATATTACATCAGCTTCATTTAGCCTTTTGCTCTTAGCTGAAGCATGTAATTTACTCTCAGGACTATGAAATACATACTGCTACAACAATCCTGTGTCCTCAGCAGCTCGATTCTTATTTTTTTTTTTTTTTTTTATCAGTAGTACTTCTACATTTAACCCCTTAACGACAATCCCCGTACATGTACGGGGTTGCCGTGCAACGGGTTAACGACAATGCCCGTACATGTACGGGCTGCCGTTAAATAGCTGCATCGCCGCGATCGCGGCGTTTTCGCCGCGATCGGCGGCTTTGCAGCATCCACGGAAGCCTCCCAAGTGAGGCTGACCGTGGATCCGGGGAGGGCAGCCCTCGGCAGCCCTCCCCGGAAGAAAAATGGCCGCCGCCGCACCGATCATGAAAGATCGCGGCGGCGCCCGGCTAAAAAAGCTTAGGAAGCGATCTGAATCGCTTCCTAAGCATAAATGGTGTTACTGACATGCCTCGATATCGAGGCATATCAGCAACACTACCCCCCTACCCCGATCGCCTTGTAATTGCTCCGAGGAGCAACCACAAGTGCCATCCTGTAAATGACGTTGCCGTCATTCACAGGATGGCATCAACAATAGAAATGAGTTCATAGAGGGTCTATCCAGACCCTCTTGTGAACTCTCGAGCTCCTCCTGCAGGTTGAATGCAGGTACTGCATCCAACCATGCAAGGTCAATGGAGCCCAGCTCACTAATGAGTGATTAGTAAAAAAAAAAAAAAAAAAATTTTTTTTTAAAATTTTTAAAAATGTTTAAAAAAAATAAAAATAATATGGTAACATATAAAAATCCCCACTGTCACCAAAAAAAAAAAAAAAAAATTAATAAGCAAGTCCTAAAATTCTTTATCTTTACAAAAATTCCAGCATGGAAAGAGTTAAAATATTGGCATTACAAATGCCCATAGGGTGTCTCGTATTAAAAAATGCATGAGTGGATGGGATAAATTGAATTGGCCGGGTTCAAAGGTGTCCCAAATATGGGACATGGGGGCAGTAGGATCAGATGTCTAAATGGCGAAAAAATACACACCTCACAAAGGCGGCCTTTTACCTCCCAAATAACCCAACAAACCCATGCATGTGGGGTATCACTGCGCTCAGGAGATGTTACTGAACACATATTGGGGTGTTGTGTGACACGGACATATACCAGGAGCGATAAATTTAGACCTGAAGTACAACGTGTGTGAAAAAAATACAAAAAATTTACTACCATAAAGTTTCACAAAGGCTGGTGGTAAAATTAGTGCATGGAAAGGGTTAAATTACCAGCATGTGAAATACCTTGGGGTGTCTAGTTTTCAAAAATATATGACTTGATGGGGTAAATTGCATTGGCCGGCTTCAAAGATACCCGAAATGGTACATGGGGGGAAGAATTACCAGATTTGGAAAAAAAGGTTTTGAAATAGCAAAACGCTACCTGTACTTATTGCCCCATAACGTGCAGAAAAAAGCAAAAAAAACATAAAAACATTGGGTATTTCTAAACTCAGGACAAATAGTAGAATCTATTTAGCAGGTTTTTTCATTCGTTTTTGCAGATGAGTAAAAGTTTTTTGTTTAAAAAGTGAGAAAAAGTAATTTTTTAACAAAAAATCCCCATATTTTATCATTTTTTTATAGTAAATTAGATGATATGATAAAATTAATGGTATCTAAAGAAAGCCCTGTTTGTCCTGAAAAAAACAATATATAATATGTGTGGGAGCACGAAATGAGAAAGAAGAAAATCACAGCTAAACAGGAACACCGAAAAATGTTAAAATAGCCATTGTCCCGCAATATACTACGAGTAAAAACCCCTATTGTCCTTAAGGGGTTAAAAAAGGTGGCAGATTTTAAAACATTACAATAATACTTAATACCTAGATACATTACACAAATTATTTTTCAATAATCTGGCAATCTCGCCAGTCTTCACAATAAGCAAGGACAGAAAAAGCTGAATATAGCGCCATACAATTCAAGTTTACAAAATGACATTTTCAAGGGCACAAAATCTATGTAAATAAATACACAATAACGCATTTTGCAGAGACACTCTCTATGGCTTGGTAAATTTACCCACTAAATTAAGTAACCCCCCCCAAACAAAAACTATATATATATATATATATATATATATATATATATATATATATATATATATATATATATATACACACATACACACACACACACCAATGACATGTTTCCAGGTGTCTATAAAGAAAGTTATTTAAACATTGAGAGATGCATAAGGTGGGGGCCGGGCACAGAAATTATTCGAAATAGCTACTCGCATTGAATGCACTTACATATCGCACAGTTTAATGTTTTAGTGTGTTATTGTTTTTATCCGTATGTGAAGGGAACACTCTGAATTTCTGGTTCCGTGTCAAAAAAGGCCGTCTGTCCGGAATTACGTTTATTTCAATCTACACAAATCTAAAAAATAAAAATACATATACAAATATATTTCAATGAAGCCAGAGAACGGGTAGAGCGGAGCTCAGATCTTCTGTAAGTAGGACACAGAGTCGTATGTTGATACTCGGGTTTATAAATAATACACACAAAGCCCTCTGGCCATTCTTTGCACATCCTGCACTGGCCTCGCCCTCCACATACCTCTTAAATTAACCCTATCAGCTCCAGCTTGGACAATACACGGAAACCGAAAGAGGAAGCAAGGACATTAACCACTCTCCCGCCAGACAAGCTGTTGTCTCTCTTGTAATTACTAATCAACCGCCAGCGATCTGATGAGCATTTCCTCCTTAAATCATTCATGTCGTAGGGGAGCTATACTTTAACAACTCCTGCCGTACCACTGGTCTATTTACACTTAAATCCAGAATTAACAATATCAATTCAAAGCTGGGCAACAAGGAAGGTGCAATGCTTCATTTAAAGCCAAAAACCAAGGATTGACTTAATACCAAGAATTCTTCTGCACTGTCCCTTTAGTGGTTTCTACAGGCAGGGCTGCAGAGTATTGTTCTGATTAATTCTCTATCGTAAGATCTGTAAACATAGGTTTATTCACTTTTACTGCCAATGTTCTTCAGAGCACTGATCCAAAAAGCTCCAAACCTGGAGAAAGCTCACTTCTGTTAAAGGGACACCCCAGTCATCATATGCACTTTACCGTATATGAGAGCTCCCTATAAATTTCCATTTATGTTTGGTTGAACACATTGCCCTGCATGTGATATACTTATCACCAGTCAGCTCCAGCACTCGTTCACCGAATGCTGCAGGTTTGTGTCTATTCAGCCTCCCATGCGCATGTGCCGAAAATACCCCCACCGTTTTCCATAGCAGTATTTCCCTACCATAGAGTTCAGTTCAGATAAAGGAGAAGTAGGGCAACTGTGGCATCTACCTCAGGTGGGTGCTTGTATTTATTTTATTTTTTCCCATGTCTTCAATATTATTAAACCCATTTCTGAAGGTAGATACATTAATATTTCATCCGTGATAACCCCTGTGCATCACAATCAAGGTGAATTAAAACAATGTGCGAGGGGCAAGGCAATCAAAAAAATAACTGAATAAAACGGAGGAGGATTAAAATTGTCAGTCATTATTGTGGGATTTACTTTATTACATGTAAAGCTGTGAATGAGCAGGGTGTCCTTATCCTGAAAAGTGTTTGCAGTACTCAATTACCAGAGTGGTGCCAACATTGTGAATAGATGTCGTTCATACCATTTCTCAATCTATATGTAGCATGAAGAAAATGCTAGAGAACATACCTGAAAACCTTTGAAAATTTTTGCCAAAATATCACCAGGCAGGTTTGCAATGGGAGCTTCCCCAATCAGGTGTGAGGGTGAGGCCTTCTGCCAAGATCCCGACTCACACCATCTGCAGTGAGAACGTTCACCTCCATGTCACATACCTGCTACGTTCATTCATTCTTAACCCCTTAAGGACAATGGGCGGTCCCTAAACTCATTGAAAACAATGCATTTTGAGCCCGAACATGTACAGGCTTTGTCATTAAGGGGTTAAATATATATAAAAGATGACATGGGACTGGAGGAACAACCAAGAAAGTCAATGTGGCTGGTCCGTCCTTAACACCGGCACTTTTACCTCCTGGGTAATTCACCCTAACTCCTTCTAGATTGTAAGCTCGTTTGAGCCGGGGTCCTCCTCACCTCGTTTCCGCTATATGAAACAATAATAGTATCAACGCCATCATATTCATATCCGTGTAGCACTGTTATATGTTAACAATGAAAAACAAAACACATTTGCTTAATGACTGTCCTAGTTTCTCCTTGACGTATATGAGTAATCCGTTCAGATTTAAATATCGCTTAGGAAATGGATTACGTTCTACTTTGACTTTTTATAATGAGTATAGTTGGTCTTTGATTAAAAATAAAACTTCAAATTCAATAATGGAGGCACAAAAAACTATCCATATGTTGTGGGTTTTTTTTCAATATACAATATGGAAATTGTACATGTTTAATTGCAGGAAAAAAATAAGCAAAACAAATGGCCCAATATTTGCTTTAAATCATTGAAACGTTTTATTATCTTAAATTGGAAACTGGAATTAAACTTGACGAGAATAAAGAAAATATTTACAAACATGTTGTTCTTGTTTTGTTTATAAATTGAATGTAAACAGTAGAACTTTAAATCTGAAAATGTTAGATTATTTACAACAAAGTTATTGCGGCACAAATGCAATGAGCAACCAAAAATACTACCGTCATTGTGACTTATGGATAGAGAATGCACATATATACATTTATATGCTAATATAGGCATCTCAGCCTCCTCCGACACAATGAGAGAGAAACTTGACTGTCAACTTTTGTAAAACCTACTAAGGACCTTTGTGTCTTTTAAGTTAGACCGTACACTTGAACAACCCTATCATTACTTAACAAGACTGAAGGCAAACTGGAAAGAGGACACCCTTGCTTGTGAATAATAGGTTTCATGGAGGTGCCCTGCAGGCTCCTGGCCAACTATTTACGGCAGTCTCGTGGCTCCAGGGATCCATCCTGCCCTGTTCGAGGGTATTTGATCAGACGACTTATAGCAACTCCCTTGTTATGCAAAGAAGCAGGGGAGACTGTAGATGGTCTGCACATTAAGCATATACCAAGCCGGGAGTCCCTGCAGTAGGCATACTATGTCTGTTTACAGCATGTGAAAATCTGCACAGACGCAATGATCTATGTTCTTCATCCTCCCGTAAACACATGGGCAACCTTTGGTCATTATTCACTTAACTGCTGCAGGTAAACTTTACCTTAAACAATGTTATACAGAATAGAAAAATCTCTCATCCACTATGGCTCTACGTAGCTTGAAGACACAGTATATTATTACCCTAGCAACCAATCATTTTCAGAGTCAAAACTGTCCAATATAGAGAAAAGAATTAACTGAAGATTATGCGTTGAGGAACATGAAATGAAAGCGATAAAAAAAGTGGTTGGGGTCTACAGGTATGACTATAATAGAAATGCAAGTGGAAGTGATGTTCTAAATTAGGTGGTGGAAAATTGAGAAGAATGAGGTTGTGCGAGTAGTTAGAACAAGCGATATTTTGGGCATTCTCGTGTTGCCTTGATTATATGCAGCATAACCAAAAAAAATATTTTGGACAGTAAAGAAAAACATAACAGATATCTGGCAATAGTATTTATTTAGTTCACTGATCATAGTGTAAAAATCATCACACTAACGCATCATATTCATTTAACCGATGAACAATGTGATGTTTACTTGGAATACATGAACCTTATAAAATAGAAAAAGTCATTTGTTCCCATGATATCCTCTCTTCTTCACGTATTGTTTTATGTACTGAAGAACCCTATTGAAAAAAATAATGAAATTGTACCAGTTTTGCAGTTTTAGCATATGGTTCCTGTTCATCACTGACATAAGAAATCGTGCCTTTGATCTAAATGTCCACTTATAAAAGGGGCCTTGCATGTCACACCCCATAGCAAAGCATAGCCAGACAGCCTGTCCCGTATTAAGACATTGAAGGCACGGGAGGAACTGACAAGCAGTTCATAGAAAGTGTCCCACCCCGCATCAACCAAGAAAGGATAAACATCACAGCACAATAGTCACTCCGACTGCGGCTGACAATGTGACTCAGAAAAGACATATGAATCTTCAAATGCTTGTCGGTGTAAGGTGATATCTGAGTGAGATAATGTCTCCTCAAGCCTGGTTTAAAAATCTCTGCTCGGAACATACCACAATACATACACACACGCATACAAAAACCTGCAATAAAAGTAATAAGTGATAGCTACTATCTCACCAGTAGACCAAGGAATTAGGTAACTGAAGCCCTACAGAAGATGTGGTTTAAGTCCTTTCTCTTCCCACACTTCTTCAATCCATTTTCCTTATACATTTGGTGTGAGATGTGTTTTTTCTAATATATGTATATCATTTATTTAAAACATTTTGCCGTTTGTCTAGGGAGACGCATACAAAATCCATGTAAGCACAAGTCTTGCTATTCTACTTGCAAATAAACCCAGATAAATAATTTGTTAGTTTCACTATAATGATTCATCATTAAAATAAATAATATTACAGGTATAGATAAAATTAGGATATTAGATAAGTAGATTTTATTCATTTAGAAACAATTCATTAATCGAACCTTATGGCGTTATGGGCTTGAATGTCGACAGTAACAAAATACCCTCTTTTTATCCAAAATGATGATGAAAAAAAGGTTACCATGTACTTTCCAAAAAATATACGGTTTAGCATAAGTTGTGGTGAGATGAACTATACATTCTGAAGGGACAGCTCAGCATTTTATTCAGGAGATACTTGCCAGTCAGCCCTTTACAATGCATAATTAAAGTAGCGAGATCATTTTTTTATACCACAAGTCATTTATGACTCACCATTTAGTGAATAGACCCCAAAGACTGCACCATTTCCACAAATTAAGTCATCATGCTTCAACAACACAAGGTTTTGTGCAGTTTATGATTCAAGCAATAACAACAAAAAAATACTGGATACTGCATTAGAATGAATAAAGTTCACCGCATTTCAGGAATAGTCTATCCTGGTTGATTTGCCAATGAGCAAATGAGAACTGAAACCGCAAAAATGAAGGAAGAGACCATTCGATATGGTTTATTCACTAAAGTGGGGGTTTGCGTGAGAGTTGTGGTTTCCAACTCACTGAATTCACTATGCGTTGTTAACTTCAATCCGTGGTAAATCGCTCTTGCAAGAATGGTGAGCTGGCCCTGCATAATGAATAGTTCAATTGTTAAGGTGGAAAACTATGTACTATACAGGGTCAGCCAAGCTCCCATCGCAGCAGAAGCTACTCATATCAGCATTTTCAGTGCAAGTTCACAAATAGTTAGTCGCTAACAGCAATGTATTTATAGGAGCTGCTGCCCTAGAGCTGAGCCCCCAGTCCTACCATTCCAAACGGGTTTCTTTACCTAACTTTTGGCATCAGATAAAGACTATTTGGCTCATGTAGTCTGCCCATTTTTCCTGACGTAAGACTCAAACCTTAATCAGCCCTTGTGTTAGATTCAGGATATATTATGCACATCCCATGCATGTTTAAGTTCCCTTTTGGGTTCTTTGCAGCGGTTCAGAGATTATGCTACAGAGGTCTGCTGCTTGCTATGGAGGCCATTTGCTCAAAAGGGTGATTAGTCCCTAATAAAGAAGGACAGAGGCATGTATGCTACTGGATGTATTTTTATTGGCGTTGGAAAACACATTTTAAACATTCAACAAACATCTCAAAACCTACTTCTTCAGAGAAGCATACCACCTTAGCTGCTAGAACCTCCTTGTCATTCACACAACCACCACACTACCTCTCAGCCTTTCTCTGTGCCTTATACCCCCCACACTACCTCTCACCCGTCACTGATACCTCCACACTACCTCTCACCCTTTCTCTGTGCCTTATACCCCCCACACTACCTCTCACCCGTCACTGATACCTCCACACTACCTCTCACCCTTTCTCTGTGCCTTATACCCCCCACACTACCTCTCACCCGTCACTGATACCTCCACACTACCTCTCAGCCTTTCTCTGTGCCTTATACCCCACACACTACCTCTCACCCGTCACTGATACCTCCACACTACCTCTCACCCTTTCTCTGTGCCTTATACCCCCCACACTACCTCTCACCCGTCACTGATACCTCCACACTACCTCTCACCCTTTCTCTGTGCCTTATACCCCCCACACTACCTCTCACCCGTCACTGATACCTCCACACTACCTCTCAGCCTTTCTCTGTGCCTTATACCCCCCACACTACCTCTCACCCGTCACTGATACCTCCACACTACCTCTCAGCCTTTCTCTGTGCCTTATACCCCCCACACTACCTCTCACCCGTCACTGATACCTCCACACTACCTCTCACCCTTTCTCTGTGCCTTATGTTTGTCACCCCATTCCCTTAAGATTGTAAGCTTGGCTCTCTCCACCTAATGTATCGGTTTGTCTTAGTCTGTCAATTCTCGTCTTGTCATACCCCTTGAATTTATGTATTGTATTAAGCGCTGCAAGATAATAAAAGATGATAATAATAATGCCGAGAGTGTTCCATCAATACGACTCATATCAGGGAGAGAAACTTATTACAGCAAAATAAAGCTGAATGTATCAGAGCAGCACAGACTTGAACATCTACAAGTTTCTATGGGGCAAAGAGATTGTAACAGTAGGAGCTGACATAATACTGCTAACTGATGGTTACATATACTACTAACTACTGATAAAGAACAGAGATAAGCATAAAGGTTATAAACAGTTGTAAAACTAGTGCAACCACACTCCATTCGTTACCATAGCGATTGCACCACTTTCTTGGTCTCCGACTCATCAAAAAAAATCTACTATTCTTAAAGACTGAATGAATCATTTTGAGTTTGATGTTAACTTGTCCTTTTATTATTATCATCTTTTATTTATATAGCGCCAACAATTTACACAGCGCTTAATACAATACATATATTCAAGGGGTATGACAAGACGAGAATTGACAGACTAAGACAAAACGATACATTAGGTGGAGAGAGCCCTGCTCGCAATCTTTCGGAAGGCATATTACTTCGTATTTTACAGTACGAATACGATTCACACAGCATTACATTTCCAGCATTTCCCATTTCTAGGGTTACAGCAACACTGCAACTGGAATGAGTCCCAGAGTGACACGGGTACAAGGAAGCCGTCACATCAGATCTACTGGAAAGCTACAATAACACCGCTATTATGTATGCCACAGTGACACCACAAGGAGGAAGCTGCCAAACATCAGGGTGCTACATACACAAAAAACACAACAAAATGTAACCCGTATACATTAAAACATTCAGACACGTCCCTTATTTCATTCCACATTACTTCCTTTAGTGAAGCAGGGACAGTAATATCATCTCATTTCTTAACACCATATACTTGCACGAAAGCAACTGAAACTGACATATACAGATAAAATAAATATACTAAAAGGGACACCCCAGCCATCATATGCACTTTGGTTTTTGTGTGCTAATGTATGAAGGGATTCTGCAGAATGTGTTCAGTGCGTCCCCCGAACACAATCGCTGATACCTGAAGCCACATGGCATACCCAAAACCAGCCGGCTCAGGGAGAGCTCCTTGTGGGGTCTAACAAGGCCCCCCCGTGCACATGCATTTATTTAAAGGGAGCACTTCGTTCCACTGATTCGCGGCATTAATCACCCAAACACAGAAGCATGGTTCCTCTAGAGGTAATTAACGTGCTTTAATATGCATTCTTCGTTGATGATGATGATGAGGCGATGGATGTTGAGATCTCTTCTTAAGAGCGCCTTTTTTCATTCCATTAATAGCGGAAGTGTCTGTCAGTAGACAGGGAGGCACTGGTTGTGCCAATTTGGGTACAATCATATATACGGGTGACTCACTGACCGTGGATTCCACAGCAAGCCTGTCACCGTAACTAGTGATGCCATGCCTGAGAGGGGCAGGAAGCTCGTGCGCTCCCGCTCTGGGATATCCTGAGGTTGTCTCTCGTCATGTGAAAATGTCATCGTCCCACAACATGAAAAGGCCTTTGTGCAAGAAGCAGAGAGCAGCTGCCGATCCTCTCCCTGACCACCTCCCATCACAGCATTGAAAGTTATCTCACTTATGATTCATTTGTTTCATTGCAACGACATATTTCTATGATTACAAGTGCGAAAAGGACACATTGTGGCATCCAACCTTCGTAAACAGGACAATCTGGGTCACAGCAGATTCCAGCGACAGATGTTCCTCTACACACTTTATCAAACCAAGCTTTATCCTAGCGCTTGATCCATAGAACGCTATGTTTTTAAGGTCTCAAAACCATTCCCGCATATCTAACGCGGCAAGAAAACCGTGACATTCGGTTCCATTACATTAAAAATTAATACCCAGTTTAGACCAAAATAAATTACAAATATTGTCGGAAACACAAAAAGTGTGCATAGGGAGTGATGAGATGACCCGATACACTGGGGTATATACACAACGTACAATGGGGGGCTAAGCAACCTTATTCACCTGGTGAGAAGAGAATGACAGACAGAAATACTAGTCATGTAATCACACCCGATTGGCTGCAAGGAATAAAAAGAAGCAGATATAGCTTATACAGAGTGATAGGAAAGGTTCTACAATGTAACATAGGCATTATATGCAGAGGTTATACAGAGCAACAGTTGTTAGAAGCAGTTATACAAATCACAGCATATGATTTTAAAGGATCAATAGGAATCAACTGCAAATCAATGGAAGAAACACCGACAGAGCCCAAAGTCCACAAGGGCCCAGCAGCTTTTTTCCCCCTGCACTCGTGGCAGTCTATAAGACATAAGTGCCCCTTCTGCGCGTACGAGGTATAATGTGTCAATCGCAGCGCCCAAGGAAACACACCGAGAAGTGCTGCCCCAGGGCACCAATGTCAACAACGCCAGCCACAGCACAGGGCTGGGGGCCCTTTACATGTCGAAACGTGGGAGATTGAAGCCAACCGACGGCGGACCTTGACTACGTTAATACACGTCCGCTACACGGCTAGGTTCTGGTACTACACGGTAATACGGGAACAAGAAGAAGAATACACAGGAGATATATGGAGCAAGATGGAGCGTTAGTGTATCACACAGGTACCAAGATGGCAATGAAGTTTACATGGAGCGATGTAGGGTGTAAAATGAAAGAATGTGCGGATTAAAATAAAGTCAAAGCAAAAGGCGAGGTTAAAGGGTGTGGTGTGAGGTCATACAGAGTAATGGGAGAACTTCTAAGCACATGCTGTGTATGATGGTCACAAAAATGTATATGTTAAAAGACTTCTCCAGAATGTTTAGAGAAACATAGAATTTGACGGCAAATAAAAACCATTCAGCCCATCCGGTCCACCAGTTTTTGGTCTGTTGTAGATTCGGGTTAGCCTAATGCCTATCCCATTCATGTTTAAATCCCCCCCAGCATTAACCTCTACCACTTGTGCTGAGAAGCTACTTCGTGTCCTGTATCTTATATAGGAAGATCCTCACAACTGACCCATACTTGAAACTACTGGCCACATATCACAAATCTCTAAAAGCATACCACAAATACCACACATACTGGCAGCTTTTTTTTCAACCTTAACACATCCGAGCTAGCATGAAGTCACACAAACCCCAACTCTGTATGACATCAGATTTCCCTGATATGTCCCATCTCCGGTGGGTGTGCTGCAGATGGGGCTGAGACATATGGGATACAGTTGTGAATGCTTTTGAGAGCACAGTGGGGGATGGGATCCTATGAATAAGGGAAGTTTTTTTTTTTTTTTAAGGGTAGCATCAATAGTAATATATCCTAAAACACACACATACACACAGAGGCCCTCGTATTACAGGGGTGCGATGATCAGGTATTAATGACAGATGAACAACATGCAGTTTATGGTGTGGATGTGGCCACGCTGGGATATGTTACATGCCTAGGGAAGGGTGGGCACGATGGGGTTATATTATTTGTATTATTACATGATCACTCAATAAGGCACTTACCAGCTTCTCGGTCCCCGGAGATCTCAGGCCTCCTGACAGCAGGAAGAGACATCCAGAGAGTGGGAGAGACGAGTAGTCTAATCAGCTCTGTGGTACGACATGAGCGGTCAAGAGACAGCCGGAGACAGATCCCACGGGCAGCTAGGAGCGGCAATCCAGAGACAGATCAATCAGGCCTGGGAGCGGAGGACACACAACTGGGGGAGACAGCCAGGCAGTGAGATCCACAGACAGTCAGCATGGGCCTGGGCACAGCTTTGCGGGGCCCGGGGCAGACACACAGCTGGCGGGGGCGGCTTTTGGGGGGGGGTCTCTTTTAGGAAAGGGTCCGCACAGGCTTCGGGCCCCCCTCTGCGGGAGACAGGTCACATACAGCACCTCCAAATATCAGCAGGAACAGACCCCGGAGACAGCAGCAGGAGAGACACAGAGACTGCAGGATGTGACTGCAGGGTGGAGAGAGACAGAGAGGGGGAGGGAGCAGCCCAGACAGGCGTGTTCATAAGAGAGAGACAGAGATTTACTTTGGAAAGACGGGCACAATAAGACAGACACCCTGATCGCCTAAACATAGAGACACCCCGGGTAGGGACTGCTGATGAAGACGGCGAAAGGATGAAGTCCGAGGCAGAGGAAGAAGGGGATGCAGCTAAATCACAGCGAGGCCTACAGTGTGTGGGGACAGCTGCCACACTGCTGGAGACCTCATGGCCCCGAGAGACATACTGTACTGCGAGACTTCCCTCACTGCCGTCCAAATGGTGTTTATACAAAGCCGCCTATTTATCGAGCAGCCCGAGACTGCGGCCGACATTCACTGCAGAGAAAGAGAGTGCGAATGTGCAACAGGGAGTGCTTGTGCAAATGTAAACACGGAGAGGGAGACGGCGCGCATACACAAAGTGACAGCGCCGAGACTGGCCTTACACAAATATAACTTCACAAGCTGACGGACCTGACAGACGTTTGGGTCTATTCACTAAACGGAGAGTAGTGCTTTAAGCGCCTTCATAATGACGGTTACAAACCCAGAAGGGAGCTTCTGCTGCAAGAAGAGCTTGGCCCGGTATAACGTATAGTTAAATCTTCAACCATTCAGTCATGCACAATGCAGGGCTCTCATGCATTTTGGCCAGTATTGGCCCTGCATGATGAATAGGGAAGTGAGAGCGTAGTCAGTCCTAAAAATAACGTATACAGAGGCATGCAGTAAAAAATACAGAGCTCATGTTACTGGGAAGAAAGATCTTCCATTACAGCCAGTAATGACCGGGTGACCCATGTACACCCCCCAGCAGAGAGGGATACATTAAGCTCAACATTAGCATAATTTATGACTAAGGGAGGTGTCGTTTGTCATTAATGTATTTACATAGCACCAACATACTATGTAGCATTGTACAAAGGGGTTTTACAGTCACGCTGTGTGCTTGTATACGATACCTGAATGTCACGGACGAGTAACTGGCAGCTCTGCACTTCTCATAGTTTTTAGTTACACGTTTATAGAAAAGTCCATTTGCATTATATAACACAGCTATAAACG
Source organism: Spea bombifrons (assembly GCF_027358695.1). NCBI lineage: Eukaryota > Metazoa > Chordata > Amphibia > Anura > Pelobatidae > Spea > Spea bombifrons. The sequence goes on from NC_071090.1 coordinate 73,605,574, forward strand.
GTTACTCCTATATGATCTGATGCGGCGCCTCGTATCCTCGCCGGCAGCTCTACCTATGGATAAAAGTATTGGAACACCTGGCCATTAAACCAGCAGGGCCTTTGATGGTATTGTATTTGAAGTACATAGACATTATTATGTAGTTGGTCCCCCCTTTTCAGCTATAATAGCTTTCACTCTTCTGGGAAGGCTTTCTACAAGATTTTGGAGTGTTTTGTACAATGCTATGCTTACAAATTTGTGGGAACAGTTTGAGGAGGGTCCTTATCTACTCCAGCATGACTGTGCCCCAGTGTACAAAGCAAGGTCCATAAAGTAATGGTTGATGAGTTTGGTGTGGAAGAACTTGAATGGAGAGCCCTGACCAACACCTTTGGGATGAACTGGAATGGAGATTGCGAGCCAGGCCTTCTCATCCAACATCAGTGCCTGACCTCACAAATGCTCTACTGGATGAATGGCACAAATTCCCAACAAAAATACTCCAAAATCTTGTGGAAAGCCTTCCCAGAAGAGTGGAATCTGTTATTGCTGCAAAGGGGAGACCAACTTCATATTAATGTCTATGTATTAAAAATGCAGTTTTATAAAAGTCCCTGTTGGTGTAATGGTCAGGTGTCCAAATACTTTTGTTTTATTATAATGGAAACTCCCGCCATAGGCTTTATTATTGTTATTACTTAAAACAATAAAATGCTTCACATAATACAATGTTATATTATGCCAATCTACTAAAGAAACATATTATTATATTGCTTTGTGACAAACAATAGAAAGTCTTAACAGAAGGGCCCTCTGTCTAATGAAGGTCAATACCATGTGTCCCAAATGTTACCATTTGCAGGAAGGTACCTGAAATCAATATATTTTATATAATTGTGCTTAAAAATCTGTTATATATATATATATATATATATATATATAAAATCAGAATCATATTTCTATGTATACCACGTATGTATACAAAAGGGTCCCTTGCTTTTAAATCAATTTCCAAAGCAATAACAGAGATTGAAAAACAATATATACTCGCCAGAGCTAGACTGGTGACCACAAGGCAGCCCTGGCACTTTCAGGTTAGCGGTGGCCTGATGACATAATTGCGGCCCACGGAATGATATGCGCCCCCAGACACGTTTTTGTGTACATGTAGAAATGCGGTCAAGCATATCGAGCCACTGGCTGCAAGCTGCAGCACCCAATCTAGCACTGGAGCGGCAGATTGGGTGCCCATCGCCAGCAGCCCACCAGGCATTTGCCCAGTATGCTAGATGGCCAGTCCATGCCTGAGACTGGCAACAAGTAGTTTTAATAAGTTATTTTTTGTGCTAAATATGAAGTGGTGACTATTTACAATGGCAACTACTACATCTGATGACAACATTTGTTGAAACAGTATGAAACATAACCCTCTGTTCTTCAATGCTATACTGCCTGCTTGAATGTACGTAATGGTAAGGACTTTGCTGCATAGGCAACTGAATGTACAAGGAACTTACATGAAGTCCGGGGGGGGGGGCTCAACCTTAGTATACCTTTCTTGTTAAAATCAAAGACTGAGCATAGGCCTGCAACTTAAATGGCCTCCCAGGACTTAAATGTGCCCAAAGAGTGCTAGTTGAGTTGGCCGCTGCTCATGGCTTTTATAATTATTAGCATACATGCACAATGTAACTAATGATATGTTATAAAACGCAGACATACATTTTTATTCCTAATATATATATATATATTTATATATATATATATATATATATTGATGGTCCTGATCCAACTCAGTGATCTACAGTAGTAGTAAAGGGTGAAACTTTACAAGGCTCTGAGGACTCTTGCTGTAGTGTTGCAGCCAAGCACAGACTAGTAGCAATTCCCAAGATAAGAGACTTATACGTTTTACAGTAAACAATAAGACCATCTCTAGTCATGTAAAATTAGTGATTATACACTACTTTGATCACGGTCATGTATGATCATATGTACATCATTAAGAAGAGTGGTGAAATGCTGACGTATCATTCTATATGATTGTTGTGTTGTGTGATTCATGTTCTCCTCACAATAGAGTTTACAATCCTCATCTTTTAATAGCCCTCATTAACACATCTCAAAGGAGTTTCCCTTCTGTTTAACCCTGTGCTACTAGCACTAGCTCAAAGCACTACTTCTATTGTTTAGAAGCACCTAAGTGTTTTAGTGAGCGTCAAGTATGACAATGCGTGGGTTTCCACATGTAAAATGCAACTTTAATAACTACTTTAACACATTATTTACCAGTAAAAGAATGTATGCATTGTCATATAAATAACCAAAGGTGAAAAACATCTCCATCTTGTATACATTTTGGCTCTGGACCTCCTGATACTGCCATGCGGTTAAAGGTACAGAACATAAACATTTTTGGGGGGTGGATTCCCGCTAGGAGAGAGAGCAATTAGCTTGGGAAGAGATAAACATGAGTAAGGTCATCACAGCATTGGCTATTGAGGCAGAATGAAGTCTCCAGAAACATGCTTTCCTTCCAGTCAGAGTATTCTGTTTATTATTATGTATTGTTTTATGTAGCGCCATCATATTCCGCAGCACTGTACAATGGGTAGACAGGACATAACAAGTAGTATATGATTTAACAAGTTGAGGAGCGCCCTGCTCAAACGAGCTTACAATCTTTGTTAATGTGCATGTTAAGCATTTAATTGTAATAATTACACAGTGCTATACAAATATCACTAATGTACAGAAACGGAACACATACAGAAACTATACGTAATCCCCCGTCCATGTAAAACTCAGGCACTGGCCATATGATTACTGTAATATGGGTATATATATATAACTATATAAGTTCATTGTGCACTATTTATCAAGTTGTTGGAGGGTGTACAAGGTATTACCAGAAATCTATTCCATTACTATTTCTTCACCAAAAGCACCGTACCCCACAACTGTCCAATTGAACACGGGACGGTCCCAATTTATTATTTAATACTTTGAATGTTTGTTGGTTACAGTGACTGCAAACCATTCCATTACTACAATGGAAAAATAATCCTTTAAATAATCCCCATCTGTGTTTGTGCATCATTAATATTTCAGTGTCAAACTGTTCATTTTATGTATCACCCATCTAGATATGGAAAACCTCACAAGAGTGCTTAAGTCTATTTAAAGACAATATTTAACTGGTACAAAAAAAAAGTAAACAGAACTGTTATGTATCCAGCCTATACAGCAGCAATGGCAAACCCCCAACGAGCACGCCTCTGTCGTGGCACAGGGCCAGTATGTTTTTTAAATGGGCCCAAAATAAATGGAGTCCAAGGTCTGTTTAGACCTCTGTTTCATTGCTACCTCCCAAATCGTGCCAGGATATGCTGTCATATGAAGGTGCCCAAACAGTGATGGTCGCCAAGCTTCATCTTCTGAGGTCCCACACCCTGAAGTGATATGCCACCCCTCTGCTCCCTCTTTGGCCTGTATTACGCTAGACCTTCTTGGTACTGAAGTTGGGAAGGGGCCACCCACAAGGGCTACCACATATCCATTACCCAAAAAACATAATCTTCAGGGGATCCAGCTCTCCTGAGACTGGGAAGGATCCAAGGAGCGTGATAAGCATGAAGAGGGTAAGTAAGGATCCAGAAATTGTGTGCCTGCAGTAGGATGTGAGTCCCAGTCTGTAACACTGAACCAAACTGGAAACATTTATTGTGGTGGTGTACATGTCCTGGCAAATATAGCAACACAATATACTGTAAGTATTTTTTATGTTGCATTCAATGTGAGTCAAAGATAGGGTAATACATTTTTATTCATTTCTCATCATACCTCACTAAAAATGTCATTGAAATCTTGCTCATTTCATATAGGAAATGGTAACATACTTTCTCTGCTTTTTGTGCAGACCATGCTCTAACCCTAGAGATTGCTTTCATTCTTACGGTTTCTTGGTAAAACTATTTTCATGCCAATCTTTGGACACATACAGAAGCAAGAATAAAAAATATGTTGTATGTAGAGTAAGAATGAGGATTAAAGCTTTTTTGAAATGTAATAGTCTTTAACCTAATGGGTTTTTGAGGACTGCAGATTCAGAAGGTTCAAGGCACTAATCCTGGAGGTACTTCACGTGGAGTGTCTGCGCCACAGAGCTTTCTTATGCGTCTTACTTAGGCTCTTTTCTCTCCCAGTATTAGTAGCTGATACAAGATTATTGGATTTTGTTGCTTAGTCAGCAGTGATGTGATGTAGAAGAGCTTAAACCATGGCGAGATCCTGTTGAAAGCTATTTCGAAATAAATTTGGAACTTTGGTGGGGATTGTGGATTTTGAGGAGTATCTTGTATGAGAGAGGTAGGGGGGGAACATAATGTAATTTCTGTTCATAAATCCAACAGGGAGCAAGGACCGGTTGTTTACTGCCCATAAAAATATGTTGTATTTGTAACTATTGTTCTGAGTAAGAAATGATTGGCTTCATCATAACACCTATTGCTAGGGAAGCCTGGGTTGGCAAACTTGCTGGCATTTCTAATTGGACATTGCTATTAATAAAAAGATTAATAGGAAAGTTGTTGTTGCAGGTTAGTCTCAAGCCAAATGTTTCAGTCATTTCCTTCCACCGTACCCTCCATTGTTCCACACCTCTCACTTTCTCACTCGAGTTCAGTAATACTTATGTGTACATAAGGTATATTGTTTACATGACGTGATACAATGCAAAATAAATAACACAGGGTTAGGTTAATAATTGATGTCTTTTAACAATACAGTTGGATTCAGTTAGTTTCAGCCTCTTTCTATTTAGATTTTTAATGTGATACTCTGTGGTCTCTTATTTTGCAGTGTACGTAATTCTTATGTAGAGAAGAAACATTTCCACATACTTGAGTGATTTCTGGTTTCTCTACGTTTTTGTGCTGCATAATGTCCTTAATGGTGCTTTTGAGAGGTCAAAACATGGCACAGAAACATGGCAGTTTGACAGCAGATGAAAGCCATTTGGACCATGTACACTACTTATTTTCTCATATGCCTCAAATATTTATTTTTTTATTAAATAATTTTTTTTCGAAGGGGTATCCCCCCTTTTTCTTTTAACAACAAAGAGACAAAAAAGAAAAAATAAGTAATATACATATAACAAAAAAGAAAAATACATCGACAATTGTTGTATAATGTGTATATCGTATACATTGTTTCTTTATCAAGTGCAGGGCAGGCATGCAGAATTTTTGAGAGATCAAGATTTGTATCATACTTAATTGTTCAGGGATGTCTCAGAGGTGTTTGTAACAGCAATGAGTATTTCGTTCCACATTTTCTTTGTTTTCATTGTTGAATCTAGGATCCAACTTACCTTTTCCTCCATTGTTATTTGATATTTTATCTGTGATGATAATAAAGCGAGGGAAAAATCTACGTCTTGTTTCCAGTATTTAGCAATTATTTTTTTAACTGCTAAAAAAACAGTGGATCGTAAGAGTCATTTGTGTTGGAGTAAGAGGAGGCCATCTTTGGTGTAATAGAGCTTCTGTTGGCTCTCTTTTTATTACAATATGCCTCAAATATGATGTTGTCTTAACCTTTGTCTTATGGTCAAGATAATCTTACGCTTACCCTATATATTCTTAAACCTCCATCACCTCCCTCACCCTAATCAACCTTAAACATTCTAGCATTACATACAATCCTCTAGTTTTGGGCTATGTCCTCTCCTCCTAGAAGGTTCTATCATACAGCCAAGTACAGAAATGATCCATTCAGGTTGTTAACACCGGCTAAAGTCCTTGTCTTTGTCCTAGACACCTTGGTGGCTATTATGTGAAACTGCAAGTAAGACAATGGATTTTCAGGTAGTGGCCCAAAAATGTTTAAATTTGAACAGCTTATGGGACAATTGCCTCCTTGGCCTTCTTACAAACCCATACACGTCTACTCCATACATACCCCCTGTGCCCCCTTTATGATTAAAATATTTTGGTCTCATGCCCATCTTTACCGCTGTCATGATGTTTTTCACCCTGTCGCCGCACTGATGTCTGGTGCCTCTTCGTTGGCGCCTCGTGTGGCTCTCATGTCTCCCCCCCTCCCTAATTTTCCTTCTGTACCCTCCAGAAAATATTGAAAATAAAGAAAATCTGATTTACCCTAAAATATTTTGGTCTTGTTCTCTCTCTCTCTCTGGTCTTCTCCAGGAAATACATGTTAAGAAGGTAGTATTTTCCTATCCTGTAACAGTAGTGCTGGGGAATGAATAGGTCATCAGAATTAGCCAGCGATACTCAATAATATGAAACCTTTGTGAAGAGGGGCACACAATAATATGAAAAGTCTGTGCGGGCTGGAGGGGCTTTCATAATTTATGAAAAAATAGTAAGAGCTTTACTGTTATAAAAAATGCGATAGGGTCGTAATACTATGCATTCAGGAAAGCAAACCCTGCTAAGCGTCTCCTGGAGATAGGACTTAGTTGACCCTATATAATATATAGACAAATCAGTTAGAAGAGTTTTAGGAAATTATTCATATTCATACTAGCTATGCATTATGCAGGGCCAACTTAGACATTCTTGCAGGGGAATCTTTCTATGGTTTGACCTTCATAGTGCATACTGATTTCAGGGAGTTGACATTTATAGCACTTCTGCAAATTCAGTGAATAGACCCCAATGTACAAACATCCCTCTAACTCAAGTATGTCTAGCTCAGACCTTGAGATATGCATCCGTGCCAGGTTTTAAAGACTTCTCAGATTAACATGTAATCAGCCAGTTAAGTTAGCGGATCACTGACCACAGTGTTCTTTATCTTATTAAAACAATGTTCTGTTTGTGGCCCTCAATGACTGAGTTGACCTCCCCTGTTCCACTTCAGACCCCAGTTCATCTCACAAGAAATCGGAATCCACTAATCCCATACTCAATAAGTTCAAATAAATGTTTTTCTTATAATGAATATAATTTGCCCCTTCAAGGCTGCTGTTCGAAACATCTACTAATGATAAGATGTTTATTTTGTTCTTATTTTGGAAAGATTGTTGTGTTTAAACCACGCTATAGTAATTATTTATAAGTACTATTTCTTCAATGTGAGAGGTCAGAGTGTGAGCTAATAATGCAGTGAATCAGCATATATGTTCTATGGGTTGCAGTCACCTGACCATTACAAACACAATATAATTGCACTTCCTTGTCATTAAAAGTTCACGGTTGTGTTCCTAGGACCTGGCATAGTAAAAATCTAATTTAAATACAATAAAAGAGACTGCCCTACAATCCTGAGGACACAAACTTCAAACATATTACAGTGTTTTATTAGAACAACCTATTTGATCACATAGAGCTTAAGAGTGTTTGTTTTGGTGTTTTTGTGTGTTTTGGATTTATGGCAGAATTCATGTTGGATCAATAAGCAATTTCCAAGCTAGCATCCACAAGGTACAATTGCTAATTGAGTCACTTGGGACGTTTCTCATTGGACTGTTTTCATTTCAAGCAGTATTTTATCTACAATTCTACAGATGGCCACAAAGACAACTTTTCACATCAATAATATAACACTGTTTTGAACAGTATTTGCACTACTACATGATTCTGTCTGGGAGACTATAGAGTTTACTACATTTTTAGCAGAATCAGGGAAGGGCTGGCATCTTCTGACCTGGGAGCACAAACTTACACGTCCTCACTCATCATCACACCTATCACACCTCACTCCTATCACACATGACACCCTACCACTTAGTTTAAAGAATGTGGAACTATCCTTGGGGCAATTGCCCCACCCATCGGGCCAGTCCACGGCATTTCGCTGCAAGTACCTACCCGGCAGCTGGTTCCAATCTGCCACTGGAGAAAGAGTAAGTTTAAGTATGTGCTGTTGGCCAGTAGCCCACTGTGCATTTGCCCAGTCTCCTATATGGCCAGTCTAGACCTGCCTGTAAATGCACAGGCAGCAGGATCATTTGTTTAACATTTTCTTAGCACATTTGCCTTTTAGTCTTGGTTCGCTAATGAACCTGACAATGGAAGAGATGGAATTAGGTTATGTCCAAAAAGTTGGCAAGTACAGAAAGATACATCATTGTAAATAAATATCAGTGCTGGACGAATTTCCTACAGAGGCCCATAGACACATACCAAAAAAGATTTGCTTTCCTTTGCGGTGCATCCTCCTCACACACGTATGAGTGCTTCTTTAATACCAATACCCCAGGCAGTGCAGATACTTCTGATATTTAGCCATGGCAGTGCAGCTACTACTGATATTTAGCCATGGCAGTGCAGCAGCTCGATTTTTCACTAACGATATATACTAAAGTTGCTAGGATCAATCATATTGCCTTTCTACTAACTTATAGCATGGTTAGCTTTAGTGCTGTAATTGCAAGTTAGTAATAAAGCAATTATGTTTTGGGAACAAATTGCTTGTAAAATGATGTTAATGATTTGAATTACCTCATAGTTTGTGCAGCATTTTACAAGCAACGTTATCATAAAGGAATTACAATTCAAGTGTGCTCTCAGTGAGTTATGAAATGGTTAAATACATTAGACCTAAGGAATTTGGCCTGTGCTAAGCTGTACCTGACTAGAATGTCCACTGATAAATGTGAAGCTTTGGAATGGATGGGACTGACATAAGAGAGATAAATGACGTATTTTAAGCAGTTGGGAGTCTTACTTTGACCAGTGAAACTCTTTAAGGAAGGCCAAAGAAATGCATTTAAAACTAGGAGGAGCTTGGAGTTACGTAAATTGTTGGCGCTATATAAATAAAAGATAATAATAATAATAATGACAGAACTATTTATGTATTTCAAACAAAGGTATCAGAATTGGGTCCTGTCTGAGAAGCCACCAAACACCTTGCACCCATCCTATTTAATCTAAATATATTTATATGTTAATTAAAACAACATTTATTCATAGAGTAAACTTTATTAGGTTTCAGATTTTACAAAGGATTACAACAGAAAAAAAGGTTAACGTCATGGTTCTCAGAATGTATAGCTTTACCTACCTGTCAAAGTCATGTATTTATTATATTCCACATGTTATGATCAGTCTGTAATCCTCACAGTTAGGGTCAAAAATGCAAGCCTTGGTCAAATGCTTTCTTATTTACAGTGGGAGACCAACTGTCAACTTCGGGCAGTAACCCTACCCAGTGCAAGATGTTAGTGCCAGTTAGGGATTAACACTTAAATATAGGGAAAGATTTATAGGATGTACTTTGCAAGGGATACCCTGAGGGCTGTTGGGAGTCAGGGTGTTTGCCTTGTAGATTATGCGACATATAGCAAAGATTTATATGCAGATGTCTAAAAATATTCTATTATATCAATAATAAAACTAATGTGCCTGTTTGTCTAGATCAAAGTGATATACGCATACATGGGAACTCTCCTGCTTAATCCAGAGAACTTTGGATGCTTCTCCAGGTCTCGAGTGTGGGGTCCTGACACGCCCCACACCCTCCCCATTTCTTGATAAATGATGTCCACTGATGGCAGGGACGCCCACTGATATCAGTGCGACAATTTTGTCTAGGTATGGACAAAATTGTCTGTTATTTTTTTACTGATGAAGGTTGAAGGCCCCTCTTCTACTACTGCTTAATTTATAGCCTCAGATTTAAAAATACCTTCCGACACCTTTCTATCAGAACCAGCATTAACTTTTTCAGCAATTTGTGCTACACCAGCTTGTCTGTTGGATTTGACCACACGGGGCAGCCTTTGCCCACATGACCCTGTCGCCACTTTGCCGCTTGACCCCACAACAGCTGCAGTTTTGGAGATGCCCTGACCCAGTCGTCTAGCCATCACAATTTGGCCCTTGTCAAAGTTGCTCAGATCCTTACGCTTGCCCATTTTTCCTGCTTCTAACACATCAACCTTGAGGATGAAATGTTCACTTGCTGCCTAATACCGTATTTGCTCGATTATAAGACGACCCTGATTATAAGACGACCCCCCAAAATCTAAATATTAATTTAGGAAAAAAAAAAAAAGCCTGAATATAAGACTACCCTATAGGAAAAAAAGTTTTACTAGTAAATATTAATTCATGTAAACAATTTTTTCATATTTAATAAAAGCTATGATTGAGAAAAATATATATATTTTTTTATTTCCTTTTATTTGCCAACCTGCCCCCCCCCAGTTATGCACATCTGCCCCCAAGGTTGCCACTCTGCCCCCAGAAATGCCTTAGTCCCCCTTTATTTGCCACTCTGCCCCATGATGTGCCTTTTAACCCTCTATATGCCACTCTGCCTCCAGAAATGTCTTATGCCCTCCTATATGCCACTCTGCCCCATGATATGCCTTTTAACCCCCATATGCCAGAGTGGCATATAGGGGGTTAAAAGGCATTTCTGGAGATATATATATATATATATATATATATATATACAGGCCCGGACTGGCCATCGGGCACACCGGGCACCTGCCCCTTAATCCCGCCGCAACTGCGACCGGGTCCGCCACTCTAAGGGGCCGGGAAGTCCCCACCAAGGCCCGGCCTTACGGGTCTGCGGCCGCACAGGGTTTAAATTAAAACATCGGGGTTTTTTTTTAACTTTATTTAACATCCTCCATGTTAAATAAAGTTTTTTTTTAACTTTATTTAACATGGAGGATGTTAAATAAAGTTGGAAAAAAAAAAATCCCGATGTTTTAATTTAAACCCTGTGCGGCCGCAGACCCCTAAGGAGTCTTAGAGCAGGGTGCCACACTCCAGGGGGCGTGACGGGGGGGGGCGGTCCGCACCGGGTGCCACTCATCAGGGGGTGCCACCTTGCGGCACCTGGCATCCCTCCAGAGACGGACAGTAATGTCCGCCGGTGGAGGAGCAGGCTCGCAAGGGAGCGGTATCCTTGGTTCCTTGGTGTGATTTTAAGCCGGGTTCAGCCTGGCTTAAAATCACTCAAGGGAGCCGGAGGTCTGTTAAAGACCTCCGACACCGCTCCCTTGTGATCCGCGCGGCAACAGCTGCTGTGCGCCGGGGTTTGTTGTCAGATCCCGGCGCACAACACTGAAGCCGCGCCCACCGCTGTCCGTGCCCTCTGACCCGGAAGAAGACAGAAGAACTGAAGAAGAGGAGCGAAGAGGAGGAAAAGGAGCTGTAAGGAGAAAAGAGGAAAGGTAGGAAAACATTCAGTGAGAGTGGATTGGTGTATATGTGTGGATTGGTGTATATGTGTGGATTGGTGTATGTGTGTGGATTGGTATATGTGTGTGGATTGGTATACGTGTGGATTGGTATGTGTGTGGATTGGTATATATGTGTGGATTGGTATATATGTGTGGATTGGTGTATGTGTGTGGATTGGTATATGTGTGTGGATTGGTATATGTGTGGATTGGTATACGTGTGGATTGGTATTGGTATACGTGTGGATTGGTATTGGTATATGTGTGGATTGGTATATATGTGTGGATTGGTATATATGTGTGGATTGGTATATATGTGTGGATTGGTATATGTGTGGATTGGTATGTGTGTGGATTGGTATGTGTGTGGATTGGTGTATATGTGTGTGGATTGGTGTATATGTGTGGATTAGTATATATGTGTGGATTGGTATATGTGTGTGGATTGGTATATATGTGTGGATTGGTATATATGTGTGGATTGGTATATATGTGTGGATTGGTATATATGTGTGGATTGGTATATATGTGTGGATTGGTGTATATGTGTGGATTAGTATATATGTGTGGTTTGGTGTATATGTGTGGTTTGGTGTATATGTGTGGATTGGTATGTGTGTGGATTGGTATATGTGTGTGGATTGGTATATGTGTGGATTGGTATATGTGTGTGGATTGGTATATGTGTGCATTGGTAAGTGTGTGAGAGTGATGGGTGTTATGCTGTACCATTTCCAATGTCTTTTTCATGATCTAATTATGCTCTAAAAGTACATCATAACTCCCATCACTCTATACTGTTCATACAGTGGCAGAGCTGGGAGGCAGAGGCCTTGCACCCCCATCACAGGACTCCTGAAAGGTAAGTGAACTTCAAAGAGGGAGAGGGTAGATAGTAAGGAGGGGGTAGTTGCGGCGGGCTTAAGGGGCTCTGCGTTAATGCGGCCATATAGGACCAGTCAGTCCAGTCCTGACTGGACCTATTTTAGCTCCATCAGCCCCTAAGTCAATCCTGCCCTGGCACAGGCGCGGTCGCAGTTGCTGCTTGCTCCGGCAACAAGGTAAGTAGGGTGAGGGAGGGGGTGCAGTGAGAAGGGGCAGAGGGGGGTTAGATAGTGAGAAAGGGGGAGAGGGGATAGATAGAGGTGGTACATATTGAGAAGTGGGGAAGGGGGTTACATAGTGAAAAGGGGGAACATAGTGAGAAGGGGCAGATAAGATGAAGAGAGGGGGTAGTGTGAATGCGTATGAGATTGCATTAATGAATGTGTTAATGATTTGTGTGAATGATTAAATGCAAAGATGGTACGGGTGGGCTTTAACAATAAATAAATAAATAAATATGGGCTGCTCAGGCTTAAATGCCCGGGCCTATTTTTTGTCCCAGTCCGGGCCTGTATATATATATATATATAGATATAGATATAGATATATATAACTGCTAACAGCAATCAAACTCCTATCAAGCCAAGGCAGCCAGTACATGCTGGAACCTGGGGATGATAGGAGTTTGAGTACAGCCTCCCTATGCCATGCTACCCCCCCTTACACATCCGTGCTATCACACACACACACTCATTCACAAACATTTAAATACTCATTCATTCCATTAATCACACATACACACACGCTCAAACCCCCCACCCCCTTACCTGAACTGCAGATCTCCCACTCGCAGACTTCTGCATGGGCCCGGCTGTGCGAGCAACTTCTCTGGCCCCGCCGCCAGAGGAAGGAGGGGGAGGCAGAATTATGTGACACTCTGCTAGCTTCCTGCTGCTAAGAGACGCTGCTCGTGACCAAAGCACCGGTAAGCAGCCTGGCCCCAGCAGACATTTTTTTGAGGTCTAATTAGAAGACGACCTCGATTATAAGACGAGGGGTATTTTTCAGAGCATTTGTTCTGAAAAAAACCTCGTCTTATAATCAAGCAAATACGGTATATCCAACCCAATGACAGGTGTCATAATAACAAGATCATCGGTGTTATTCACTTCATCGTCTACTTACCTGTCAGTGGTCATAACGTTATGGCTGATCAGTGTATATATATTCTTTACTAATTCTCTATAAAAACTCCTCATATCGAGGCATGTAGCAACACAACCCCCCTACTCCGATAGCCTTGTGATTGAACAAGATGGCGTCAACAATAGAATGAGTTCACAGGGGGTCTATCCAGACCCTCTTGAGAACTCTCGAGCTCCTCCTGCTGGTTAAATGCAGGTACTCCCCAGCTCACTAATCAGTATGGTAACGTAAAAATTCCCCACTGTCACCAAAAAAATAAACAAAAATACGTTTTTTTACGAGCAAGTCCTACAATTCTATATCTTCACAAAAATTCCCGCATGAAAAGAGTTAAAATATTGGCATTATAAATTCCTATAGGGTGCCTAGTTTTCAAAATGTATGATTTGATGGGGTAAATTGAATTGGCCGGCATCAAAAGATGTCCCAAATATGGGACGTGGGCACAGACTTACCAGATGTCTAAATGGCAAAAAAATACACACCTCACAAAGGTGGCCTTTTACCTCCCAAATAACCCATGCATGTGGGGTATCACTGCGCTCAGGAGATGTTACTGAACACATATTGGGGTGTTGTTTGACACGGACATATACCAGGAGCGGTAAATTCATACCTGAAGTACAACGTGTGTGAAAAAAATACAAAACAAATTTACTACCATAAAGTTTGACAAAGGCAGGTGGTAAAATTAGTGCATGGAAAGGGTTAACATACTAGCATTTCAAATACCTTGGGGTGTCTAGTTTTCAAAAATATTTGGTTTGATTGGGTAAATTGTATTGGCCGGCTTCAAAGATACCTGAAATAGGATATGTGGGCAGGCTTTTTGACAAGTGAAAATTCCAATTTGAAAAATGCACACCTCTCAAAAAGGGTCATTTAGTCCCCGAACAACCTAACAAACTCATGCATGTGGGATATCACTGCGCTCAAGAGATGTTGCGGAACACATATTGGGGTGTTGTTTGGCAGTGACATTTACCAGGTGCAGTAAATTCATGCCTGGAGTACAATGTGTATAAAAAAATACAATTTCTTTTTACTACCATAAAGATTGACAAAGGCTGATGGTAGAACTAGTGCATGGAAATGGTTAAAATACCAACATTTAAAATACCTTGGGGTGTCTAAAAATATATGGTTTGAGGGGGTAAATTGCATTGGCCGGCTTCAAAGATACCTGAAATAGGATATGGGACCAGCTTTGGGGAAAAATTGGATTTGAAATAGCAAAACGCCACTGGTACTTATTGCCCCATAATGTGCAGAAAAAAGCAAAAAAAACAACAACATAAAAACATTGGGTATTTCTAAACTCAGGACAGATAGAAGAATCTATTTAGCGGGTTTTTTTCATTAGTTTTTGCAGATCAGTAAAAGTTTTTTTCTTTAAAGTGAGAAAAGGTCATTTTGTAACAAAAAAATTCACCATATTTTATCATTTTTTTTATAGTAAATTAGATGATATGCTAAAAATAATGGTATTATATAATATATAATAATGTGTGGGAGCACGAAATGAGAAAGAAGAAAATCACAGCTAAACAGCAACACTGAAAAACGTTAAAAGAGCCATTGTCCCAAAATGTACTACGAGTAAGAAAGGGGTTAAGATAATTTGGGTAAACAGTGTTTTAGTAGAAACGGTACATTCATTGTTTGTCTCCAAACAAATATTTTTTATAGAACCTTCACTTTTGTTTTCATTTCAAAAGTTACACAGAGCTTAGCCTGGAACACTGGAATCTGGTAACTAATGCTGTGTGAAATACTTGCACTTTTCATTTCTCTGTCTGCCTCTATTAGTGATGATAGTGTGGACTACAGCTCCCATTACATTCAGACAAGCTAACAATATTTCCCTATCTACTTTGATTGGCTGCATATAGTGGGATCTATAGTCCAAGCCAGATGGCCTGCCAGATGTTGACCATCCTCTGGTAATAAATGAGTAGCCTGTGATGATCAATGTCATAGACCATGATAAATCTTTTCCAGTTAAGTACTTAATTATATGCTTAAAATAATGAGATTATCAGCAGAAGTTCCACATTGTACTGGTTCTTGTAGGCCGTAAGACTATAAGGCTATGAGCTATGTTTCCTTTCTTGAAACACAAATCAATTTAAAGAAGCAAATATCTAAAAATGTAAACTTTTTAAATACCGTATAAACTCTCCCAGCAATACGCTCCGCCATGTTCCCCTTCACCTTATCTGTACTCTGTTCCATACCTATTGAATTGGACCTTCTGGTTTGACCCCGGTACTTGTATACTTTACTATGCTCTATGCCTGTCCGTGTTTGGACTTCTGCAGAAATAAGCCCCTTTTCTGCCTACCAACCTTGCCTCTGGATTTTGACTAAGTCTTTGCAAGTTCTATATCATCTTGCTTGTCCTTGCAAGTCATCTGGGCTCCACTGTTGACTCCAGAATGACTGCCTGATACTTAGCTGCCCTTTCTGCTGCACATAATTTACTAGCAGCTCTTACTCTGTCTACTGTGAGTTACCCTACTGGATAAAATGTTAATGCACTACACAACACATACTCTACCTGTATGCGTGTGGTTCTGACTCTCCAGTACTACGGGACTAGGTAGTGGGACACTTACTTGTCCAATTGACTTGGACATCAAGCGACATTCTTGTTAGGATTAGCTTAGTTACGGTATAAAGTAAATTTGCTTAGTTACTTAGATTCATTGTGAAATATATTGAGGACACTAGTATGGAGAAGATGGTTTGCATTTAGTAGTGGAACTCTACATTGCACAGGAATAAGCAGTCATGGGATTTTTGTCATAGTATTACAGTAAGTAATAAGCAGAAAGAGGATTCACAGATAACCCCGAGGATACATGCTTAGTCATATGGGATTGTGTCAACTTCTTTAACAGTGATAGTAAAAAATGTGTACTTGGACAGATTTTGATGGAACAAAGAGACATTCTGTTTAAGCAAATCTATTTTAAGACAATAACTTAATTGAGAATGATATTGACATGAAACACAGATTAATGACTTCATTTAGTAGTAATAAGAGTTCAAGAGACATTTGTGGGCACCATTTGTATAAAGGAATTCGAGTTAAATTAGTGAAAAATCTCTTGGTGACATCATGTACAGTAAAGCTATAAAATGACAGGCATACAGAACAAAGCATTCAGGCATCCCACTAACTGTGGGAGTAGTGAGGAATTATCACGAGCACAAGATTTGGTAGAAAACAACCAATCAACAAAAAGGTTCACAAAGAATATGGTTCAAGATTGACATAAGTGTGTGGTTTAGTAATGAACACATTTGAAACATTTTTTTACCAAAGGTTGACAGCAAACAAGTGATCAGCTTCTATGATTAGGTCAAGTGGATTATATTTCCATTGCACTTTTTGTTCATTTTCTGTGACAGCTTTGCTCTGTGAAAGGCCCAAGGCCCAACGTTATGCGTTTGTGGGACATATCTCAGGAGCCAGGTGTGCTATATAAAATCTCTCTGATTGCATATCTCGTCTCTGAATGTTGTCCAACACTGATGACAGTGGCAGAGAAACACTGAAGAAGAAAAAACACATTTGAAGCTGAAGACTTCTAGGTTTCAATAATGATCACTAAAAGTGCTCAAAATAGAATAAACTGCAGGGTTTAACCCCTTAAGGACCTGGCTTATTTTTTCTTTTTGTACCCTTTGGGACCAAGGCTGTTTTAACACTTTTGCTGTAATTTTCTCCTCACCCATTTAGTGTACCCACACATGTTATATATTGTTTTGTTTTTTTGGGACAAGATGGGCTTTCTTCAGATACCATTATTTTGATCATATCATCTTATTTACTACCAAAAAAAATAATAAAACATGGTGAAAATTTCAAAAACACACCATTTATGACTTTTCTAAAATCTTTTACTCACCTACAAAAGGAAGTAACTAGCTAAATAGATTCTACTATTTATCCTGAGTTTAGAAATACCCAATGTTTTTATGTTTTTTTGCTGGTTTTTGTAAGTTATAGGGCAATAAGTACAAGTAGCGTTTTATGATTTTCAAACCTTTTTTCCAAATCTGTTCATTCTGCCTCTGTCTCCTCTTTGGAACATCTTTGAAGCCGGCTACTTCAATTTACCCCATCAAGCCATATATTTTTGAAAACTAGACACCCCAGGGTATTTCAAATGCTGGTATTTTAACCCTTTCCATGCACTAATTATACAACCATACTTTGTCAAACTTTGTAATAGTCATTTTTTTACATTTTTTCTCACAAATTTTAATTTAGTTATAAATATAAAGGTCCTTGTATATGTCACTGCCAAACAACACCCCAATATGTGTTTAGAAAGTATGTATATGTTTTTACATCTTCCTGGTACTGGATGGTTCCTCTGGCAACATCACTGCATAATTATTTTTAAATGTTAGCACTTTTTTTTTAGCAATTTTTTTCCATATTTTTTTTTATTATTTTTTTTATATTTTATTAATCACATTGTGATTAGAAAGCTGGGCTCCATTGACTTGCATGGTTGAATGCAATACCTGAGCCAGATTCTCAGGAGGGTCTGGAGAGACTCTCCTGAGGAATCTTTTCAACTTCATTGTTTGCGCCGCCATCTTGCAAGTGGCAGAATCACTCGCAGTGGCGGTTATAACTGCTCTCCGGAGCGGTCACAACGCGTCCTGGGCTGGGTGTTCGGTGTCGCTGAATGCCTCACTATCGAGGCATTTCAGTGACACCATTGAAGTTTAGGAGGTGACGTTGATCGCCTAAACTCTTTTAAAACGGGCGTCCGCCGCCATACAGTGTATGGCAGACGGCGGATATTGACGCCCACGGGGAGGGGCCAGACATGCCGATGCCGATCTCGGCGTTACTAAATGCCTCAACATTGACATTGTTAATAACTTTCTAAGCTTATTTAATTTAATGACGGTTCAGGACCGTCAAAGGTCGTTAACAGACTGTTTTTGCGTGACAGCCCTGAACCGTCACAGGTCATTAAGGGGTTAAACTAAAAATAGACCTTACTGCATTTATATTTAAACTTCACAAAATCTCAACTTCCATATAAAGTAACCATTTCTAACACTCTTAGCCTAAACTACATTGTACACCAAATTATTTACAAAAGCCCTCCATCCCGTAAGCCAGAAGGCAAAACTTATCAACTGATCATTACCCGTTCACCCCCTTTTCAGGCAGCAACTATCACCCCAATAAACACAGTATTGTCTCCTTTATATTGTATTTTATTATTTTTTACAAGCTGGCGCGCACCTCTTTATTAAATCTTCCATGGTGTCGCCCCAGCTCTCCTGCCTTCCTGCAGCTCACCAGACTCAGTGGTCAGCGTGGACAGGTACCAGTTTGCCTTAGACAGTGATGTTTAACCCCCAAACCTCTCTATGTATGAGTTATTACGGCCAATAGTGAGGCGCAAGCCTGTCACGCGACCAATGCGGGCAAAAAAAGTGTGGAATATACAGGTAGCGCCAGCACAAAACCATTGGTTCCATTGTAACCTATAGATCTTGCCTATACCTAGCATAGATGGCCTCCCAATGACCCCGATCCCCACAGCCACACATTGCCCTGTATTAAAGGTACCGGGACTCTCCAAACTTATTCCAAGTTGGTTGTATTTTTAACTTGAGACATTGGGCCATTATTATAACAAGCAATGGTGGTACTTATTGGGTAGCAATCAGAAGAAGCTTTCAAGTGGCACATATTGTTAATAAATATGGCTGATTCTTACTATTTTAACAATTCCTCACCTCTCGATGGGTCATTATACATTCATAATACTTATTGCAAGCACTGTTCTAATCCACCTTTTGTACCTGAAATATTATTACCACTGTATAAGCCCTGGCTTTCTCTTTATATATATATATATATATATATATTTATAAAACATTATTTTATATTGAAATGAATCCCCATCGCATACACTACCTGATGCCATATGGACTTTATTCGAATTACCCTCTTGGGAAGCCAAGATTTACGCATTGTTTTGTTTAAAACCGTACAAGACAAGGACTTCCACAGATTATTTAAAGCCTTGGATCAGCGCAGTAAAGAGGAATGCGTATCGCAACCACAGTCTAGACTGACACGACCTGCACCTGTTTTTAAATGACTTTAGGAGAGCTTATATACTGTTTGGGATTTAAAACAGTGCCCTACACAGCACAGGAAGCTTAAAATAACCATAACAATTTGTCAAAATGGCAAGAAAGAAGTGCTGCCTTCCAGCAATATTATCCTAAATAAATTACTTATGCCACCACACATTATATGCTGTTGGCCCGCCTTACAGCGCTGTGGACTATGATGGCGCTACATAAATCAATAAATAAACGTAAATAAGACAGCAGCGTCCACTGAATCATTTTCCCTCAGTAAATGTGTGTGAACGTTGGAATCGCCTGATTCTCCGTCCTAACCCTTCCCTTTCCTAGGACTCAGTTACAAAGGCATTTCAGGAATGTATTAATATAAATCGAGTTCCCGTCCACAAGAAAGAATGCCAAACTTCGGAGAAGGGTTTTTTTTGTTTTGTTTTTTGGCACATCATGTAGACGTCATCTTGGAGCGTCGGAAGGTCAAAGAGTTCTAAGCGGAGAGTTTTCGCTCAGCAGCTTTACAACTCTGTCTCCGTCGCAGGCGCCATTTTTGTGGAGACAATTATCATGCTTTTTCCAGAATCTTTGGTCTCCTACAAAATGTCTGCCTTAACCTTACTGTGAGCAGCGATGAAGGCGCTTTACCGAAGTCAAACCGGTTAAGTCCGTTTGTAAAGCTTTCAGACGGAGGCCCTCGTAGAAAGCGGAGTCTGCTGCTGGAAGTAATGTATATCGCCACTAGGCATGACCTGTCATTCTCTGTTGCAGATACATTATACCGGCGACCTCATTTTAGGTCCCGTTGTGAGTCACGGGGGTGTTATAAGTGTCACGTGGTAGCTGATGAAAATGTTAATTTTATTAATGCGGAATATTAAACTAATAGTCATTATAAGCTAAAGTTTGAATATAAATTGGATTAAATCGAATGCTCCTCAGTTTTTTTAGTCACAAACACCATGTAGTTTCTAAACACTCCCCTCTCTCTTCCCACTAGAGTTGCCACATCAGCCATTTTTTTTCCTGGACACATCTAATTTTATTTTTCACATGTTGCTGACCGCATTCTATTAAGTGCTGCCCTGCAGTATCCTGGAAGTAATTATTCACAGAAGGGAATAACTAAATTAATCATGTTAATAAAGGAAAACACGCCATAGATTGTGTTCAGTAACATGTAGAAATTTTAGGCGCCCAAGAAAAAAAATGGCCAATATGGCAATATTACTTTATTAATGATGTAATGGATTGATATCAATGGACCGTTGACCCTTTGGGATCCAAGTCCCAAAGCAAAAATTTGCAAATACACAACATAATTAATTCATTCAACAATATGAAATTTAAATCTGTACAATTCGAATTTTTTAAATGTACCCGTTCAGTGTCATGAAGCGTATTCAAATATTTAAAAACATAGAAAATCAGGAAGGTCAGATGTGTATTGGGAAATGTTGAGTACTAAAGCGTACATTTCGTATAACTAAACTCAAAGTAATTGTGACCTTTATGCGGTCGAGGTTCATGCATTAGGTTTCTTGTCTATATCTTTTTCTTCTAATATAGGTTAAATGTATATTAGAGTCTCTTGTGCGTTTTACTGTAATTAAAAAAATAAAATGCCAGGTTGCTTCTGCTACGGTAACTAATGAATGCATGCAGTAAAATGCATTGGAATGCATGCAAAATGACATTAGATGATGTTGTGGTTTAAGATTAAATTATGCTGTGTACTG
Organism: Spea bombifrons; assembly: GCF_027358695.1. Lineage (NCBI taxonomy): Eukaryota > Metazoa > Chordata > Amphibia > Anura > Pelobatidae > Spea > Spea bombifrons. Next base: position 73,626,634 of record NC_071090.1, read on the forward strand.
AAATGTGTTTTTTGTATTCCATCTTGTGGATGTCCTTCAGGATGGAGAAGATACTACTAAGTTATGGAGACTCCCTCTTGCGCTCTTCAGATGTTGCACTCCTGGATCCACCCCACTGGCTGAATGATAACATTATTGGTTTCATCTTTGAGTTTTTGGCCTCCAATCAAGATCCCTCCATATCTCAGCGAGTGGCCTTCCTCAGTCCTGAAGTGAGCCAGTTCGTTAAGTGCTGCGAAAGAGATGCCCCTGACTTCCTGCAACCACTGGACTTGCCCAGTAAAGACCTTATCCTGCTGCCGGTCAACGATAACACAGGGTCAGAAGCAGGGGGCACACACTGGAGCCTGCTCGCCTACGTTCGACATATCCCCATCTTTCTTCACTACGACTCAGCACCTGGAACCAATGCTCCTCACGCCAGACTTATGGCCAGGAACTTAAGGACTCTGCTTAATGGTTGTGATAGTTATCGAGAGGAACATTCTCCATCCCAGCACAACAGCTATGATTGTGGCATGTACGTAGTATGTGTGACTGAAGCCTTGTGTGAGCAGATAATGGGGGGAGCAGGCAGCCCAAGTCTGCATAAAATAACACCTCAATATGTAACCCAAAAACGGGCAGAGTGGAAGGAGATCATAAAAAGACTAAGCCGTAATTCTGAGAAGAAGTGTATATGAAGCAGCGAGACTAAAACAAAATATACGAAACACCATCTCTTTTATAAACTAAATAGTGTTTGGCCAACAAGGACACTAGGGGGGGTTGACATGCTGCATAAAATCTTTACCTACCTTGAATTCCGACCTCATGAAAAATATTTGTAGCTTTCTGAATAAATGTTGTCATGGCAGTGACTGTGTTTGAAATGTTGAATATATTGTAAAATGTCATCCCCCCCATCTTAACACAACATGTTATTGCCAGCAGTTTAAAAAAGTTTTACTGGGACTGAAGCCACCAGTGACCTCACTAGTTTACAGAATGTGCTCTTTCTTAAGATACGATTGCTCCTGGGGTATATACACTACAGGGAGAATTAGTAGGAGAGGTTTGGTTTTAACTTCACTACATCTTTACTTCATCTACGTTCGCTTTCTGCACCCAAACGGTGTTGCTGTAATGCCTCAATGTCGAGGCATTCAGCGACACTGAACACCCACCCCAGGATGCGCCGTGACTGCTCCGGAGAGCAGTCACAACCGCCACTGCAAGTGATTTTGCCAGATGCAGAAGTGAGTGATTTTGCCAGATGGATGCATGTCCTTTCAAAAGACTAAGGTTGCAGGTTGAATACAGGTACTGCATTCAACCATGCAAGTCAATGGAGCCCAGCTTTCTAATCACTATGTGATTAGTAAAATAAGATACATATAAAAAAATATTTTTATGAGCAAGTCCTAAAATTAGCTCTTTATCTTAAAACACATCTCGCATGGAAAGAGCTAAAAGAAAGGCATGTTAAAAATAGTTTAAAAAAATGTATGATTTGATGAGGTAAATTGCATTGGCCGAGTTCAACAATGTCCTAATTAACACAGGGAGAAAGATGACAACGTGCGTGGGAAAAATACACATTTAGAATTTAGACAATTTAGACTAATTTAGACAATGGCTGGTGGTAGAATTAGTGCAGGAAAAGAGTTAAACTACCAGCATTTGAAATACCCTGGGGTGTCTACTTTTCAAAAATATATGGTTTTATTGGGCACATTAAATTGGCCGGCTTTAAAGATGTACCAAATAGGGCATGAGCACAGGATCACCAAATAAAGTTCAACATTGAAAATTGTGCATGCCCCAAATGTGACCCTTTTGCCAGGCAAACTCGTGCATGGGGGTATCGCTGTACTTGGGGATGTTGCTTAACCCATATTGGGTTGTTGTGTGACAGTGGCATATACCAGGAGCTAAAAATTCATACAAGAAGTAAAATGTGTTTGGAAAAAAAACGCCAAAAAATGACAACCACAAAGTTTGCCAAAGGCTGGTGGTAGAATTAGTGCATGGAAATGGTTAAAATACTAACATTTGAAATACCCTGGGGTGTCTAGTCTTCAAAAATATATGGTTTGATGGGGTTAATTGCATTGGCCGAAATAGCACATGGGGGAAGAATTGCAAAATTTGGAAAAAATGGTTTTGAAATAGCAAAACGCTACCTGCCCCATAACGTGCAGAAAAAAACATAAAAACATTGGGTATTTATAAACTCAGGACAAATAGTAGACTCTATTTAACAGGTTGTTTTCATTAGCTTTTATAGATGAGTAAATATTTTCCAAGTAAGTCAGAAAAAGTCATTTTTTTCTAAATTTTTCACCATATTTTATATTTTTTAATGGTAAATGATATGATACAATCAAAACAATGACAGCTAAAGAAAGTCCTTCTTGTCCTTAAAAAAAACCCAATATATACCTTGTGTGGGAAAATTACAGCTAAACATGAGCAGCGCAGAAATGTTAAAACAGCCTTTGTCACGAAAGGTACAAAAAAAAAAATAAGCCATTGTCACGAAGGGGTTATTCCTACAAGGGCCCGAATGGCTCTGCTTAATCTGTTGTTTATGCTGTAGTATTTTTGTCTTATAATTAACTATGCATTGCGTAGGTCTAGAAAATAACTATGATTGATCCTTCAGGGGATTTAGTTAGTGATTTCAGCATCCACTTGGTGGCGCTATCATACACACACAAAAAAAAAAGGAAGCACTCCACCTTTGTGATAAATTGATGGTCTTAAATGTAAGGGAGTTCATAAACATTATCCATTTTTTCCCACAATTTATACAAGAACATTTTTAAAAGGTAAATGCTCCGAGCATGTACCAGCCCCTTCATCCCCATCGTGTTCTTTGTCCAGTCTAGTTTGGCTGGTAGAGTAGTAGTGTTTCCCTCACTCACCTGTGTGCTGCTCATGCTTCCAAGGATGGAGTGAGCAGAACTGAAAGAGGGGTCTTTTACTAAAGGTAGAGTTTGTGAGAGAATGGTGGCTTCAGCTTGTGGACTTCACTGTACACTGCGAATAGCAAACCTCAATGAACTTTTAATGCAAGAGCTTGGTTGGCCAGTCTAATGCATAGCAAAATCAGTGAGATTCAGTCTCATCAATTATGTATTGTGCAGGGCATGCTCAGCTTTTCCTTTCGGAGATACTTGTCACCGTTGACCCTTCATAAAATATAGCTAAATGAGTTACAACCACAGCTCTCCTGCAACTGGCCTGGAACCTGAAAAGCTTTCTGTGCGTTCACAGGTTTGATGACTTTTTTTTGTGCATTTGTTCTTTTGATACAGATTTCATGAAAATGTATATTTTCATTGCCTGGTGACTGATGGCTCGGTTTTTGGTTGTTAGGTGAGCCAGTTTCCAGTTGCCGCCTCCCCTTGAAAAGTTCAGAAGTTTACCTATTTGAGGGAACCAAGAAGATCCAGACATCTTTCTACCTTTGGATTTGGAGGGAGTGAATGAACCACATGAGGGGAGTGTAGTCCCAAAATACCCAGGTCCACTGTGATCTTAAATACCACTGGAAAGAAGGCCCTTTATCACACAGGAAGCACATCTCTGACTTTAAACAAAGAACATTATATATGTTTTACACTTGATGCTAATAGTGTAATAATTGGTTAAACAGCATCACCATATATTTAATTGCACAATACACTATTATGTTGGTTTTTATTAAAGATGTGGTATAGAATAATTTAGCAAAAGCCCAGGTTCCAAATTAGCCTGACAAATATTTTATTTTCGTCATTGAACCCAGTTACTATGTAACCCTTCATTCAACGTTCAGATGACCTCACAGTCTCCATGTGCACACTAAATTCAGGTATAATGTTTCTGAACAATGGTGTTAAATATTAATTCAAGGATTACCCCCCCCAATTATCAACCTAGTAGTCAATCGAGTAGTTTATCATAGCTCTTTCTTTCTGGAGTTGCCTTCCCATCTCTAAAACTATATTTAAGAGCAATACTGGGTCCTTGTTCACAAACTAAATTTTATATAATGTGATTTTTTTTTTACAGTTAATTACAGTGTGACAACATATTGTGGTTGGCAACATGTGAAGAGGTTAGCAGACTACTCATACCTGCAGTTTATTTATACAGGTAGTTGTAAAATATGGATTTTGTTGTAACAGACACGTTTATGATTACAAGTAGTGCATTCCAGCTTACCAAATCTATACATGCCTGGCTGTAAAGATAAGAATGTATTCCTACCACCGTGCACCCTTGCATAATAAAAAGGTAGTAACCATGTTTTACAAGTTCTGAAGATGGATAATGATAGGAAATTTGTGCTGCAGTAGTGAAGAGAAAGTGTGTACATACACACCCATCAGTCATAACATCATGACCACCTGCCTAGTATTGTGTAGGTCCCCTTTTGCTGCCAAAATAGCCCTGACGAAGCATGGACTCCACTAGACCTCTGAAGGTCTGCTGTGGTATTTGCCACCAAGAGGTTAGCAGCAGATCCCTTAAGTTCTGTAAGTTGCAAGGTGGGGCCTTCATGGATGCATTCTAGCGTCATGTGTTCTCCAGGTAAGCGACGCACACAGCCATCCACATAATGTAAAAGAAAACGTGATTCATCAGACCAGGCCACCTTCTTCCATTGCTCCATGGGCCTGCTATTATGCTCACACGCTCATCGTAGGCAGGTTTGGCAGCGGACAGGTGTCAGCATGGGCATCCTGACTGGTCTGCAGCTACACAGCCCCATAAGCAACAAACCGCCACGTTCAGAACCAGCATTAGCTTTTTCAGCAATTTGAGCTACAGTAGCTCATTTGTTGGATTTGACGACAACGGGAAAGCTTCTCCCCCTACGTGGATCAATGAGCCTTGGCTGCACATGACCCCCCGTCACCAGTTCACCGTTTTTCCTTCCTTGACCACTTTTGATAGGTACCGACCACTGCAGACCAGGAACACCCCACAAGCTGCAGCTTTGGAGATGGTTTATGTCAAGAATAAAGCTATTTCATAACTGGGAGAAGACAAATCTTACGTACAACCCAAGGGCCCATGAAAAAGCTTATGAAAGCCATCAGTGGCCCTGAAATGCACACACAAAGTCCTACCTAATTCTGTCCTTAAATCTTAATGCAGGAAACAATTTCATTTTATATCTGCAATCAGTAGACAGATTACCAAAGGCAGGACAAGACTGAAATAGCTGTAGATTACCCAAGACTGCCACTTCCTGCTTTAAATGTTTTGTAACTTTCCCAGGTGAGATACACATGTTGATCCACATGGCGAGTGATATATTTCTGTATTGATCAGTGTAATACGCAAAACTTGGGAGAAAATTCAGCACACAATGATAGACTACATATAAGAATCCAACATTGGGATTTAAACTGTTGGTTTTAAAGTGCCAACGCAGTTAATGATTCAATACCTGTGCATGTCATTTAGGCTACAAAATTGCTTTAGATCAAAGTAATGGGGGGGGTTAAAAAAAAAAACACAAAAAAAACAGACAAACTGCGTTTGTATAGTTTTATTAAACACTAAACTCAATGCAAGTGAAAGGTTGACAAGGACCAATGACGAAAGGGTATGAGCTTTTCCCCTATCCTCACACATCACAAGCTACACAGCTGCCCAGAGAATATACAGGACATTCTTACTGCACACCCGGGTACTTATACTAAGGGAGAGCGGGGAACTGTGAACACTAACAGCACTACATAATTTCCCATAAGGAGTGAGCAGCACGTAAAGATTGTTGGCTACTATGGGGAGTGCGAGTAGCAGCAGGAAATAGACTTGCAGTGCTGTGTACACACAGTAATGCCCTCCCTGTTGTGCACACAACCAGAATAGCGAGTGTTTTAGAAATGGGCAAAATCAGTTCTACGTGCCGAGAAAGGGGTGGGAGAACATGAGTAGATGGAAGGCAACCAGATTAAGGAACCGGGACCACTCGCATGGTGTTGGTGAAACCGGAGCCAGGCCGCCAGCCAGTTAACACAATCACAATATCCTGGCTCTTGAAGAAGCCACGTGCTTTACCTAGAACAGTGGAAACAGACAGATAAGAGAAAAGCAATCAACTATCTTTACTCTATACACTGGAAACAGATTTCCTACTGATTATTTAAAATTTCTTTTCATTTTTAGACTTAGTGTCTGGGATTGTGCCACAGCCCTAGCCAAGCATGTCTGCAACACGCAAACATTATAAAAAATTATAATATTTACTTAATTGGCACAATAGTAGCAAGATGCTCCAAACAGAATGTTACTGAATTGTTTATACTCCATATTGAAAACATTGACAAATGATCCCATTTACCAATCTCCATGGCAAAGTTAACACGTTGGTCCACATCCTCAGCCCAAGCTTCATTCACTGGCTCCCTGTACAAGACAGGGAATATACCACGGTAGAGATGAGCCTGACGAGCTGTTTGTTCATTGCGGGTAACGGCAATAATGGGCGCACGTGGGCGATAACGGGACACCAGGTGAGCAGATCTGGGAAGAAAAGGAGCTCAGATGTAGAAGACCAAGCAAATAAGTTAGTTTTACCAATCTACTTGTTTTCTATGGCTAAGAACATCACTGAATACATTCGTATGGGATGCTAGGATGGGGGTTCTTCACTCACTGTAACAGAAAGCTCTAAAGCTCAACTATAAATAGCAGAAAGGAAAAGGTCACAGAGCAACTGAGCAACAAGAGAAAGGTCATCTGTAATTAGAGCAGAAGCTTCAACCTGCCAGAGCCTTGCAGAACCAAATAAGAACCCACCCTTAACCCCCTACCAGAAAATGCCCCATAATCCCCACCCCTGCAACAATGCCTCAAATTAACACGTGTTATACATTAACCAGTTTACCTGCCACACAGTGTTCCATAAGCCACTGGATACACGTGGCCCTTTTCCCCATCCTCTCCTACCTGCCAGATTTTGTAAGAACGATGATGGCTCCACTGGAGCATTTGAATGATGCCTCCACTGCTCCAACAGCAGTCGCTTCTGTTGGATCACGGGTCAGAGGAGATACACGCCTCAGCTCCTCAAACAGCTGCCGGTGGAAAATGGCTGCCTCCGCCTCACGAGCAATCTATAGGTGGTGGGATGGGGGTGCAGCAAGTGCCCAATGCAGGGAATGGGGATGAGTGGATAAGGAAGGGGATGGGAGACATTCTCATCAGTCAGGCCCCTGAGATTCTCTTTACAGGCCCTACATCACATAAAACCATTCATACGAAACTCATACCGTGGACCCTCAGCTAGGGGCATGGTGGGGAGGGAATGGTTGGTCACGAGAAGCCGCAGCATGTTAGAAGCAAGAGGGGCAGGGTTGCAGACTCAGCCCTACCTGCCGGACTCTGTCAGCACTATGAGCGCACTTGCTAAGCATTTAAAAGATGCCTCCACTGCGCCTACAGCCATCGCTTCTGCAGGGTGCGTGGAACTAGTGGTAAGGCGAAAAAGTTCCTCGAAGAGCTGACGGTGGAAAATGGCAGCCTCGGCTTCCAGAGCAATCTGTGAGCCGGAGGGGAGGAGAGAAGGAACAGGAGAAAGAAAGGACACAGACCAAGAAAGAAAATAAAGCAGAGTGATTCTCTGCACCTATAGTCAGGAGTCACCGGTTAGTGAGAAAAGGTGGGAAGCTCGCGGGTTAAAAGAGATAAGAAGCCAACTTGATACCATAAAAAGCAGATAAAATGTAATCACCAGGCTGCACTTTTTCAGCAATTCAGGTCCATTGGAGCAAAAAACAAAAACAGGATGTCAACCACAACAGCTCTAGTGGCCTTGCAGTGCATTGAATCCAAATTGATTTAATCATTCAATATACATGTCTCACTGGTTATGGGCACTAAGATCCACAATATAATTTGTGAAATCCAACAGACATTTCTGCATGTTTAGTAGAAACAAAGTAGACCCTCCAATGAACAGAATGTAAAATTCAAGCTCTTACTGAGCAGTTTTTGCAAATAGAAGTCTGCATGGGGAGTTTGCTCTATTACCAGAAGCTTAATGCTTCAGCCTGGTGACTAGGGAACCCCTCATGAAACAATAAGCATCTATGACAGCGAACACACAGAGTAGCACTTTATCCAACAAATTTTCCCTAGAGTAGTCAGGCAAGGAAATGACTGGTGTGCCTTCTTTTAATTATATATATATATATATATATATATATATATATATATATATATATATATTTTTTTTTTTTTTAAGAAAGAAGTAATAGGAAAAGGTTTAAATCCTCCTGACGTTTTAGTTTTTGATGGCGGTTGAGACACTTTGCGATTACATATTTGTGCCTATATTTAAAGCCTAAATGGCACTACACCTCCAAAATCGCTACTTTTATTTACTCTTAAGTTGTTGTAGAATGTTTCATGTGCTTTTATTTTAGCTTATGTATAGCAATCTACAGTGTGGATATTTTGTTTTACATGCATGTAAGAAAGGGGATGAAAAAAAAATAAATAAAAAAAAAAACCCTCAAATTTGTCACTCAACATCTTTTATCCAGCTAGAGCAATTAATGCTTACTGCAGGATCAGCAAAAAAAGCAATGTGCTAAATAGCTTGAAAGCTCAGATCACAACTGAAGAAACCCAGATAATAAAATAAGAGGTTGCATCTTACATATGCCGTATTTGCTCGATTATAAGACGAGTAAGTGCTCTGAAAAATACCCCTCGTCTTATAACTATGAGTCTAAGATCCAGATCCCTGGAGCGCTGCAGAGGACCGTATCCTCCTGTCTGGTAACCTCCGCTGCTGCCGGCACTTCCACCGGACGTCCATCCCTGAGCGCCGGTGAAAGCGTGGGCAGCAGCGGTTGTCTAAGCGCATACCTTCCCCAGCTGCCAGAGAGGAGAATTCCCTGCAGTGCTACGGGGAATTCTCCTCTTTGGCAGCCGGCGAACGTCCGCTCGATTGACGCCGACAACCCCCACTGCAGCTGGCACTTCCGCCGTAGCTTCTATGACGGTGCACCGACATCACATGACCTTCCGGTGCCTCCACCCGCTACCCCATTAGACACCAGGGAGTCAGAAGCACAGGTAAATCGGGGGGGGGGCATAAGGCTTTTCTGGAGGCAGAGTGCCCTATAATATGTCTTTTAACCCCCTATATGCCAGAGAAGGTTAAAAGGCATATCATGGGGCACAATGGTGTATAGGGGGTATAAGGCATTTCTGGAGGCAGATTGGGAAGCCTGGGGGCAGATTGGCAGATAAAAACAAAAGGTTCTCAATCATAGCTTTTATTAAATATGAAAAAATTGTTCACATGAATATTTACTAGTAAAACATTTTTCCTATAGAGTAGTCTTATATTCAGGCTCTCTTCATTAAATATTCAGATTGGGTGGGGGGGGTCGTCTTATAAATCAAGCAAATACGGTATTTTTGTATTTCTAAGTGGAGAGTTCTCATCTATACAAAACACACTCCCTCCTCAGAAAATTAGGATGGGATAAGTCACAAAAGGGTGACCAGAATTCCAAGTCCGAATGTTTGAAATATAGCAAATTACAAAATTAAATCAAACTACCAAAGATCTCAGCACACTGCCCCAGAGCTCGAACACTGTGCCACTCAGCCCTACCATGCCAAAGCAAGTGTAGCAGCCAATAAATAAATGGGTACTTTAGTCAAGGACTCGAGGCACAAATTCCTCAAATAGATTTTGGAAGGAAACCCATCATTCTCTGTTAGAACTGGGGAACTTTCTTTCATACCTGGGTTTGTTTTATTTTCACATTTGCAGTTGTATTTTCATGCCTGGAAGGGTTTAAGTGGTTTACCACCATTTATTCATAGACCAAAACTGATGCCATAACTGCTTGTCTTTAGACTTTCAGAAGACAGTTTTCTGTAACATGTGCAACGAAGGGGAAGGATAGAGCAAATTCCATGATCGCCGACAACGCCCCCCCCAAGCTACACACTTAGGTATATAAGTAGCTATAAAGTGGTTACTTAACTTAGGTTGGTCTACTGATTTTAATAGAACATTTTCCATTGGCCCAATTATCTATTTTTTCATTCCTTAACCCAAAATTTATACATATTAGGATTTTCCATTTAGTGTAAATTTATCTTGAAAAGCATAAGTATATATTATCCACTTTGAGGGATAGCTTATTTTGTATACATAGTTAGATATTTCCCCCCCACAAGATGCACAACTAGTGTGCGCCTAGACATTACTTTTGAATATCTACATTTCTAGATTTGTAGCAAAGCAATGTCCAGTGCAGCGTGTTTTCATGCATGACAGGTGGACAGTAGACCTTTGTGCAAGCAGTGTTGCAAAAGTAATGCCACTGGCTCTGTATCTGTCCGTGTCAGCACTTTCCCACATTAGTTGTCATAACATGTTACCAAGTACATGGCACAGCCTGGACACCAACCCAGCATCGTGAATTTAAAGCCTGGCCTCACAGTGTCCCCTCCCCCATCACAAGGCACTGCAGTGGATCAGTACTGGAGCAAAAGCCTCTCATTCCATAGAAGGAAAGGAGAAGAGGAGGATGGTAGCAGAGAAGCATTAGCCAGCGCGCCCTATGTGTGGCCATTTGAATGCCTATGTTGCTTTCTGACTATAGCAAGCTTTATGCAGGAGTCAAGCGCGCAGAGCAAGCGGCAGACAAGCACAGAAGCCCACAGCAACTCAGCTGTATCAAAATTCACCATTGCCAACCATACACACTGTACATTCAAACACATACTGAAAACTGTTTATAAACATTGTATATTTGTGTACAAGTATTCAGAGACATGTTTGTTATGAAAAGAATAAATGTCACTGGAAGCTTTATTAGCAGTTTATTTTTGTGGGCACATTGGACCTACTATACAAGGAATATATGAACCTGGCCTTTATAAATAGTACTACAAAAAAAGATGTCTAGGTTTGCATAAAGCCAACTCACCGCATGTTGCATGCGTACAGCCTCCAGTGGATAGTCTCCTTTAGCAGTTTCTCCTGACAGCATGATACAGTCCGCACCATCCAGCACAGCATTGGCTACATCACTACCCTCAGCACGGGTAGGACGAGGCTTCTTGATCATACTTTCCAGCATCTGTGGGGAAATGCAACTAGAATCTTGATGTTCTGACATTTCCTATGCATCCCATTTGACAAAACTGCTTACAGTTAGGGAGTCAGGCTTAATTCATAACACATCCAATTACATCTATATAGAAGCCCACCAGAGTTATGTAGTGCTACATAATTGGTGTGGTGTAGAATAATACAATGTGGGCTGGCTAGCAAACATCAAGCAAGATAAATATATTGTATTTTGGACAGAAACAGCAGTAAACTGTCATAAGGCCCAACCTAGTTGGCTCAATTGTCTACCTGCAATAAAAACCACTCAGTTTGTTCCTAGATTGGTCTATCCCACGAGCATGCAGTTAAACTACCATACACAAGTTACACAATAATCTGTTACATGTAAGGCAGCATTGGGCTTTACACTTTCCAGACACCAACATTAAAGAAATGACCGGCAGTACCTGAGTGGCACAGATCACAGGTTTGCCAGCACGATTGCAGCGGCCAATCATCATCTTCTGGGCCAGGAAGACTTTCTCAGCTGGGATCTCAATACCAAGGTCACCACGTGCCACCATAATGCCGTCACTGGCTTCAAGGATCTCATCAAACCTTATTTAGTATAGCATTACATAAGTAAATACAGTTCTTCAAAGCATGTAGTTTGCTCAGGTGTATAAATGGCCATTATACAGCCTAACTGCAGACCATATTACGTTTTCCCATGTTTCTTTAGATTAAAACACTTTGCATGTACATTTGTGTTCCCACTCTGTCCTTTGCAGTTCTAATACTGCCCATTATCCCATCCCTCTTGGGGATACTTAATGAGTTGTGGGTGCATATCTGCCATCTAATTGCAGCTTTAAAAAGGTTGTACTGGAAAAGGGTGCAACTTTCCTCCATCTCATACTTATTGCCTAGAGATGGAGAAGTAACCAGGAGCTTCCTAAAACAGTTTTCATATTTTGTATTAGAAAATATACAATACAGAAAAGACAGAGCTTGCTCATGTTAAACCTAACAATTTAAACACCTGCCGTTTACTGTTGGTATTTGTTCTAGACAACACAAACAATGCCTTCTAGATAGACTAAAATGAACAATCAGCACCCCTTGCTAGGATATTTAACCTTTACTTACCTACGAACTCCTTCATGGTTTTCAATCTTGCTAATAATCTTGATGTTTTTGCCTTTCTCTCCAAGAACCTCTCTAACAGCATGCACATCAGATGCTTTACGGATGAAGGAGGCAAACACCATGTCCACTCCCTGCTCCACTCCAAACTGCAGATCCTGGATGTCTTTGGCAGAAACTGCCGGCAGATCTACAGCGGCCCCAGGAAGGTTCATACCTTTCTTGCTACCCAAGGAACCTCCATTCTCCACTTCTGTCAGACAGTAATCTTTGCCTGAAAAATTTCACAACAAAATGAGTACAAAACAGAAATGATCCACAGTGGTATGTTTCTGAACTGTGCTGTGTGTATTCATTGATATATATTATAGTAGCAAACAGTTACTGTTATGGGTATTAAGATTACATTAAAATGTCCCTTTTATCCTATCCCACAATAAGCAAGGGAAGAAATGCAACCTTTGGCTTCCCATACTACTTTATTATACCTATGATATAACTACTTTGGACCCCAATAGCTTACAAAGTGTGTGTGTGATATGCACATGTGAAAGTAAATAAAATGATTTCCTCTCAAAGTCAACGAGCAGTTTTGAAGAGCTCCAAATACAATGTATTTTGTGTAATGAACACATACATGGGATATAGCCCGGTGAGCGTGAACTGCTTCGCACCAAACCAGATTTCTAACTAGGAAGCGCATGTAACTCATTTAAGGAGAAACTTGATTATCCTCTTACCCACTTCCTTGACCAGCAGAGAAATAAGTCCATCATCCACATAGATTTTGCTGCCAGGTTTTACCACCTTGGTCAAATTCTTGTAATCCATCCACAGGATAGTGTCATCACATTTTTCCTGGAAGGCATCATCCAATGTAATCTTAAGAGGAGCACCCTTCTTCAGCTCTACTTCTGCTGTGCCACTCTGCAAGAGACAGAGGAAATGTCAGGGAGGATAAATACAACAAGGGCAATGGAGAAACAACCATGGACTAGGTTATTAAGTACTCACTCCTTTGATAAGACCTGTTCGGATTTCTGGTCCCTTTGTGTCTAGGGCAATTGCTACAGGCCTGTAGGTAATGGGGTTGGAAGCAAAGCTCTCTGTGGCTTCACGTACATTTTTGATAGTGCTAGCATGGTACTGCGAAGAAAAAAAAAATAGAAAACCCCTTTTTACTTGAAAAACAAATTGAAAATGTTACAGATTATTGTTACCACTATGACTTGGTACAAAGTATTCACAGAAAGAATATGTTTCAGCCCTTGTAGTTTGCTAGATTCTTTCTGCTCCAAAGACATCAAACCTTATTTGGTCCCGGTTCTGTCCTAAATTCAGAACAGCTTTGTGTTTGTCCCATGCACTGTATTAACTACTGCTGAGGCTGTTCAACCAGCCACTCTTTCATTAAAGTACAACTCCCTTACATTACATCTAAGCCTCTGGCACCCTTGTTAGGCCGCAGACTTCTTGTTCTAACATTTTATTCTCCTGCAGGTATACACTTCCCTCTTGTACTTTATTGAATCTATCTCTTCTCACTCAAGTTCTACATATTGAGATCCTTTAGTCTTTCCTTACAGTTTTTATCCTGCAAAGTAGAGCCCTGCGGGTGGACCATTACCACCCGCTCCCACAACACATGTCCAATCCCGCAAACATTTATTCACTCATTCATTCCCTTAATCACGCATATTCGTTCATACAAACTCCCCCACCCCCTTACCAGAACTGCAGATTTCCCGCGCACTCCCGCAAGGCTGCCTTCGGGTTGCTCGCACAGAGTCTTCTCTTGTCAGTCACATGACGTGACGTAAATTCACATGACTACACTGGGTTCCTGAAGGCAGCCTTGTGGGAGTGCGTGGGATTAGTGGGACCCGCAGGTACATCGTCTGACTGCCCACAACACCCGAAAAACTGCCCGCACCCGCAAGTTTTTTTTTTTGACGGGTCCCGCATCCCTATGCAATCCTCTACTGCAAAGAGTCACCATTTTAGTAGACCTCCTCCGAGAGATAACAATAAGAGTCAAGCTGAATAGGGAATTTACATTGTTACATATAGTATATCAATCTGAAAATCCAGTTCAATTTTTACTAAGGCAAGTTCTTCACAGTTACATTTGTTATTGTGTGGATAGTGGTGGGACCCGCCATCTATATTTTGCAAGATATTGAAATTACAACAGTGTTCTGTACCACACACACGACAAAAAGGTTTTCTATGGCATATAGTGCACATATTTAATCATAATTCACGGTTCTCATGACTAACCAAAAGCTTCATTTTGCAGAAACATGTCAAACTGATGTATTTTATAAAGTTTCATGAAACTTATTTGCAATTTATATGTCTTTCAACATTTCCTGTTGGATAATGCAGAGCTTCTGCTTTTTCGATAAACTAGACGTTTAGGGTGCTACAAGTTTCCGCAGGCATATCGTACTGCTGATACACATACATTCGATGATCTTATTGCAGCTACAAATTATTGGGTCCAGGACACTGAACCAGTCATTGACCAAAAACTGGTATTAAACAAAAGCAGCTGGCATGCCTGCCACCTGTTTTCATCAATGCAATGTAAAAGGTAAAAATAATAATTTGGAAGTCATTTCAAGTTGAAGATTTTAATTATTAAGTACAGTCTACAGGAACTGAAATGAACAGAAGAAATAGGGATAGTGAATAACCTTAAAGAAACAGGCATCAGGTAGGTAATTGTTCAAGCAGAGCTTCTCACTATAAAACTATTTCGCCAGCAGGGAAACAGGGACAGTGAAGAAGCCAATTTGGAAACGCAAAGGAGTCTATTCGCTAAAGCAGGAGTGTTGTGGCTTCAATCTTAATAATGCTGGGACACTAGTGTGTCTCCAACACATCATGGCAATACATTCCCTGCATCTTTCTGAGCACGGTAGTGTAACCATTGGGCCACGTGCCTCAAACCACTGCATGAGGCTTGTCCTGGAATTTAGAGATCAGTCTGGCTGAATGTTATGCCAACACTTAAATCTACACATAACTATTGGATTCCTAAATAAAAAGGGTGAATGTGAGAGCTCAACACGGCCATAGAAACCTATTTTTATAACAAACAGCTGCAGAGACCCGATTAGGTTTCCTTATTGACCTTTCTTAGTGGCCGTTGAGGGCAAGAAGCTGGGCCATCCAGTGCCGCTCATTTCTTACCTCATGCGTCCCATGTGAAAAGTTCATACGAGCGACATTCATCCCAGATTTAATCATCTCCTTTAGAGTTTCAACAGAACGAGATGCTGGGCCTGATGTGAAAAAGAATTTGCATAAGTGTACTCAAACAGATTAGGAGATCCAAAAAAAAAACAACGTTAACATGTAAATATTTTTACACCCTCACACAACATTATATAGTTTATTGTTTCTAAAGGTATCAAATGGACACAACATACCCAAGAAGAATTACAGTAGACAGATTAGGAGACTGGTATTTAAATATTAGCTTTCACCATTTTACCAGCATTTACCGATAGTGCAGATAATTCCAGTGTTCCGTGCCACAATAGGCTCGGAGTCAATATCGAGACGACACATGTGCTCCAGGAAGGTGTCTGCCATGGCTGCATGCAGCTGCTGAGTCTGGATAAAGGCGCTCCCCGCCTCGGATGCTTGAGACTTAGACATTGCGACCTACACAAAATAGAAGAGAAACACCACATTAACAGATGCACGTTTTATAATAACATTAGCTCCGTAACACTCTGTGAACTAAAGAGTTTGTGAAGTCATGCACCGAAGGCAAAGCAAACTCACATTGCAGTTTTAAACCTGAAAGCACTAGAATGACAAAACTGCACACCAGATGAGACTGGATTTAGGTAAAAAAGCAAGAAAGGAGACAACAGATAAATGCATACTAGGCACGTATAAAACATCAAGATCATATAGTGTCCCATGTTTATAGTTTTATTTCAAAGACAGAAAATGTCAAATTAACGCAGCAGAACCAGCATTCAGCACTGACTCAAATTCAAAGTGATTCAATGTTTAAGGCTTCCTCCTGGTTCAATGCAAGACTCAGCATGCACCAAGAGCATAAGTGTTCTATAATTATGGGATAAGAAAGCATCTATATTCACTTGTTAAAACTGCAGACTTCCAAGAAACAAAACATTTTCCTAGCCATTTATTGCCTACTTTTTAATCATCCTAGATGTAACCCTCACAACTTCAATGCTTTATACACTTCCCTGTTGCTGGGAGAATGATTAAAAAACAAAACAAAACATGAAATGCATCATTGATTGACGTGATTCGAAAGCAAGCATATTCTGACCTTTGTATAGTTGCGATAAAGACTAGCTTTGCTTAAGGAAAAAAACCAAGATTACTCATTTCCTCCCTCTCATAGGAAATTCTAAAAAATACATCTCAGAATAGCTTCCTACTCACCTACTGTCATTTTAATACATACTACTAAAGCTTGTTTCCCCGTTCGCTGATGCACAGTTAGTAAGAAGTTAGACTTCACACTTCTGATGCTGTACATAAGCACATGGGATAGGAAACAGGATAACCTTGAAAAGGAAACAAGGATGCCGGCTAACTGGATGTTGAAATCTGCGTGAAATCTAAGTTTTTTTCATACTGGAGTTTTCTTTGATCTCATCTCATACAAGCGTAGCCATTAATACAAAGAATTCACGATGTAGAATGCTATAAAACTGCACAGTACGTACCAGATTCCGTGCTTGCTGCTCCTACCTCCGGGTGAGACTGCTAACTGGCCTGGACCACTCACCCCACTAGCATCTCTGTGCTGCTGCCCCCTCCCTGCAATAACATGCCACCCGAGGCTCCGCCCACTGCATGTAAGCCCCAGACTGTACGTGCAGCTGAACACGAGCACGTCAGATGGAGAGAGAGCGACAGTCACACAGTTCTAGATGTACAGACCCATTCATCTCACACATAAGGAGACAGAGCATTTCGGCTGCCCCCTGTGCCCACACAATGCATCTGATGGCTTTACAAACTTCTCCACCTAACTGGAAACACACAAATGCTGAATGCAGCCAGGTGCGACCAGAGCACACCACACGTTCTAGGTTTAAAGGAAATCATCTTACCATTAACCTTTAATGATACAGAGAGGTGGAATCCTTCTATACTCAATATTCATTTGCACTAAAATAAGTCACTGTTGTCATAGCAGAGCTTACATGTAAAGGTCTTTTTCCTGGATTTGCTTCAAACAGACAGCAATGCTGGAAACCTGCACATTACCAAGTATTGCACGTACATGACCAGCTTCCCCACGCTTCATACATATTATTTATGACTACATAGAAAACCTCCTACTCCACCAGAGGATATTACTCAGCTTTTCTGTTGGATTTCAGACAGGAAGTACCTGACTAAGCAAGGAGCCCTGTGGTATTCATTTTCTTTTTATGAAGTGAATGTGGCAAGAGTATGGTGAAAAGAATGAAAATCTTGTGCAAGGCTATATATTCAGGGAAATAGAAGCAGGGTATTAACTCATATGGGTGGATAAGAAGAAAACAATTTTTATAGGATCTATACTTTTGAGATGATACGTTTCTAAGAAAACTATAAATGATAGATGAATTAAAGAAAAAAATAATTGTGTGAATGTATTTTTTGCCTGCTTGTACAAAGCCAATTCAAACAGAATTTTAAGTGCCATCATTCTAGAATAAAGTGCATCATAAAAATGTTTGTTATCCAATAAAGGGTTAGTCGCTTAGAGGATTTTACACAATTCTGACATGGAGCCTTTAAAGGGGAAATATACAATGTATAGCTTTAAATTATTTGTAGAAGTAAGGTATTTTTCAGATAACCTTCCTTTTCTAGAGATACAGCTTACACTGATAATTACAACTTGACCTCTACATCTCAAGGACAAATGCATCATCCCTCGAGGCAAGCATGCGCCTGTTATTTTAAACATTCATTGATCAGTAAGCAGAAAAAAAATACAAAAAACCACTAGGATTGCTTGAAATAGCTTGCCAATAACCTATGGCATTGCCCCGAAAGGCCACGCTTCTATATGCAGTATGTGGACTCTGTAGCTCCCTTATCCTGCGTGGCTTGCTTATAGAAAGATCAACTGAGCCAGAGAATGGCCGGACTGCCATAGTAAAGCTTTCAGTGCTGTGTCATCTTTAGCAAACATGCGAGGGACTCTTGTGGCCCTCCTATTGCATTGATAATGCAGCCACTGTTTCCCATAATTTAGCTTGTTAAATCATGGGTGCCACCTGCCATCAGGTCAACGTGGCATTCCTTATCCGCATTGCAACGGACTCTAACACGACCCTTGAAAAGGACACAGGGCGTCTTCAAGCAGAGTGCTTAATATAGCTGCTCTATAGATATCTGTAACTCCAAATAACATGGCCTAAGTGAGGGGAGGGTGGGCAGAATATATGCCATTACACCCACATCATCCTTTGCCAGAAAGCAGGTTCTGCAGCCGTACCGTAAATAAGTTCAAACATTACCCGAGCAAATAGAAAGGGAAAAAAACAAATTGAGGTCCTGAGTAAAGTGGATTTTGGAGCATTGTTACCGCAGCCATCAACAAAATATATTATGTTATGGATATTACATATGGTTATTCAGACCGCATAAGGTGGATATGTTGCTTCCTACTGGCCACATGTAACTGGCAAAAGAGGTGGGGGAGTATGGAGAGAAGGATTTACCTACATACCAGAAGGGAAGAGGGAAATGAACAAATTTTTGGAGACATAACCCTACTAAATACATGTGAATATTAGACTGCAACATGCTTTATAAATGCTTCAGTTTGTCTTGGCAGAGTTTGCTGTGTTTTATTGTGCAATAACTGACAATATGGATTTTAATAGATACCAATAAAACATGTTCACAACACCAAGTAACATACATGGAAGGTAGACCTAAACGAGACGTTTAGCATTTACACTGATTTGCTAAAGTCAATGCATAAAGCTATATGCTTTAAAGCATTGATACAACCCAAGTTCTTATCTAAATGTTTTATTTAGGCGTGTTCATACTCGGCGTGTAACAGTGGATACCTACAATTAAGAACATGCCTCAAAAGCATTCATAAGAACATAAAAGGATTAAAAGGGGTGTGTCAACTCAGCATGCGCAATCAACATGCTACAAGAGTTTGTGATGTGATATATATATATAAAATATATATATTGGTTTGTCTTAGGCTGTCAATTCTAGCTTTGTCAGATCCTTTGAATGTATGTACCATAAGAAGCATGGTGTAAATTGTTGGTATTAAACAGACTAGCAGGTGATTTATAAAACACTCCAACATAATTGCTCTGTCAAAAATTATTATTAGTGTGCTACCACTTACCAGATATATTTCCTATGTACTGGATGTGAAATTGCACAGTCATCTATAGGAACAACTATTCAATACTTACCGCTTACATTAAAACATATGTAGATAGAGAACATACGATGGCTTACTCAAATAAAACCGTTTTCAAAGAAACAAACACTAGACTTACAACCGCTCCAAGTATTGGTGCAATGATGGACCTGTAGACGCAGGCCCCCAAAGTATACACTACGTTATAGAGCACTTTTACGTGGAGCTTTCTGGAGGTAGACCCACCATAATCAAGGTCAGATGGGACTTGTGTTATCACGGGTACCCCAATACTTCCGCGATTGCAGCACGCCTACATACAGCAGCCACATCACCATGGCAACTAGTGTTACCACATCTCTTAGAAGGGAGTAACCATCTTTAAAAACTGCATCACTATTTACACTGGGTTATATATTACACACACGTACTTATAAAATTACAAATATAATGACGCATTTAGAACACAGAAATATAGGGATAGACGTATGAGCGTATTAGTTACATGCATAATGAATTGCTTTCCCATTATCTACAAACAAAAGAACATAGTACATAAAAATCCCCTCATAATTATCTGTTGCATCGTGGAGACGTCGATAATACAAGATGGGATGCACAAAGTACGTTACGTATTAAATGCAGGAAATGTCAGCCTAAAACCGCTCCCGTATAAGATTATACTGCCCTACTAAAGCGGGAAACCCTCATGAGCATACATAGCGGTATATGGCTCGTTACCTTCAGTTATGGGTGTATAGAGCAATTACACAACAAGCAACACTCCCTCTTTCTCCTCGCCCGTCTGACAGTTGCCGGCTACACTGAAGCAAGGTGATCTCTGCAGCGCCAAATCACTGCCCTCACCTGCCGCACTGATCCTTGCGCCGCCCCTATTTAAGCAAAAACCTTCCCTTAAAATTGCAATTTCCCAACCGTTCCATGTCCTTGCAGCATATGACATGTTCAAAAGTTTCACTGGTTCGTGATCACGAAAACATTACTGAGAATTATGAAGTGGAACTACATTTTTTCGGCGGAAGATTACTTTAATTCTATTATCATGCAGTGACGCATTTTCTTTACTGGCCAATCATAAGATGCATTGGAAGCATCTGCTGGTTGCGTGCAGAGTCGCAAGAGCGCGCGTGCTATTTCTGACAGAGTTCCATCGGGGAACCGAGCTGTTTAATGCCACCCACTGTGGAAATTTGGTACTGCGCGGCTGGTGGACGATATTCAGGCCTTGAGAAAATTTGCAACAAGGAAAAGATAATTCTCAGAATAAGAAATGTTACTAGTCCGCTCAATCACAGGAGCAGCAGGACTTAACGAGTCCACTTGTTTCTACTCAGTCAGGAGCTAGTGGGAACAGTCTAAACCCAGTCAAGTGACGCAGTATTGTTTTTTATTTAAATAGTGCTGACAATTAACGCAGTACTTTTTACAATACATACGTTCAAAGGGTATGACAAAACTAAAACTAACGGATTAAGACCAACCCTTACATTGGGTAAAGAGGGCCCTGCTTGCAAGCTTACAATCGAGAGGAAAATTTAAGAGCCCGCGGTCCATTTTACACAATGGGCAGAAATGGTAGAAATGGTGCCGTAATACCTTGTTGCTCTGGCCACCATGATGGAGTTGGAAATCAAAATAAAAAGCCATTTTGGGAAAGTGCTGTATGTGTATAATTTTGTATTTTATTGGTTATGGATAATACTAATCAAGAATAGGTAGGTGGTTTGAGAAATTACTAAAACAAAATTGAAATATACGTCACCTTTAATTTTTTAGGGATAAGTTTGGTAACAAGAAGGAGAGCAGAGTGTCCCCAGAAATTAGTAGGCCACAGCCTTTAATTAAGGGCAGCCAAGTCTATTGCCCTTCCTATTATAAGTACTCCCTTGAGTTGGATTTTTTTACTCTGGCCATACTGATATAAAGCTGTTGTAAAACCAGCAGCAGGCATAAATGTTCCTCAATCAGGAAAATGACACTAGTGCAATTTAAACCATTATTGTTTTACTCTGGGCCCAGCTCACCGTTGTGTGGGAAATCAAGTAATACAATGCTGCATGTCTTAAAATTACTTTTTTTTTAATGGGCTATTTACAAACTTATGTATCAATTCTGTGATGCACTGTATTGAACTTACCACACATTGGTTCATATTCTGATTTCAGCTGCTTTGCTTAAAATATTAGAAGTATATGCCCTTCACAGCTGTGACATAATGTGCCAGTGTTACATGTGGTGGGCAGTGCTATGATGTCATATCATGAATCAGCCACACAGTACCCATTAATGTGCATGAGCAAGCCTGTTTCCCACGTACTGTCAGGACTTATCCAATTTACAAAAACATGTTCATTCACTGTAGTACCAAGAAGGAAGGTATTTTAACAGTACCTCTCATTGAATTACCGTAATATTGCATTACATTAATTAATTTATAGTTTGCTAGCAGATTCTATAACACTATTATAATAGGAGAAAATTACCAATAATATTAAAAATGCTAATATACAAAATTGACAATAACATTGACAGATGTAAAGAACTACTGGTACAGAAGGAGAAGAGGGGCCTGGTCTTCTGATCTTACAGTCTATTAGGGGGTTGGGGGAAAATGAAGCAGAAGGAGAGTGCCTACTTGGGTGAGGAAGATTTGATAGTAGCGAGGGTCATGTGGAGAAGTCAGTGCCCTGGAGATCTCAAAAATGGGGAGCATTAACACATTTTATTCAGGATACAGGTTAAAGGTATTAGGAGGGTAGATTGAATTCTTCTCTGAATAGGTGTAATAAGAATGTTTAAAGTTAAAATAAGTAGGACTGAGTCTGACAGAACAAAGTTAGGGAAACATATCATTTTAAAAATATGGTTATGTTATTAGTTAAGAATAATCTAATTTATTTCTTTTTTTTTTGCAAAATTATAGAAACACATTTAAATAAATAAAGATGGAATAATGTAATTTCTTTCAATGCGACATGTTGTCAAAGAAAAAAGTTGCTGACAGCACAGCATCTAATCATGTGCAATCAGTGTAAATTACTGCTGCTCTCTGAACAGAGAGGGGACAGTTGCCTAAGTGGTCGATGAGCTGGAAATTAGCTCCTTGAAAGCAGATTTTCAAATCTAAACCAGGAGATCAGAACTATTTGCCGGTCTAAACCAGAACACTAAGTCTTACTACACAAGCCTATGTTTGGGTCATGCTTTCAATATAGTTTATAAAAAAAGTGGAATCTGTTAGTTGAAATGTAAAATAGTCTTTGACAAAAAACAATACAGAAAGGGCACTTAAAGGAAAGAATCGTGCAGTACCCCAAGGTATCACCTCCAAAGATGCCTAAACAAATACACTAGACTTGTGAATTCGTATTTGTATGAATTTTGGTAAAATAGGTGTGTCACAACCTTGGGTTAAAAAGTGCTGTTTTTATAATCAGTGGTTGTGATTTCTATCTATATTGTGATTTTTTTTGTGCCTTTGTTCTCTCTCCCGTGCCGCCCCTGTCCATGTCCCACATGTCCTAACCATTCATATCCCGGATGCCACTGACAACACCAGCGCACTCTTTTACCGCTATTAATCCACAGATGAACCGAGAATGATTCGGAGAAGGAGCCTCCCGTGGATTCCCGGCCGCTGGAACTTCCAGGAGAGTGGAGGGAGACTGGCGCAGTTGCCGAATGCGTGCCAGCTATCCTTCGGTCCGTCCCAGTGACACTTTGAACGACTGCTTCTCGGGGTCCCTTCGTCCGATCGTGTCGCTTTTTGGATAGGATATCCTCAGGACTCCGAGCTATCCATCGGTACCCCGGGATCGCCACCGCTCTTTCGGGATCACCCTGAAAACTACGTTTTAAGGTTGTATGGACATTAAGGGGCTCGGTGGCCTAAGTGTGGCGCCGGACTGTCTGGGCTGGGCGGGAAGATGTGGGCATGATTTATGGTTTGTTTTCACCTAACCTGTATATAAGCCTGTATGTTTCCCCAATAAAGTGTGTGTTACTTCCCTGGACATTAGTCTTGTCTAATGCTTCAGGGGCTCGCTGGATCACTCATTGTCCTTTTCAGGACAATTACAGCACCGTATTCGGCTACGCCTCGGTGGCCTGATCCCTTCCTTGCAAGTATCGTCTAGCGCTGGAAGTGGTTAACCCTTGCAGTTCCGGGAGGAAGCAACAAAGAACTGATGGGTGTACCTGAGACCCATCACAAGGTGATTTGTACAAAGCCCCGAAAAAGAAAAAAAGCTCTGAATTTTAGTCCAACATTCGTGGGTCCACATTCACTTACACACCTTCATTCTCGCTCTCTCTCACACACTCTCTAAATGTTTCTCTGCTGACCACTTCTGCCGACCACTTCCTCTTCCATATCTTCTTCTGCATCTTCTTCTTCCATCTTCTTTCGCATTTTCTTTCTTCAATCTTCAATCCTTAATCTTCTTTCTTTGTCTGCATTTCCAGGTACATAACCTGGCAACTTCCACCACAATGGCGGCGCTGCGGTGACATTCTCCCTGATCATCCAATTAATAGCCACTATATTCAGTTCACTTGCCGTGGGCATCTTGTGTGTGGCGTAGCTGCGTGTGAGGCCGCAGCCAGCCACTGTTGTGAGCAGAGACGGCTGAGAAGGGTTCGTTGGAGGATGCTTTCACAGGAGGACTCCTGTGCATGCATGGAGCGTGTATGTCTCCATGCATGCACTGAAGGAATGGGACTAGGGCTGCAACTAATCATTATTTTCATAATCAATTAGTTGGCTAAAAAAATATACAATTTTTTTGTTTATTGAAAACAATTTAATGAGGAGACCGGGGAACTTAATGATGGAAATTGGGGACTGGATCAGACTGAAGGGTGGGATAGAGTTTATTTCATTTGCAGAACAGAGGGTGAGAGGGGGTTAATGAGGGGAACGGGGGGGGGTTATGATGGGAACTGGGGACAGGATCAAGCGGCAGGTGGGAGATAAGGGGGAGTCAATGATGAGATAAGAGGGAGAGAGACTGGGGACCGGATCAGACCAAAGGGTGAGAGGGAGTTAATACATAGCATACAGCAGCATGCAGTCTGGCACATCTTCTCCACTCAGTTCTGAAGTAGCATCTGTCTGAAGTAAGTTAAACTTTAAAAAAAATAATGCGTGCTGTACCCAGACCAACTAATCAAATGACCAACTAATAGATAATGAAAAGCATTGATAACTATTTTCATTATCGATTATTATTGATGTAGTCAATTAAGTGTTTAAGCCCTAAATGGGACTCAAGGCACTGGTGGGGGCAGGGCCGGCCCAAGACATAATGCGGCCTGGGGCCCCTTCCGTCGCCAGCAGACAAGCGAGATCACTAAAGTAAAGCTTCCTTACATTACATCTAAACCATTAGATTATAATCTCTATATTCCATCTATTATTTCCTCCAGGCTATACATGTTAGGATCCCTTAGTCTTTCCTGATAATTTTTATCTTGCAAACCATTCATTTTAATGAGTCTTTTTATCAATGCTTCCTATAGCATTTACTACCAGATCTTGAATGAACCTAGAGCCCCCAGGTAAAAGTCTCAGGTCTTCCCCTTAATTGCACTCAAAACTTGTGTTAACCAATTATTAGCTGCTTCAAGGGTGCACTAGCTCAAAGACTGACTAGCTCAAGGATGACCTTCCATCTAGACAGACTAGGCACATGCCCGATTGCCTTGTTTTAACCTCATCCCAGGAGGCAAAGGCCGGGTCCAGAAGGTAGTTCCATCTGCCTCCTGCCTCTATCCATCAAAGCGTTTATATTAAGTATGTTGGTTTTTTTTTGCCTAGGAGCACCTATGCTTAATGCTTTGGAAAGAATGATCAAGAGCTCAGTAGTAAGAGCTAAAGCAAACCAACTTTGCTACTTTAAACATTACTTTACTACTTAAATATAATGCAACATATAGTTAATTTTGTACAACTCCCATTAACTGCTAATGTTTATTCAGATGCAGCAATGTTTAACCATTGTTTGCAGCACTTTACTGTTTTCAAAACCAATTGGGACTTCAATTGGAAATCTGCTTTGTCCCAACCGTCATGAGTTAAATTTAAAGTCGAGATGAAACTCATAATACAACGAAATTTTAGCTTTCTCCGAATAACTGATTTGGGGTCATTAAAAGGCTATTCTTTTTTAAAACAGACTGTGATGTTTCTACTTCCTAATTTTTATTTTACCTACTTTAATCTTCTTTTAGTTATTAATGTTTGATAATTTATCAATCTAAGAAAAAAAAACTTAGAGTCTTTATTGGAAACTGATCCCCTTTATTGGGCTTAAGGGACCTCAGGTGTCCCTTCTTCAGATGGAATATACAATATAGTTTAAATATAAAGGTATCCCTTTGCACTAAAGACTCTATAATTCATGAAGCGATTTTAAAACATATGCACAGAAAAACAAAAAGAAAAGAAATGCAACAATGAAATATGTAATATTTATCCATATGAACAATGTATGTATCTCATCAGTGTCCAGTAGTATATTTACCTGCTTTCACTGGTCGTCATATAGAGGATGCTCAGTATTTTGGAGTGCTAGATGTACACATGTAAATGTTGGGTACCAGTCCCTGCTTTACAGAGGAGGTCACGTGACTTGCAGAGGATACTCTGAGCAAGCGCACTCAGCTCTTAGCTGCCATCAGCACAGGAATAACAAAGGCAGGAGCAGCTGTGCCCCTGACAGCCAGAGACATCCCTCAGCTGAGAGATACCAGCAAACAGCAGTCTTTTCGAGAGACAGATTTCACCCAAGGAAGATAACCAGACACACCTTGATTTTTTATTTCCTGCTTTTTTTAAGGGATTGATCAGCTACAAGAGACAGCTAAAGACATTTTGTGACAGCTCCTACTTGAGCCAGATATATAGAGAAGCCTGCAAATGACAGCAAAATTGAGGGACTCTCAAATTCAGCCACCAGAGAGATTTTCTTCGGCAGAGACATCTAGACATCCTTTGGCACACAGAGAGCCATTTTCATTCTACAGCTCCTGCCTGCCCTTCCCAGGATCTGTCCCTCTCTCCCACACACTGTGACAGCGGCATCTTGAGACCCTTAGTGATTCCCCCACCCTCATTTTCATTTCTCATACAATCTGCCATCACCAAATCACCCATCCACGTTTGTATGTCTGATACAATTTGCACCCATTGTCTGACAATCCATTTCCAAATTGCCTGTATGCCTTCGGCATTACACACACTAGAATGCTTATAAAGGCATAGTTTTGATTTAACAATCCATCATCAGTACACACAGTCATGTATATAGTCTGAACATACCATAAAAACACATATATTGCTATGTAAAGAAACCGGTATGCACATATGACATTCGCATTTATTATCATAGAGGAGCACACAGGAACCATACATTACTGACACTTACACACCCTTCAGCCTTGTCTCATTTTATCAAGCTGCATTGCACAAAGCCTAACATGTGAGTATAAAAATAATTATGTGTGAGCATATAAATACAGACATTTTGGGTCATTTTGGGTCATTTGGGTCATTTTGGGGAGAGGGATAGAATGGACCTTTGTAAATTACAATAAATGTGCATGAATTTATATATATATATATATATATATATATATATACACTGTATATAAATGAAATGGACAGTTTTAGAGATAGTCACGTGTTACTAGCATGTGGTATATACAATGAATCACCTCTAAAACAGTCTGTATCTGTAGGGGCATATGGTGCCCAATTATTGACAAAGCTCCATTACATCATCTATATTTGTAGCACAGCGATACTGTGATCAGTGTGCTATACATGGCAGAACGCCTCTTTTCTTTTGTTCTGTATTGTTTTTGTATTGTATCTATACATACTGCTATGTATACACTTCATTGACATGTAAAGGTCCACAACTGTGTAGATGGCACTCTATATTAGCAGCCATTAATATAAATAATTTTTTAGAGCACTGTGTTATTTAGCAAGGATGAATGTGCACGTAGAGAAATACAATTGAATATAGTATGCAAAGATCATTTGTCAATTAAGCACTTCACACCAGTAGCTTATACAAGCACATGCCTTTTATACGTACCTGTACATATACATCCAACTAGCAGATGGAATTCATTTAAAGCATTAACACATACTGAGGGCAAAGAAAAATATATGTTAGGGTACCCTACAGGTAGCTCTGAAGCAGCAACGCTCAGCCAGCATTCTGAATGCAAAGGAGTGTATGGGTGAGCATCATGAGATTTATTCCCCTACAGCTAGTGACCTTGGTAGCCCTGATCCAGGGTAATGAGTGCTACAAGCATTTGCCATGGGAACACATATTATTCTTCTTGTATGCCTGTTATCCCTTAACACGCCTAAATTTCTAAACAGCATTCTGATAAGACACAATAGCTTATCAGAGTGCTAGTTAACATGTGTTATTATGGTTACTCAGCAGGAAAAGTTTGGGAGCAATGATTTACAGAATTTTCATTTTGAGTACACTTCTAATGCATTCTATATATGCGTCCATTAAGTTAAAAATTGAAGAATAAAGTTGAAGCTAGATAAACAGATACCTTCCACATGGTATTGTCCGTATTTCTTTTTGTCTTTTCCCTGACATTGTTGTGACTCTTTCAATTTGGGTCATTTGTCTGATACCTCCAGTGCTCTCTCCATACAGGTGGCAATACATCACGTTCTGAGCAGTCCTGGCACCCCTGCTTATGTGACAATGACAGCTCGGCTATTAACAGGGCCATTGGATCCCCATCCATGAGACAATAGCCAGGGTGTCCAACACCTCTACACAAATGGTAAGATGCACAACATTACGTGGGGCAGAGGAACCTTAATAGATAGATCACCTTAGATAAACTGTTTTCTGAACATTAGTCTTAGAGCTGTGATATTCCTCTGCCTAGAGCATTAATGAAAGAAAGAGAGAGGGGGTAAGTGTACATATGTTCTTTTTATATGATTCAAAAATACATTTGCTACTGATTAATTAAAAAAAATAGTTATGATGAATGCTTTACATTGGTCTCTACAGAAGCAACAGGCTCAGAGTAGATTTGTCATGTCAAAGGATGAATCTTTTAAAGTTTGGCGAATCTTTATGAAATAAAAGACACTAGACATTACTGAGGAGATCGTATACACTGATTTTTGTCATCTTTAGGACATCAAAGGTCACAATTGGGCTGAGGACGACTCTGATGGGGACAACGAATGTGGGGAGTTCCTATATGGAGTTCAGGTATATAATTATAGGTCTAGTCCTCCTCACTTAAGCCATAGTAAGTTGTTCTGGTTCTGGTGCGCATGACTTTCACATACATGAGATTCCTTATAAGATGGGCTAGACACTTTATGGAGCTCCACTTTTTGGGGGTGCCGTGGAAAACAGGCAGATGTGGTCTAAGGGTAGCAGTTCTTAACCCGTTTCTCATTTTAACCATAAACAGTACATGTGTGTTCTATTCCCACATGCTGACTGTTCACTTACCACCAGCATATTTTCATTTTTATAAAGTTTTTGTCAATTATGAGGACGCAGACTTGGTCTTTTCTCTCTCAATCCTGTAAATATTGACTCGAATATACCAACAAACATGTCTTTCAAAGGTACACAATACATCACAGTTACCCAACTCCAGTCTTCCATCTCATATTCCTTTTTAAATCTTGATATTGAACTCATGAATCCATTGTTTTAACCTGATTATTTTCTTGTTCAGGGTACGTGCTGTGCAGATCTGTATAGACATCCCCAGTTGGATGCAGATATTGAAGCTGTGAAGGAGATATACAGTGAGAGTGCTGTGTCTGTCAGGTGAGGAGCATGAATGTAAAGTACATATATAAAGTATAGGATATATAGGTGCATATAGTCTATTTGAGATTTTGTTAAAGCTTGGGAAAATTGATAAGCTCCACTTTCCATAGTGAGTAGGTTCAATTCTTATCTAAAAAAATGCTTTTTATGCTATGGGGTTTATTCACTAAAGATAAGGTGACACAGCTCACTAACTCCATTTTATATAGTCCAACCCCAGTGAGCTTCCACTGAAGGGAGAACTTTGCGGACTCAGTGTAACACATAGTTAAATCCGGTTTCTTTAAAGTCTCTTTGCTGATTGCCTTCTGCAGGGTCAGCACAGCCCTTTTTGCAGGAGAAACGTACCTGGGGTTTCTATATAGCATTGATCGCATAACATTACTTTGTGTTGATCTCCCACAACACTATCATTTATCTCCTTCAGAGAGTACGGGACCATCGATGATGCTGATATCGACCTGCATATAAACATAGGATTTTTGGATGTAGGTCACCTTTACTATTGTTCCCTTGTTTGGTGTTTCTTTATGTTTTTTTTCTTTGTTTGTCCCCTCCTTTCTATTGTTATTGATGTGAGTTGTGTTCTTAATTCTCTCATTTGCCTACAATCACTACCATCCCACATTTCCGTTCCCTGTAATGCAGTCTCTCTTCATGCCTGTTGTCTTTTTTAACTCTTCCAAATTCTTTACTCTGATCCTGCTGCAGGAAGAGGTAGCCACTGCCTGGAAGGTTATCCGCACAGAACCCATAGTCCTTCGCTTACGCTTCTCCCTCTCACAGTACCTGGACGGTCCTGGTAAGTAATTTCTTTATATGTAGACCACCTTTACAACATTTTTTTTGGCAGTCCTTTTTTTTGTATAAAGTGCATTCTAAATATTCATAACCTGTAAGAGTATTGTGAGTATTGTTGGTATTTGGCTATATACAGTCCAGTCACAGTGTATTACCGGCTATGTGTAGATTAAGGTCTGAGTCTTTACATCGGGAAAGATGGGTAGACTAGATGGGCCGAATGGTTCTTATCTACCATCAAATTTACTATAAATCTTTATTAAAGAACAAAGTTATAATGCAAATCTGCAAAGTATGACCATTACATAAAAATACATGTACCTGCTTGATTTGTCGTATATGAAATCTAGGATCTTCCTTCGGGTTATGCTTTTTATTTTGAAAAAACCCAGCTTCTTTAATCCCTTGATGATAATTGATGGTCCGGGCACGTTGTGCACTAACATCCAGTTAGCGACAATTGACGTACCAGGACTGTCATGGCTTTGAATGGGTGCAGAAAGCGATCTACATTCGCTTTCTGCACCCAAACGGTGTTGCTGTTATACCTCAATGTCGAGGCATTCAGCAACCCCGAGATCGGCATTAGGGGCCATGTCTGGCCCTTCCCCGGGGGGTCAACATCCACCATACACTGTATGGTGAAGGACAACCATTTTAAAAGAGTTTAGGAGGCGATCAACGATCACCTCCTAAACTTCAATGGTGTTGCTGAAATGCCTCGACACTGAATGCCCATCCCAGGACGCGCTGTGACCGCTCCGGTTAGCGGTCACAACTGCCACTGCGAGTGATTTTGCCTCTCGCAGGATGGTGGCACATCCTGTAAACAAAATGAACCCTCCTGAGAACTCTGGCTCCCCTTGCAGGTTGAGTACAGGTACTGCATTCAATCATGCAAGTCAGTGGAACCCAGCTTTATAATCACAATGTGATTAAAAAAAAAATGACCACATGTCTAATTTCCTATTTGAAAAATGCACATGTCCCAAATGTGGCCTTTTAGCCCCCAAACAATCCAGCAAACCCATGCATGTGGGGTATCACTGTACTAAGGAGAACACATATTGGGGTGTTGTGTGACAGTAACATGTACCATGACCTGTAAATTCATACCTAAAGTACAACGTGTGTGGGAAAAAAACACACAAAGATACTACTGCAAATTTGACAAAGGCTGGTGGTAGAATTAGTGCATTGAAAGACACAGGGGGAACGATGCGAGCAGACAACCTCCGCTGCTGGCACTTCCGCCGGGGCATCATAGACGGAGAAGCACCGGCGGAAGTGCCGGTAGCTGAGGTTGTCTATGCACATCGCCGCAGCAGGTGAACGTCTGCACGATGCGCATAGACAACCTCCGCTGCAGGTACTTCCGCCGGGGCTTCTATGGTGGAACACCGGAAGGGTTGTCTACGTGCATAGAGCAGACGTCCACCGGCTGCTGGAGAGAAGGATCCAGGTACCCTGCAGCGCTGCGGGTGATCTGGATCCTAACCCTGCTGCTTTCCCGCAGCAGGGCTAAATGAAAGTAAAATATAAAATACCTGCCCGGCGCCCGGAACTACATGTCCCAGGCATCGGGCGATACGAATTGTGCATCCCTGCTCTAAACTCCGAATATAGGCCGCACCCCCACTTTAAAGACTTAAAGTGGGGAAAAAAATGAGACGTATATTCGTGCAAATACGATATATATATATATATATTTTATACTTGGCATAGGGCAAATATTACAAGGTATACATTGCTACTTGAAGGCCTGCTGTCAGGGGCTGGTCTCATTGAACCGATAGAGGGTCTCCCTCGTTACAGCACACACTTCATTGTAGCTGTCGCATGGCAACCTTGCAGCACTCTGCAGCTGAGCGATACAAGGTGGCTCATTGGGTAAGATGGACAGTTAACCACTAGTGCTGCCCACTTCCACATAAGACACCACCCACTCTCTCATCTACTGTGTTGCTTAGGATTTTTCCACAACACCTGTTTATTTATTTAGAAAATGTTTAACCAGGAAGAATACATTGAGATTTCTCTCTTTTTCAAGTATGTCCTGGAAAGTTAGAAAACATATAAGAAAATAATAATACATATTAATAATAATAAGAAGAAGAATTATAAACAAAAGGTATAAAATAAAGATAACTAAATACAATGAGGCAAACATTTTAAGGAATCTTAAACTAAAGAATGATTTGATGGTTTCTGGTTATTCAACATTTGAGGATCTCTGTAAGAGAAAGCAGCTCGATATACTTATATCGTGCAGTGTGGAACCATGATTAAGTTGCTGCAAAATGACCAGAGATTGCAGGAGATATGGAGGGCTGGAGTGTTCATGCTGCGTAGATATGGTGGTAATCAGACAATGTTTCCATCATGTCATCATGTACTGATGTAAGTATAGACCTGGGATAACATTCATCCAAAGTGATGGTGAGTGAAGCAGCTTTGTGAACTGCCACTGGTTGATCAGCATCACTCAGTGCCCACACCGTAAACATGAGTTTTTCATACTTACAGGAAGTCTTAAGTTTGCATGTCATCATCCTAAAATTTTCGGTGTGAAGGGCTTAATTAAGATTCCTGCAGACTCCCTCAGCTGCGAGGCAATCCCGCAATTGTAAAGTGATGCTTAAACACCTCCGCTAACACTCTCCTTCCTATCGAGCACTAGCCAAGTTTGGGTTACCAAAAAAAAGCAAGAGTCAAGACCCAGTTGAGAGGAAAGGTTTGACAAACAGGGCTTATAGTCATTAGGGTGGAGCGCCAAAGGATAGCTAGAGATCCACAAGACTAGCCCAGTGAACACACAGAGGTGAAGTAGCCAGAAAACACTCAGGGATGGTACCAAGAATACTGGAAATAGGCCTGGCAGTCAAGTACTCATCCTGATGCTAAAATTTCCGTTTTGACCTGGAACATCAGTAACCCAATGTATGGCAACCTGTGATATAATGCATAGACATGCTTTAGAAGGATTTACCAAGCTCTGAATTGTTGTTCTTGGGTATGGAGGATTCCATGAGATTATACATTTTATCTTCTGAGGAGATACAGATTATATAGGGACATGTAGAATCTGTTATGTGGTAAAAGGCCCTTTTATTTATACGGTATATATACACCGTTCCTCAGTTTAATGGGAAGTCAGAGACCTTTTAGTCCTCTGGTAAATATCTGACAAACAACTGTACAAAACATTACACGTGTGGAATATCCCAAATATATTAACTTGCTGTAAAGGAAGACTCGCCTGCTAGTTACAAATGAACATTTGTCAAGAACTGTCTCACACTGCTACTTTTATTTTCTCTGCAGAACCCACCATTGATGTTTTTCAGCCGTCAAACAGAGATGACTTTGGTCTTGGAATTCAGTTGAAGAAGTGAGTGTTGGGAATTGAGGGATGAAAAGCTGTAAAGAGAAAAATAAATTGATGAATGCGACATTAGAGTGTAAAGATAAAAAAGGCACAATAAAAAGTTGTGAAAGCATGCATGTTAAGCTTTTGGGAAGAAAATGTTGAAAAGGTAAACTATCCCTTCATAGAGATTAAAAGCTCTTTTCTCAACCCCTACCTTTTATTTTCATTGCATATTTTGTCTCACTCCTTAACTCTGTTTCTCTATCACCCTGTTTTCACAATGCCAGCTCTGTCCTGCCCAATTTGTCACTGTTCAATGGTACCTCTCCCACCTTTCATCCTGTCTTCTCCTTCCCGATTTTTGCTTCTTTGCCTAATTTCTGGCCATTATTTTTATTTCTTGCAGGATTCTTTCCCTCTTTTCCTCTCATCAGTGGAGGTATCTCAGCAATGAGGTTTTGCGTTCCCAGCAAGAGAGGAGGCTCCGATGGCTCAGAGTTAGCGGTAGCATCAAAAGATTCCGGGCTGGGCTTAGCATTTTCTCCCCTGTACCCAAGTAAGGAGTCTACCCTATATCACTTAATTAGTACTGTCTCTTAATGCTCATATTCCTGGGTGCATCTCAGTTGTTCCCAACTTTAGTCTTATTGGGTTTTTTTATTTCCCTTAGATAATATTATGTTTCCCCCTCAGTGTGTTTTGTTTTTTTTTCTGGTTTGCCTTTTTCATATTTGGACTTTATCCCAGATCTCCTAGTTTCCCTGGAGTTCAAGACTCTGGTGTACGGAGCAGCCTTACTGGGCCTGATCTCCGAAGTGGCCTTGCTGGGGCAGATCTCCGTGCCCCTCGTCTTATGAACAGATCTGTATCTTGCACTCTAAGGAACCCCAAAACTGAGATTTATGGATCTCATAACCCTACAACCCAGGTAAGACATAACTATAACAGTCACAGATAAACAAGGCATTTAGATACAGTGATATACTGTATATATGTGTGTGATTTAAACTGAGTGGCTAGCAGCCAAAAATACATACATACTAAAGGTTTTTACTCTGTGTAGGTCAGCGGGCACTGTAAAACAGTACCTACTCTGGAGTATGGATTTCTGGTGCAGGTTAGAATATTTTTTCCTACCTATTCTCTGCTCATCTTTGAATGCTAGTCTTAAGGTTGACACTTCACTATCATGCCTCACACGTTCTATTCCTATACAGATAATGAAGTATGCAGAGCAGCGTCTCCCCACTCTAAACGAATACTGTGTGGTGTGCGATGAGCAGCATGTCTTCCAGAATGCATCCATGCTCAAGGTTAGCGTATGGTTTCAGAAAATACACATGCATGTGTGAACACAGGTACAGCCATCTCCCTTTACCTGGTCTGTTTTACTTTCTGCAAGAACAACAACAACAAGGAAACATAACTACAGAGTGCTGAAGGTCAATCCAATGCTTGTAAGCCTTCAATAGTATTCACATGGAGCAAAACATACCACAGCAGAACAAAACAAAGGCCTGGCGCGTTTCGCACTTAAACGTGCTTAACTGTATATCTCCTTTATTAAAACTATTCATCTACTTTTTTCTCTCATACTATTTGTATCTATCTTTTCTCACTTGTTGTCCTCTTCTCTTTTTCTCTCTCACATGTATCTATTATTTTGGTTTTCTGTTGTCTTTGATGCCCCAGCCAGCAGTGTGTACACGGGAACTTTGTGTCTTCTCATTCTACACTTTGGGAGTGATGTCTGGGGCTGCTGAAGAAGTTGCAACTGGAGCGGAGGTAAAGTGATTTCTTAGTAAAACGTCCTCTTTTTAACTACAGCTAAATGAGTTACAGGTGTGTTCTTATATCTTTCTCAGAAAGGTAGAGTCTTTTCATGTAATGGCATGTCTGCTCATGTGATCTCCAGGTAGTAGGCTTGCTCGTTGCCATGTGTCGGGCTGCTCTGGAATCACCTAGGAAAAGTATTATATTTGAGCCGTATCCATCAGTAGTGGATCCTAATGACCCCAAAACACTGGCCTTTAACCCTAAGGTAAGGTAAAATTATTGTGACATTGAATTGTAGAAGATTCTATTGCTTGGTTTTCCTTACATGTAAATAAAAAAAGTTTTACAGGCTACATAGTCATATATGAACCGGTGTGGCAGAACTAAAAGACTTGTTTCACTTTGTTTCTTTTTATATTCTAGATTTTATATTGGAGAAAGGACAACATAAAAGCATGACACTTACCTTACACATGTTCTGATAAAACAAATGTACACCGATCAGCCATAACATTATGACCACGGACAAGTAAAGTGAATAACACTGATAATCTTGTTATTATGGCACCTGTCAGTAGGTGGGATATATTAGACAGCAAGTGAACATTTCGTGCTCAAAGTTGAGGTGTTAGAAGCAGGAAAAATGGACAAGTATAAGATTTTAGCCACTTTGATAAGGGCCAGATTGGCTGGATGACTGGGTCAGAGCATCTCCAGAACTGCAGCTCTTGTAGGTTGTTCCCCCACAGGTTCTCTGCAGTGGTCAGTAGCTATCAAAAGTGGTCCTAGAAATGAAAAGCTGTAAACTGGCAACAGGGTCATGGGTGGCCAAGGCTCATTGATGCATTTGGGGGGGGGGGTGAAGCCTAGCCCATGTGGTCAAATCCTACAAACGAGCTACTGTAGCTCAAATTGCTGAAAAAGTTAATGCTGGTTCTGACAGAAAGGTGTCAGAACACACAGCACATCGCAGTTTCTTGCATATGGGGCTGTGTAGCTGCAGACTAGTCAGGGTGCCCATGTTGACACATGTCCGCTGCCAAAAGAGCCTACAATGGGAACATGATTAAAACGAGCTGGACCAAGGAGCAATGGAGCCTGGTCTGATGAATCATGTTTTCTTTAACATCACGTGGATGGCCAGGTGCGTGTGAGTTGCTTACCGGGAGAACGCATGGCACAAGGATGCATCCATAGGGGCCCCACCTCGCAACTTACAGGACCTAAAGGACCTGTTGCTAACGGCTTGGTGCCAGATTCCACGGCACACCTTCAGAGGTCTAGTGGAGTCCATGCCTCGAGGGGTCATGGCTGTTTTAGTGGCAAAAAAAGGACCTACACAATATTAGGCAGGTGGTCTTCATGTTACGGCTGATAGATGTATATTCCAATGTAAAACCATTCACATTTTAGGAAAATTTATAAATCTCACCACAAAATACCGTAGAAATTGGCTATTAATCAACATGTTTAGAAATGTCCCAGGTACAGTCACAATTTCATTTTATCGTATTTTTTCTTTTTAGATGCTGCATTTTACTTGTTTCTTTTATTGCAGAAAAAGAACTATGAACGTCTCCAGAAAGCCTTAGACAGTGTTATGTCCATTCGAGAAATGACCCAGGTAACTTCTTAGGAGAATGTATTAGTATGAGGAACAAATCAGGGATTGTGAATATTTTTTGTTGTTTTTTGTTGTTGTTTAGGGCTCTTATCTGGAAATCAAGAAACAGATGGACAGACTTGACCCCTTGGCTCACCCCTTGCTGCAATGGTATGTTACTATGAAAAATAAGGGGAAAATAAGAGGAAGAGGAAAATAAAGATGGCTTTTATGCCTACTGATTAACAGGCTTTATTTATCAGAAATTAACCAGAACGTGAAAGTATAGTGTTATTTCTCATTCTCTGGTTTGATGGTCAGCCAGGGTCAATTCCATTCAACTAAATCAGATTAAATGACATTAATGTTTTAGGTGTGTTTACTGGAACCAGAAGGTAATACAATCACCATAATAGTGTATTTTTCCTAGTGCCAAATCTGTCCCTGCTTAAGAAAGTTTACAGTAGAGTTACAATTAATATTTTACAGCATACTCTAATACAATCTGACAATCCAACAATCAGTGTTGTGTGCCATTACTTTTCAAACTCTGTGCCAGAACGACTTTAGGTATTATGTATCTATTCAGATTAATACCTTATACAATATAATACGTTCACAAGCAATACATTATTATTGTTATTAATATTCAGAATGAATTTGTTTATTAAGGTTCTAAGATTGATTTTTGGGTTTTTAATCATATCTCCTTTCTTTTTAGCCATTGTATTATTTTAATGTGTGGGTTTTTTCTGTTTCTCCTTATAGGATCATTTCCAGTAACAGATCTCACATTGTTAAACTTCCCCTGAGCAGGGTAATTATTTATTTCTTTAATGTAGTTTGTAAAGAGATAGGAAGTATTACTTAGAAAAACAGTTCTAATGACCATGAAAATGTTAATACACGGCTATGTACAAATACTTATTTGATGGGATTGTGATGGGATTGTGTGAACTTCCTTAAAAGTCATAGTCAGGCAGAGTAACCAGAGGACCTGCAAATATATTGGGACTATATACACACACTGTAATCAGAAATGCTGTGGATTGCATTAAGATATTGTACAGGAGAGCTATTAGAAGTGTACAAGCACATAGGAAGAATAACACAAACATTCAGTTCTGTTAGGAAACACATGACATAGGGTTTTAGTCACTAAATTATGTTTCGTAGGTGATACAAAAAGTGTTTTTTAGCAAAAGTAAAACAGCAGGACTTCCAGACCAAGTGAATATCTGAGAAGAGAAAGGGAAAAATCCCTATTAACCTTTATTAGAAAGTAAGAGGGACCCAACCTAAATCCACAAAACTTTAATTTCAACTTTTTTGTTTTAAAGAAAAACATTTTATGAGAAAAGGCTAGTAGCTACCAGGTAAGTAAAGCTAGGTTGTAATGGCTGGGCCTTAATAATGCACAGGGAAGTCTAAATTTAGTAAGTTAGTTACAGTCAGAGATCTGCTTAACCATGCTAGTAGTATGTTTACCCCTTTGGGTATTTTTGGTCAAAATATTGTAAGAATTACTGTACTGTTTATTTTTAAAATGCTTTAATAAGAAGAATACATACATATCTCATGTTTTTACCTACTATATGTCCTGGAGAGCATTAAAAGTGTAGAGTGTACTTGTTAGCAAACACTGTGTTAAGCCTCCATTCTTTAGGTCACCTAGGTACTCAGGTGGCATAGTGCCACACACATAAAGAGGCTAGCCAATCAGCTCTCCAGCTGTTGTGAAACTATACCTCCCATTGTGGTCCGCCTGTCTTAAGATAAAAGGACGCGATGACGCAAATGTTAGATCTCGTAAAAGCCGTAAGGATGCTTGTTTTGAACGTTTATTCTTCTTATAAAATAAGGACTGTGCTGGCAGTGAAAGCCCATTATGAAATGTTTACAACCTTCTGAAATGTATTCAATACAGGATTAATTTGCTGCATGGATTTTTCCTCTCTCTTCCCCACCCAATTTCATCCACCTTTTTTCCATTCTAATATCTATGTTTTCATTGCCCTCTTTCCACCTTTTTTTCTTTTTTGTTCCATTTCCGTTCTGTCCTTTATTCTGTCTTTTCATCCTTCTTTCAAACTCATATCTTTCTTTTCGTCCTCATCTTGATTTGCCTCATCATCACACTTTCTATACCTCTCCTCTGCCTTCCTTCTTTCACCCACAATTCCCTGTTTACGTCTTTTCTCTCGTGATCTGTCTTATCCTACATCTCCTCTCACTCCCCTGACTCCACTGGTAGCAGCTGAAGTTCATGCACACCTCTCATCAATTTTTGCTGCTCAGTAGTCCCCCAGCCAAGGAGGCCCGATTCCGGACAGCCAAGAAACTCTACGGAAGCACATTCGCCTTTCAGTGAGAGCGGTGGGGTATATGGGGAGAAAAAAAAGAGTTAAGTCAGATGGGACACATTACGGTACTAGAGTGTGAGAAAGATTGGTATAACAAAAAGACTGGGATTTTATTCAAGTACTAAGGTAGTGGGGTAAGAGATGAGGAGGTGGGGAGAATGACATGAGAAGATGAATCATTTAATGGCATGCTGCAGTTGGAGCAGAAAACACAGAATGATGTGAAAAGAGTATATGAAACAAGAAGAAAATAAGGAAAAAAGGAAATTGAAATATCAGAAAATTTGCAGGCAACAAAGGATATGAAGAAACTGAAGCGTATCATGAGGAAAGAGGCAGAGCAAAATCTAATTAAGAAAGTAATATAGAAAGGAGGATAGGAGAAAAACTGGGGATGGGGGGAAAGTTGTGTCAGGTGTCCAAAAGTGGGGTTGAATGCAAGCATTAAAAGTTTTGGAGGGAAAAAGGAGAACAGCATAGGTAAAAGAAAATGCATGTTAAATGTATACAGAGAACAAGCAGATGGTTTGAGTAGATGAACAAAGAGCATAAGAAGAGACGATTATGGTTAAGTGAGGAGCAGGGTAAATAATGTAAGGAGGTGGGGAGTCATTTTTTTCTCCATGGAGTACAAATCTCTTTCTCTTACCAGCGGCTCTCATATTGAGAACTGGCACTCCATTCTACGAAACGGACTGGTGAATGCATCGTACACTAAACTTCAGGTAAACGTGCAGCTGATTATACAAGGGAGATGATAAATGAAGAATGCATTGATATAAAGCTGACACAAAAACTGTAACATTCATTCCCCATTACAGGAATCAGTATATGTGAACTATGTAGTATACGTAACTTCTTCATGGATATGTTAACGTAAAATATAGCTGTATTAAAACCGCAAATTGTGAAGCAGCAGACTAGGGGAATCTATTATGATGTGATGCATGGGTGAGCTTTCGCTCATGTAGTTCTGTGAAGTGCATATGCCATAGTATGGAAGCTTTTCCTACAGGAACTCCATAGGATGCAAGATTTCTCTGAAAGGAGTATGGTTTCTTACTATCATTGTGCAATATCCACTGCAGAACTCTGTCACCTAAAGTAATTAATCAAGTTGGTTACTTACCAATAGCAACATGTTTTTTGAAAAGTAAAAAAAAGGGAAAATCCACCCTTATATATTTGTTATAAATTATTTTGTTGCTCCGTCCATGCTAATACATTGTCCTTTGAGATGGCCTGTATTTGAATGTGAGTTAAATATGGGAGAATCTCCCTATTTTCCTTTTTGGTACATCTATAGGAATGTGCCCCTGGTAGGATCTCACTTTGAATGTTCAGTTAAACTTTGGACACTAGTTCATAAGAAAAAATCTGAACCCAAATATAATTGAGAGTGTCTTTCCAACTGTTCACAAAGGTTGAAGTTGTGGCAAGTTGACATTTGGCTGCCATCTTGCAGAGTTGAGCTGAAAAAAGGCTTCAGCTTCACAAAATCAACTTGACTCCTTGCAGCATGGGATGTCCCTTTGTACTATGCACTGTAAAGGTGAAAATCAAATCTGAAACTAAGGGTTGTCAGCAGACCTTACTCAAAGATACTTTTGCTTGATATTGGTCAGTTGTTCGTGCTAAACTGTCTGATGGCACTAGAGAGGAAGCTGGACAACTCTACTCACTGTTTGAGAGAGCCAAAGAAAGAGAGGTCTCTTTTGTTTTAGTGCCTTGAACAGTCCTACTATGTGTGGGAGAGTGTATGTATGCATGTAGCACAGAAGCTACATATTATACACTATGTGGATAAACGTATTGGGACATCTGACCATTACACCAACAGGGACTTTGATGATATTGCATTCTAAATACATAGCATGAATATGTAGTTGCTGCCCACCCCTTCTGGGAAGGCTTTCTACAAGATTTTGGAGTGTTTCTGTGAATGTTTGCCCATTTATCCAGTAGACCATTTGTGAGGTCAGTCACTGACGTTTGATGAGAAGGCCTGGATCGTAATCTCCATTCCAGTTTGTCCCAAAGCTGTTGGATGGGGGTTGAGGTCAGGGCTCTGCGAGCCAGTCAAGTTCTTCCACACCAAACTCATCAAACCATTCTTTACACCTCTCGATCTGAAAAGTACTTGTTGATGTGAGGCCTCAATTTAATAATGAAGAGATGTGCCCCATCTTTTGTCCATATAGTGTATGTATGTGTCAGGCATGACTGATACTTCTCTGTAAAAGCCACACCTTACTACCTGGATCACAGTTTGGAAATGTGGTCACCCTAGACAGGAGTGGGAAAGCTCCAGGTGGACCAGCATTGGGAAATTGCCACGTATGGTAATATCAGACATTCCTGGTAAGTATCACAAAATTCCAGTGGAGGTAGTATAGTAAAGTAATGTTTGAATGAATGTTTGAATGAATGTTTGCCATGTGCACAAATCCATTCTGAAGCTGGATTCATATCCACCCACATGGACACCTATGAGTATGTGGTTTCACATTTTTTAGAACAGATGAGCCAGTTGATCTTTATCTGTTGTGACAATCTATTAGAAACATATAATATAACTGCAGGTAAGAACCATTCGATTCATGTGCCATGATGTCTAGACATCGCTCCTTTGTTGTCGCCTATAAGCAGATAACTTTCTAAAATTATAATGATTTTGTGCTGCCTTGACCACTCTCTCCGTGAAGATCTTTACAAGTCCCTCTCTCTACAGTTACATGGAGCAGCATATGGCAAGGGCATCTACCTGAGTCCCATCTCCAGTATTTCCTTTGGATACTCAGGTAAGAGTTTCAGTACAATGACAGAAGAGATAACTGTTGTGCAGATAGAACCCTTGCGTGTTAACTGCAGTATAATAATCCTAAAAGCTGAGTTGTGGCTTTGTGAGCCTGTGAATTGTGTGCCACTGTGTGTGTGAGTTGTGAGTTTTGTGGGAGTATGTATGTGAGTGATGGAAGTTGTGTTCTTGTGTAAGTGTCTGTCAGTGGTGGCACTTGTGTGACTGCATGTTTGAGAGTGCTTTGAGCTGTGTTAATTTGTGTGCTGTGAGTGTTGTGGCAATGTCTGAACAATGTCAGGTGTTCTAGTGCCTGACTGTGACTGCTGTGAGATTTATAAGTGCCTGCCAGGCTGAAAATGTTGTTTATTTATGCATCATATAACTAAATACAGCTACAAAGTTTTAAGAGTACCAAGTGCACTTGCAAATGTGCTGCCCCTGATAGCTGATAGTTGTCTGTAGATTTAAACTGTCCATTTGCCCAGTTGAGAATGAACTATTAATTAAAGTAAATGAGGATGTATTAATATTTGTTTTGGAATACCATTGTTTTGCTTTCTTTCTTGTTCACTGCTGTCAGTGCCTCTTTACATTAAGCTGCGTGTTAAAGTTGTCTTCATTTTTTTCTCGAATGCTTCTGTTTATTTGATTGTCAATTGCATCCTTGGTGTAAATATACCCAGCCCACTGTGACTTGTCATTCTTGTCCCTATTAAATAAAGACATCAAATTCTAGAATCAAATCCTATGTTAAATAACACCAAATATCAAGTCAAAAAAAGAGATGTGTAATTAAACTGGAAGATCATAGAGTATATTCAGGTTGATTGTTTAAATTTACAAATAGTCAAGTCACACAATGATGCAATCCAAAAAGCATGAAGACCGTATAACCTTAAAACCAAGTCACAGTTTATTCAGTTACATGGAGGCAGAGTGGCAAACGACCTCTGGGAAGTTTGGCGGAGTCACGTAACGTCATTAAGGACATGCTGAGGCATCTCCATGGCAAGTGAGATGTGTGACTGTGTGTGTCTGGGTAAGTTAGTGTGTCTGGGTATCTAAGTATGCCTGTGTGACTGGGTATGTTACTGTGTGTATGTGTTTGTCTGGGTATATTACTGTGTGCTTATGTGTATATGTCTGGGTATGTTGGTGTCTGTGTTTGGGTATGTTAGTGTGTGTGTCTGGGTATGTTGCCTATGTCAGCTACTTTATCGCTGTGCCAATTGGCTGGCTGGTGACCCCTATAAACCTACCAGTGGTTAAGCAATTTTCCTGAAGAAAAGGCTAATGTACTACCATACTGTGCACAGCCAATGAATACAGATCAAAAACAGCTTTCAGTTATTGATGGGAAACATACTATTACTGTACAAATGAATGATATATTTAAGCAGCCAAAGCAATAAATATTGTATTGTATATTGTATATTAAGATGCAGAATATAAGGGCACCATATAAATCAATAAATAATATTATTTTTTTTTTATATACTAGGTATGGGGAAGGGGCAACATCGGATGCCATCCAAGGATGAGTTGGTGCAAAGATATAATCGGATGAACACCATCCCTCAGGTAAGATTAGTGGTAGATTATACCTAGGGGCGAATGTTCAGTCAAATAAGAGACACTATACTACTACGTGAAAGATGAAAGTGAAAAGATGTCACACCCCTTAAATTTGATTATGCATCAATACGAGAATGGTATTGGTGTCTCTAGATACATTCTTATGAGAGATCTGTGACTGAATAAGTCAGCTGGCATAATCTACTACAATGTGTGTGCGCTTTCAACCCAGAAAGAGAAGGTTTTCCATTCATATATAACAGCTGTGTCACAGCTCTGTGTCTGTAATGCTGATCTTACAGCTTTGCAGACATATAGTGGCGGTCTGTGCAGTGATGGATTGCCGATCCTGATCTATGCTCACTATATTCACACATTTTATATGATTTATGTTATAGTCTATCATCTTAATGAAGGGCACAACAGCTAGCATATTTCATAAGTGACACC
This sequence comes from Spea bombifrons, assembly GCF_027358695.1. Classification (NCBI taxonomy): domain Eukaryota; kingdom Metazoa; phylum Chordata; class Amphibia; order Anura; family Pelobatidae; genus Spea; species Spea bombifrons. The sequence goes on from NC_071090.1 coordinate 73,670,860, forward strand.
CACACTTTGGCACAAATAAAACCTAAAACAGAAGTAGTTTCTCCTTTGAGTGGGAGATCTTCAAAATTAAATACGGTACTTTAGGTAATTTACAAGTTTATCTTTCCTGTTAATTCGGTTGTATTTGGCACATCCACGGTGGTACTACTGTAGCCCTCTGAGAGGCGGCATGGGGCAAATACTATGTTGACTGCTGTAATCAGTAATTAATAGTAGAAACTGCTGTTTTTCATAAACCTGGCCCCAAAAAATGCAAACCAGTGATTTTTATGGCTGTATTGTTACTAAGTTCTTGTTGCCTCTCTAATCAGTGCTGGTTGCCTGTGCGTTCTTTGCCTGTGGTGGGGTGATCTTTTTCCTGGGCCATTATGCCGCACTTGGATTGAGTCAACATGTCCTAGCTAAGTATTACAAACAAAGGCCAGATTGCTGCAATCCGTGTGTGCGGTAATGCCAACTTGGAGAGTGATTTACATTGTAAGCGACCAATTCTGAAGGTACATGATAATGGGACTTTGTGGACACAAAATATAGACTACTTCGGAAACAACAAAGTGGAGAAGTCCTTCATTCATAGTGGTTCTTTTTGTAAAAGATGCATTTGTTTCTTCTATTACCCAACATTACACTCCCACATGTATTTCCTTTATTGCCTCTAATCTAGTTCTTTTTATTAACCTATCCTCCCCTTCCTTATATTCTTCCTGGTTCTGCTTAATGTACACAATTTTATAATTTCAGTCTCTTTGTGTCTTTCCCTCTCTGTCCCTTGGTTACCCCACACTAAATCCTTCTCTTTATTCCGCTGTCCTCCCTGCTTTCAGACTCGATGCCTCCAGTCTCGTTTCCTGCAGAGTCGCAATCTGAACTGCATTGCACTATGTGAAGGTAAAGCCTCTGCTTTTAAATTGGATTCCCAATGCTTAGTATTAATTACTGTTTGTCCTGCACAAATGCCCTAACGTGTCGGCTTAGTAGCCAAAGACTTTATTCACAATGCAGTTTACAATAATACGAACGACAAACAATAGTTGCAGAGATTTCTACAGTAAACACACAAGATTAGCCCAAAATTTGGGGCAGAAATCTATTCCAAACATTGAATGTTGGAACAGGTGCAACCTATGATTTCATATCATTTGGGCTATATCCTATAACTGGTAAGGGCAAACAACCCAATTTTCCATGCTTTAAAACCTTCAACGTTATTAGTCCCTATCTACCACCCTCTCTGCTTCCTTGCATTACATCTAAGCCATTGAGACTGTAGTTTTAGACTAGGACCTCTTGTCATAATGTTTTACCTTCTTTGATATATACTTCCATCTGGTACTTTATTGAATTATTTTTTGGATTAAAATTACTCTATCTTCCAGTCTATACATTTTAGATCCTTTAGAATTTTCTGGTAATATGTATCCTGCAAATGATTCATTGTAGTAGCTCCTTCATGGACACCATCCAGATTATCTATAGTCTTCTGAAAAAACTGAAGATTGTATATATAACGTGATATAACCACCTCCTTTGTTATGCTACTAACGCATCTAGCCATAAAACACAGAACCCTGTTTCGATTTTTCATTGCTTTCAAAACTGACTGTTAGACATGTGCCAATGAGCCAAGAACGATTTAGACACATTTTTCGGTTTGTTTTTGACCCATTTGTTTTTGGGCAATAAATTTTGTTCTCTGCCCATCCAGTTCGGCCTAAAAAATTGGGGGCGTTTTTAATTTGGGAACTAAATTTGCTGCCCAGTGCGAATATTCACTCTCTCTCTCCAGCTCTCTAAATGTTTCCCTACCTTCTCTGCAACCACTTCACCTTCTGCCAACCACTTCCGCATCTTCTTTTTCTCTTCTTCTTCATCGTCTTCTATCTTCTCCCTTCTCGTCTCTCTTCATCTTCTCTTCTTTCACGTATTCTCCTTCTTTATCATCTTCTGTCTACTATCTTTCGCTTCATCTTCAATCTGTATCTCAGCGGTCATAACCCTGCGGGACCCATCGCCAAAGTGGTGGCGCTTGCAGTGACGTCATCTCCCCGATCCTCCAATCGGGGATGAGGACTTCCCTAGAAATGCTGCCATATTTCCTCAAGTGAGAGCAAAATAACGATGCTTGGGGTGATGTCCTCTTCCCCGATTGAAGGATCGGGAAATAACTTCACAGTAAGTGCCATATTGCCTTGAGTTCAAATGAGAGCAAAATGACAGTGATTTAGGTGACGTCTTCTACCGAAAATGAATGCTGGGGGAAAGGGTGCCACCTCATGCGTCGCCATTTCGGTGGAAGTTCCCACAGGCTAATGTATGTGGAGATGAAGATTGAAGATAGAAGGTGGAAGATCTACAGAGAAGGTAGGAACACATTTAGACAGTATGAGAGAGAGTGAACTAGAATGAGAATGTGCGCCCACTCATTTTTTGCACTGTTTTCATTCCGGTAAATTTGCAATTCCCACTAATCAGAATGCGCAAGTCTACTGAATGTCTTTCTTTAATTCCACTGAAACAATTACATTGGAGCTGAACAACTCCAGTCCTCAAGGTCACAAACAGACCAGGAATTCTGTGTCTTCTTCTCTGAATGTGTAACAATTACTTTTTACTACTCAAGCTGGGATATCCCAAAATCATTTGCAGCTCTTGAGGACTTGGGTTGTGTACCCTCAAATCTGTCTAATCTGAGTGATAAAAGTGGTGCATTTGCCTAGCAACCAATGTGATTTTCTATTGTTTTACAACTTTGCTTGAACTTTGCTTGTTCTTGAAAATATAAGCTGGAAAAGCACAAATTATCGAAGTGGTAGCCTTTTTTACTTGACCCTTAAAATGGATGTGTCTTTCCACAGTAATCACATCAAAGGATCTTCAGAAACATGGGAACATTTGGGTTTGTCCAGTATCTGACCATGTCTGTACCCGCTTCTTTTTTGTGTGAGTAATTACCAGTACATATTAGCCTGTGGGTAAAAATACAATAACATCCTTATTTGAGAAAATATATTTTGTAATATGATACCATCATAGAGTATTACCTACTTAATAATCAGTTCTAACCAGAGTTATTTGTGGTATTAAACCGTACTCCCACCCTCTGTATACATATCTTAGACTCGCCATAGGGAGAGAGGATGAATACTTACAACTTCAGTACAGGCAAAGATACCAAACAACAGCATTAGTGTAAAGAAATGCAGGTGGATGATATCTGTGACCAGAGCATCTGTGGTTTTATTTATATAAATCCATGCCACATATTTTGCCACTACTTAAACCTTGTTCATACCAAGTTTAATAAGTGTAATACAGTATAATCAAACATGCATTAGTATTATTATACTCAGTATATTAGCTATCTTGTCCTTCTATGTACCAATCTCTTACCAGACCATTTCTTGTACCTGCCTTTCCAATAGTTTGTGTTTGGTACCCATACCCTTAGTCATTCAGAATGTTATTGTGCCTTTACCTAGTATGACATCACTATATTTATTACCTTAACCCTGTAGGTATGAAGATGGCCAGGTGGGAGATGCCAACATTAACACTCAGGATCCCAAAATACAAAAGGAGATCATGCGTGTCATTGGAACCCAGGTATACAGCGGTTGAGGATAGAAAATCTTAGGATATTATTCAGATATGAAGGGAAATATATATTCCAAGAGGATGAAGTAACTCTGGAACCTTTACCCCCTTCACATGCTGAAGAGAGAGGGTGCTCCTTGTAACAGGAGAGACCCCTCTGACATAGAAGGGGTCTTAAAATGATGAAGCTCTCCAAGAGACAGTAAGACTTTGTTCTGTGCGGAGATGATGGAACAGTTACCTGAGATAAAGTATGTTGACTTTGCCCTGTGCCAATCTTAACCCCAGCACTTTTCCAATTTCATGAACATTTCTCATTAGTTTAAGTAAAAAATATATAATAAATTTGACAGCTTTGTTTGAAATCGATATGATTTATTTATTTTGATTACTCAATTTCTACAAGGAATACATGTTAAAAGGCAACATCAGGAAATCTCCAGAAGACCAAGTGGACATATCTGTTAAGACAATAATATTACTGTTTTACAATAATCCTACAATTTGTTCATTTGTAATGTATACACTTTCATAAAAGTATAAGGTTAAGTATCAGCAAATAATAAGTATATAAGAAAATTTCCAAGCTGTGCTTTCAGACCAATAAGCAAGTCTCTGTGAAGAAATCTTTTTTAACATTTGGATTGTCACAAATACTCAAAAATAGCAAAAAATAATATTTTTATTACTCTGTCTTTACATGCCTATCATTGTTGTGTATGCTGCTCCTGTATCATGATCAACTTCACAGTCCCAGTGGCATACCAAAGCAGTTTCACACTTATCAGTTTCTCAGTTTGGAAGTAGGACGTGACTGGGTAGTATAATGCATACTTCTTTCTTCGTAATGAAGGAGATCACTTTAGTGAGTAAATAAAATACTTACCTCTAGTTTGAGTGCATAATTTCCAAGGTATTCCTAATTGTACTGATCCCGAACAAGGCAAAAAGCTATTCCTAAATCGATGGTACTTTTGGCCTGCAGGAGGAAAAGTACAGTATTTTTGACTCCAAATGCCATGAGAATACCCCCTGGACCATTATCCAGTTAAATTTAAATGTATACCCAGGAATATGCCTTCTTATCAAAAATAGTTCAGTTCTATATGAAAAGCCACTACGGTTACCTGTGGAAACCAAGTCCCAAGGCTTTATCAGACCTCACTGTGACCCTTTTTCAGTTGGCACCATGGTTCCTCTTCCACCTACTTTGCTACTACTTTGTGACTCTAGTTGTATCACTCTAGAATGCTTCTTGGCCTTTATTATTTCACTTTTGCTTCATTGGGGCACAACAGCACGATAGTCTTTATCTGTGGCAAGGATGTTGGTTTGCTCTTAGTTAACATACTTTGAATTCTTAGACACTGAAACCGTTTTACCAATTCTGTGACCTTCAAGTAATTAAGTTGCATAGAAACTGATGCTGCAATCGAAAAGAGACTGAATACTTATGCAACTGCGGTTGATTTCCTTTTCCTTTCTTTATATCTATATGAATTTTGTTTACTTCAATTCTGAGTAAATTTGTCTACATGTAAAATTTGAAAGTGTAATTGAGTTCTCTCAGGTGCCAATAAAATGCGAACATTTTGAAGGGGTGAATATTTCTCTTATTCATTATGTATTCACAATATGAAAGTGGACAAATAATTTACGACAAAAAGAGGACAAATAATTGAAACTTATTTTATATATATATATATATATATATATATATATATATATTATACATCTGCTTTAAAACATTGAAAAATATTGCAGATGCTGTCTTGTCTTTAGTACTTTGGATCCAAGAATATGATAAAAACAGTGGAATAAATCGTTTCTGTGGTAATCTTCTGTACTGAATATTAATTCTGTAATGAAAATGAGAAAATATCAAGACTGTATCAGAGGTTAGTGGCCTTCACATGACAGAACTTGGACTGGAGTGAGCTCTGTTGTGATAATGTTTTCCCAGCAAAAGATGGTTTCTACAAGGTCTCTCCAGGCTAAAGTGGTCTTTTTTCACACACATTGTATGCCAGGTATGAATTAACCGCACCTGGTATATGTCACTGTCAAATAACACCCCGATATGTCTTCAGCAACATCTCCTTATTTCATTGATAACCCCCATGCATAGGTTTGTCAGGTTGTTTGAGGGCTAAAAGGCCACATTTATTTTTGCATTTTTCAAACTAATTTTGACATCTGATCATCCTGTCCCATGTGTTATTTGGGACATCTTTGAATGCAGCCAATTCAACTTACCATATATTTTTGAAAACTAGACATCCCAGCATTTCAAATGCTGGTATTTTAACTCTTTTCATGCACACATTTTACCACCAGCCTGTAACAGGACGACCTGTGTACCCTGACTGGGTACACTTGCCAAATCGTGCTTCCTACGATCCGAGACTTTGTGGTTAACCCCTTCAACGCTGGACGAGTCCACCCCAAGCATCACACAGAACTAATGTTGAGGTGACAACAGGAACAGTTTATTGAGAAAACACACAGCCTTATATACAAATCTCTATCACAAAAGGAGCATAACCACATCAACCAAACAATACCTTGGATAGCTCGGGGTCCCTAGATTGTCCAGTTCAAAAAGCGACATGATCCACTGTCAGAACCGAGTGACAGCAGTTTGAATGTTCCCCGGGCCGGTCCGCAATGCACCCGGGCCGAGGCTCCACAGCCGTGGCTGCCGAACCCTGTCTAAAGGAGGTGATAGAACATGTGGTTCGCCAAGGAGCTCCTCCCCCCCCCCTCATTTATACCCCACCACACTGTTGATAAACACACAAAAGAGCGCTCTGGTGTGAATTTACAGCTCCTGGTATGTCTCACTGCGAGACAACGCCCCAAGATGTGTTCAGCAACATCTCCTGAGTATAGTGATATACAGTACCACCCAGGCATAGGTTTGTTGAGTTGTTTGGGGGCTAAAAGAGAACATTTGGGAGGTGTGCATTTTTGGGAAATTTGGACATTATGTCAGTTTGTGCCCTTGTCCTACTTAGGACATCTTTGAACCCAGCCATTTTGATTTGCCCAATCAAATCATAATTTTTTTTAAAACTAGACACCCCCTGGATATTTCAAATGCTAGTATTTTAACTATTTCCATGTGAGGAATTTTGAGAGGAATGTGAGGAAGACTTAAGACTTTTTATATAGATATGGACTTTTATTTACATTTTGTTGGAAGTGGATGGTGGTGACATTAGTGTGGAATTATTTTTGCATATTACCACATTTTTATTTTTAAAATATTATATCCGTTTCTTTTTTTATTTTATTTTACTAATCACATTGTGATTACTAACCTGGGCTCCATTGACTTGCATGGTTGAATGTAGTACCTGGGTTCTCAGGAGGATCTAGGGAGACCCTCTTGGGAATTTGTTTATTTTTTTTGTTGTTATTTGACATTTCTACTAGGTGGGGTAAGGGCTTCAAGCATTATTTTTTTTAATTTATTTGTTATTAACTTTCTTATAGATTTATTTTCCTGGCCATCTATGACACCAAAAAATCTGACGCCCGGGACTTCCATTTTTCTGGGCACCGGGCAGGCAGCAGGGTTAGGATAAAGATCCCCTGCAGCACTGCAGGGGACCTGCATCCTACTCTCCGATACGCTGAGACAGCCTCCCCTGCTAGCACTTCCCACTGGGGGGGATGCCGGCATGGGAGATTGTCTAAGCGCGTTGCGCATCTGTACGGGCTCCTACTTCGTGCTGCGAGCGTAAACAACCTCCACTGCCGGCACGTCTGCTCAATGTGCTTTAACAATCTCCCTTGCCGGGAGGTGGTGCTGGCAAGGGAGATTGTTAAAGCACATCAATGTAATGTGAACGAATGTTACATCTCTACCTGTTGGACATAATATCCTGTGCCATATTATCACTCTGTTTTCAGAAACAGATTGTCACTCCACAGGGCTGTAGACAAGATACCAGTCTGTTCTCTGTGCCATGCACCTAAGTTCCCCCGGTTTCCAGGGACAGTCTCCTGATTGAGGACACTGTCCCCAGGCAAATTATGTCCCCGGATGCAGGGCTAGATTAACTTCCACAGGGGCCCTGCTGCTTACCGGTGCGTTGCTTGCACAGTGCGTGCGAGCAACGTCACTTGAATCCGTCCAGAGGGAAGAAGGAGCCCGTACAGATGCGGGTTTTAGTGTGGCAGAGCCTGTCCTGGTGTGTGTCTGGGTGTTGGCAGAGCTTATCTTGCTGTGTGTGTTTGGGTGTCAGTGTGGCAGAGCCTGTCCTAGTGTGTGTCTGGGTGTCGGCAGAGCTTATCCTGGTGTGTGTGTTTAGGTGTCAGTGTGGCAGAGCCTGTCCTGGTGTGTGTGTTTGGGTGTCAGTGTGGCAGAGCCTGTCCTGGTGTGTGTGTTTGGGTGTCAGTGTGGCACAGCCTGTCCTGGTGTGTGTGTCGGTGTGGCAGAGCCTGTCCCTGTGTGTAGCAGCACCGTGACACTCTCAATCTGCCCAAAAGATTCTAAGAAGTATTTTTTAATCTCATGGACAAAATGTGAGAAATAACGTATATATCATACAATCACTTCATAAACATATACCAAATACACTGCATATATATAGTTTGCCTATAAAGTTGTTTTTACTCTTTGCCAATTAAAAAATCTGGTTACTTTACTCTAGCATTGTATAACACCAATCTCATTTACATTCAATAAATAATTACCCTATTTGCTCGATTATAAGATGACCCCGATTATAAGACGACCCCCCAAAATCTGAATATTTAGGGAAAAAAAGAAAAAGCCTGAATATAATAGGACCCTATAGGAAAAAAGTTTTACTAGTAAATATTATTTCATGTAAACTTTTGTTCATATTTAATAAAAGCTATGATTGAGAAAAAATATATATATTTTTTTATTTCCTTTTATTTGCCAACGAGTGGCATATAGGGGTATAAGGCATGTCTGGAGGCATAGTGGTATATAGGGGGTTAAAAGGCATACATATATACAAACACATATATAGTACATATATAAAAAAAAAGTAATTCATGCGAGCCCTCTAGCTCGGTCTCGGTGCCGGCTTGTAATGCTGAGCACCGGAATATGACGTCATTTCCGGCACTCAGCAGTGAAGCAGTGTGCACCGCGGCAGAGCAGGGAGACTCTCGCTGCAGGACTGCTGGAAGGTAAGTGAAGTACAAAGGGGGGGGGTAGGGTAGATAATAGGGAGGGAGGGAAGGAGAGGAAGGGTAGATAATGAGCAGTGGCGTCGGCAGGGGGGGGCGGCATTTCAAACTTCGTCCCAGGCGGCACTATGTCTTGGCCGGCCCTGGGAGCAACCTTCAATACACCCCAGGAATAGGTATGAAGATAAAAACTTTTCTCTATCGGATTGCTATATCATTCATCTATGTCACAAACAGAGTTTAAAAAATATAAATAACATTTATTTTTCAACAGGAAATGGAAAATATTAAAAATGTATAAAACAAAAAACATAAAAAGTCTCATGAGAATCAGTGCAGTTCCGCAACGCGTTTCACCCTTTCACAGGATTCTACATATACCCCACCTCCCGCTTACATCTCTCCGCTCCTGCAGCTTTCTCACAGGCTGCTTATGCACACTGCGCAAGCAGCCTCAGTTTCGCCACAGGGTCACGTGACCCTGATACGCTCCTGTCTCCCTGTACCCGTTCAGTTCAGACCGGAAAGGCCCTTTCTAAACTATTTTGATCCAGTACGAAGAGACAGGGGTCGCCAGTGTTACACCATCTGTAGTTCTCAAGGTGTTTTGTTGGGTTGTGACCAGGGCGGGCACTACCATAAAGGGGGGTGGAAAATTGCTGCCCCAAGAGCTTTTTTCTCTATAGATTCTCTCCCCTGTTCCTTCAATTGGGGGAGAGGGTGTGCCAGGAAGCTGAGCGAGAATGCAAAGGGGGAGTTTGGCTGGATCGAGTTGCAGCTGAGGTGAGTAAGGGAAGGAGGGACGGGGTAAAGGAGGGACTGGGAATATACATGTATGAATGCATGTGTGAGCATGAATGTGTAAGTGTGTCACAGTATGTATGTGTAAGTGCTGGCGTGTGAGCAAGGCTGTGTGAGCATAGATGTGTCTAAATAAGTGTGTTTGAGCATGGATGTGTATAAATAAGTGTATGTGGGTGCATTGATGTGAGTTCTTGTGAGAGCATGGCTGTGTATGTTTGTGCGTAAGTTCAGGAGAGCATGAATGTGTATGTGTGTGAACCATGGATCTGTAAGTATTTACGTGCGAGCATCGATTTGTGACATGCTGCCACTCACAAGATGGCGGCACCAATTGAAAAGCTAAACTATGTGATTAGTAAAGTATAGAAGAAAAAAAAAGTAAAAAAACCCATCCTGTTTCAACAAAATGTAAAAAAAAGTTCTAAAGTTGGCGCTGTATGTTCCCAAAACACACATTTGGATGTTGTTTTCGAGTGACATATGTCAGAGGCTGTAAATTCATACCTGAAGTACACTGTGTGTGAAGAAAAAACACAAAGATACCACCACAAACATTGACAAAGGCTGGTGGTAGAATTAGTTTATAGAAAGAGTAAAATACCACCATCTGAAATACTCTGGGGTGTCTGGTTTTTAAAAATATAGGCTTTAATGGGTTAACTGATTTCACTGGCTTCAAAGATACCCTAAATCGGACATGGGGACAGGCTTATTAGATTTTAAAAAAAGTTTTTGAAATAGCAAAATGCTACTTCTACGTCTTACCTTATAAATTGTAGAAAAAGACAAAAAGCAGAAAACGCAGGACAAATATTAGATTTTATCTAGCAGATTTTTTCATTAGCTTTTGCAGATAAGTGAAAGCTTTTTAAAATAAAAATCAAGAAAAGGTTTTTTTCTATTTTTCACCATATTTTATATATTTTTAAGTAAATTCAATGATATGATCATAATGAGGGTATCTAAAGAAACCCCTTGTACCGGAAAAAAAACAACGTGGGTTCACTAAACGTGAAAGAAAATTACAACTGAAAAGCAACATCTCAAAAAAGTTAAAATAGTCCCAGTGTACAAGTAAACGTCTTGTCATCAAGGAGTTGATGTCATAGTGACATCACTGCAGTCTTTTATTTTGTGTTTAAAGTGGGAAACACTTCTTAAAGACTGTGAAAGTTTGTTTAAAAAAAGTCTGAAAATAAGCTGATTTCTTAGCATTTCAAAAGCTCATAATACCACTTCCTATGCGTACAAGTTTGCAGCATTACACTTTGAATCTAAAATTATCAGGCGGTGTAAGACTTATGCTCCCTTCATTATGGGGTCTCTTAGACTGTATAACTCCCTTAAACATCCTCTTTAAGGTGCAGTCGAACAGCGTTTTGCCGACGTTTAACCCCAAAATGATCCAAGTCCCAGCTATTTGCTTTCCTGATGAAAACGGGTGACGTTGATTCTTCTCACTTCCGCCACAACTAAAGTGGCGACATTCCGCTGCTCCACATGCAAGATGGCGAACCGGCTGCGCCGGAAGCCGCATGTAGTCGCTCAGTTGGTGATGCGCTAACGTACCCGTACGTGACTCTGCCGCCCCTTTGTTGGCTCAGTGACGACCACTGCACGGTGTCTCTCCGAGACCGGAACCGGGGGGTGGGGGGGCTCTCCAGGAGCTGGACGCTGACACCGCCACCGCTGGGAGTAGCGCTTTTTGTGTACCAGTAGGAGGAGCAGTTACTTCGCCCCCGGGAGCGCGCACAACCCGGAGCGCGCATAGGGGAGGGGCTGTAACCCAGGGGCCTGAGGCCTGTTTGCCCCGGCTACACCGGAGGCCCTGTATGTAGGTAAACGTCCGGAGGGTAGGTAGGGTCCATGCGTAGGTTTTGTAGGGCCTGAGCCACATTTACATATTTCATTACATAAGGCTTCATTATATAGATCGTTGTGTGCAACGTATACAGCAGTGTCATAGTGACCATATATCAGAATTTCTAGTGAGTAGGACACCTTATACACACTGTATGTCTAAAGACTAGCTTAAGGGGCGTAAATATTTGCTCTGAATAAAAAGGAACTATTTAAACACCGTACTGGTGAGCTCACTAAGCACATCTCCATAGGGTAACAGTTTTTACTCTAATCAACTGATACACATTACATAGTGTGAGAGGGGCTGCCGTACATCATTATTTTACACCAGGGAGGAAACCTTGTGTGTCTGTGGTTGCCCACACAGTTGTATTTGTGTAATTTGACTAATGCTTTCCAGTTTGTATATGTGGGTATATTTCAGTTGAATTGACAAATTTAAGTTTATCTGATTAACGTTAGACAAAGGCATTTATATAATAAGTTAAGGCACACTGTTCCATTGATACAGGAACATATCCTTCCCTAGATACATTTTTGTCACATACTTAAATTGTAGTGTCAGATCCACATTGAAAATTAGAAAGAATAATACAGATTACACCCGGAGTTTCAATATAGACATTTTGAATAGTCTCAGCAAAAGCCTTGAATATACAGGGGGATTGTTGACTTTGCTATTATTTAGGCACAGGTTCCTCCATCTTAGAACAGCTGACAGTGAGCAGAATTAAAAGTTATTCATTTTATGAGTCCGATCTGTAAATTCTTGGATCACACTTGTGGTGTTTTGCTTCATCTTATCAGTTTTGGATCTGAAATCTCACGTGACTATAGACTATAGTTAGTGTCCAGGATTGGTTGGTGGTGTTTCCTTGGCCTCTCAGCTGGGATCATGGACTCAGACGAAGGGTACAACTATGAGTTTGACGAGGATGAGGAGTGCAGTGAAGACAGTGCCGCTGATGAACATGATGATGAGCTGGAACTGGGTGAAGTAGAGCTTGTGGAGGCTGGGCTTGGTGGATCGGAGAGAGCTGGGCTATGTGGAGAGGGAGGAGGAAGTGCCCTTGGTCCTGGACCTGGAGAAGAAGATGAAGATTACCGATACGAGGTTCTCACTGCTGAACAGATCCTCCAGCATATGGTGGAATGCATTCGTGAAGTGAATGAGGTCATCCAGGTATCTGTCATATAGGTTTGATCAAAGTTTTGGGGTAAACTGTGTCAATGGTATGAAAAAGTTTTGCCAAATCTTTAGTTTGTTGAGGGTAGCCAATTCAAATAATATCACTATATATTAGGGTCCAGCACCTAATGCGGAACTATCTGCCTTTGCTTACATTTCTTTATATGTCTTTATAAATGATTGTACAGAGACTGTTGACTTTATATAAAAAGAAAATACAGGTAATAGTAATCATGAAGTGCCACTTGATTATTTTTAGCCTGCAAGGACAGCTAAAATGTGACTATTTTGTAACTAGATTCACTGCCTTATCTATACATCATAAGGCAGTGAGTAGGGCCTAGTACTTTGTGGTGCATAGTTAAGACTGGGAATAGGAAACCCTATCAGTTTTTCCTAAAATCAGTTCAGTGAACTGTTATGAGCATGTGTACCATTATAAACTGAATTAAACTCTTAAACTCTAAACATTATTTTTACTCTTCAGAACGTGGTTTCAACTCTTAAGCAAAAGTAAGATTTCTACTGTTATCTAAAGATAAAATAAGAAAGCTACTTGCTTTGAAATGTCGTCTTTCTGCTGCATGCCTCCTCTCTGTTCTATTTGGCCTTTCACAGTAGAAGTGCAAGCAGTGTTCATAACATGGCATGGGATCCTCACTTCCCATGGTGGGGATCTGGCCGATGGTTTGTATGGATGCTGGTGGTGGCCAACAGGGACAGAGAGGAGGCGTGCCGCAGGAAGTGACTGTTTTATGGTAAGTAACTTATCTTTCTTTTTGAATTTCTCTGGTTAAAAATGTGCAAACTTTACTTTTGATGTAAAGAAGGTTGGCTAAAGTTTCAGAATTTGTCAGCGAATAGTTGTTTAAAAGCATTGGTTTGCTAGAGCTACTTTGGCAGGGTCTTGAAGTCAAGTTTGGTCTATCACACACACTTAGTTTTTGTAAAACCTGTAGCTATTACGTAAATCCGTAAACTGGTCAAAACAGTGGGTGAAATACATGTCTAATAGGTCAGTCTGTGAAGCTTTGTACCCATGACTTGACTGTAAGTTGTGTCTTGCTATCAGACATTTTGATATATTTGGTTATATTTGGTCTAATATTTGGTTACGCCTTTAGCTGTCAGGGACGACCACTGTGAAAACTCAACTAACACCAAATAAGTAAGAACACTTGAGATATTTCTATGTGTGTGTATATATACATGCATACATACAAAACAATGTCATAAAATGTATGACTTCAAGAAATGTTTATTTGGCTTGCTGTGGGCAGTGTTTATGCTGTTTATGATGTTATGTCAGTGCATGTGCACAGTCCCATTGATCCTTACATTGAGCATACAGTTTATAACTATTGCATCTGAGAGACCTTGTAAGAGTTTTGAACACATCTATAGCTCCACAGAATCTGATATTTAACTCAAAATAAGCAGCCACCATTAGAGCTGCTCTAATACATCGATCTAATATTGACAAAAGCCACGCAGGTCCAATGTTAATGCTTGAGTCACAGGACAATCTCCTTATGTGTGACGCATTGGCTAATCACTGTGCCCTACCTCCATGTTAGGACTTTTGCTCATCCTGGCTTAATCAGCTTTTTTCCACAGCGGGCTTCTATACAACCAGGACAGTGACAACATTTCTAAACTAGTGTTTGTGAACACTGAGAGCCATTCCAGCCCTTTCAGTATCCGTCTACCGCTGAGGTCAGGGGAATTGTTCTGCTCGTTCCTCTGCAATACTTTGTTTTAGAGGGATAGTTTTCCTGGACTGCTCTTCTTGATAGAGTAGTATCTTTTAAGTATAATATATAACTATATGTGCAAATATCTTAACACGTTATTTCCTGAAATTTAATTTCCTTTGTTTTAGAAAGCATTTAGGGACATTTCCCCTCCCCATATCTTTGAATCATAGGAAGTTTACAGGCCTTTTCTTTTGTACATCACCTTCCCACTTCTGCAATATTAATGTTCTAGACATGTCATACAATCATGGTGTGGACAACATAGATGTGCAAAAAAATGTGCAATCTGTAAAAAAAAAAAAAAAAAAAATTCTTTCATTTTCTGAATTAATGAATTCAATGTTTTCACGCACGTGCCACTATGGAATAGGGTGGAGATTATTAATGACTTGCAAACTCTGTGTGCAACTTCGTGATGATGTAGAGAAGAGAAGAATGATAGCACCTCGTGGAAATCTACAGTCCCCAGGTGCAGCCAGAAATGATTCATTTCCAAAGCTTTTGGGCACAGAATAACGTAAAATCCCCGTGCTGGTTAAAAAGTGATCTGTTTGACCACAACAGTGTCATAATTAATAAGCACACAAGAGTCGTTGACGCCTATACCTTGTCTACCGGTATGCCATAAGTATACACCTAGTTAGAAACTTTTTGATGTTAAGGCTCCATGCACCTTAGGTCATACGGTTAAAATAAAACACACCCACACATATTTGTTAAGCAGAAATGCCTGAGTCACTATACAATAAAATTGTTAAGCAGGTTAATCAATAGACGAGACTGACGCACTACTCCTTTATGAACATATTCGCACACACAGTTCCTTGACACAATACTATTGTGTGGAGGTTGTTGTGCGAGTTCTGGGTTGGATAAATATAGGCTAAATATAGTGTTATTGCTCCCGCTGCTGGGTAATAGTGATATAAACTAGAAGTCTTGTCTTATTGGTTGATTTCTTTTCTTGTACCTGAGAAGTGTCTTGAGAGCTGGATTTTGTGCCTCTGGCTGTGTTAGGTGTCTGCATTTTGTACATGGTGTCCTTGAAATCCGAGAGCCTGTTGCAAGCAGTGATCTCCTAGTGTCACAGAACGTTTAACAATCCAGCCCTCAAATGTTGAGGCTGCTCACCAGCTGAAATGAGTTAAATGTGTGTAGGGTTTCCTACAATTGTGTACTTTGTGTCTGCACCTTTGAGGGTACTGAGCATGGTCTCCTAAAAAAAAACTCACGCAGGTTACTTTTCAAATTGCCAAATATTTCACCTTGAATAACATTCTATATTTATTTTCTCTCACTAGTAACCCTTTCTTACCTTTTCACAATTGTTGTTAGTTTCATGGGGGCACGTTACTGCAGTTATGACTCTCTCTGTTTCGTGACCTTAAATAGTATCTGCATGTAACTGTTGACTGAGGCCTCTGTGACCCATTATAGTATCTACTTGGTAGAACCGTATGAACAAATCTAAGAAAAAATAGTAAATACTATACTGCCAGAAGTAGTAACTTTCTAATATAAAAAATAAAAAAGTAACAAGTACTGCAGTAACACTTCTAATATTTCTCCATGGTTATGGAGCCTTCCCTGGAAAATGGGTATGAATGTGCAAATCATCTCTGTACCTCTGTACGATATTTGAGTTAATATTAGCATTGAAGATGTTGTATATCATTCTCAAATGAACATTAATGCAGAAGGATTACTGAGTTGCAGTAATCCAAAAGTGTTGGTTTTAAGTATATTGCTTGAAACGAGTATTCCTGGAACCATGAAAAACCTGTTTACCCAGTGTCATTTAAAAAAATAAAATTCACTGAGCTTCTGTTTTCTATGTCTGCAGAATCCAGCTACTATTACTAGAATACTTCTGAGTCATTTCAACTGGGACAAAGAGAAGCTTATGGAGAGGTAAAGACACGGACACTACTCTCTTAATGTAACGAAAATGTAACTAATGATAGACTTTACACAAATAACTGTTATGTAGAAGTGTGACATTTAATATGATATTTATGTATGATCGCTGCTATATATTATGTAGATAATACAATAGTTAAATAATCTTGTAATGATGATTGTTAGATAATAAGGTGAATGTAGGAGTCAGGGTATCTCTAATTTACATGTGTTTTCAGGAGTGAGTTTGTATTCATCATTTTCTATCTACATTACAAATGTCTGTTATACACAATTCAAATATAACCTCTTTTACAGCAAATGCAGCTTAGGGAAGTATTTATAAGAGTAGTCTTGTTAAAAAAAAAAAATCCTGACTGTTCTCCTTAAATACACATTGAAGTCATTGCAGTGTTTCTATGGAAAACACTCTGCAAGGCTGCTAATCCCTCCAGTCTTCAGTTATACGCATTCTAGATCGTCTAGCAGGCTGGCGTGCCAATGGTAAAGACAGATGACAGCTGGATTCAATCGCGGGAATGGGAGAATGCATTGGGAGCGTGTGTATGAATGTTCCCCATGCCTGTGCTTGTGCACAACAGTGCATGTGCAAAAATCCAGCAACATTATCAGGCCTGCAACCAATTTTGCAGAAAAACACTGATACAAACACAGTTATCACTTATAAGACGTCTCATATTTGAGCACTTCTCTCTCTGAGATACATGTTTGTATTTATTGAACCACATGTTGAATGAATACTTTCCTTATATCTACTTCATCCATTGGTGTCGCTCACTAGGGCTCAGAGCTTGCCATCACCTGAATACACCACTGTTTGGTTCACCCATGATTCAAGTGCCCCCTTGTATGTTTTATTATACATATTACTGCCACTGCTCTTCTTTGTACAATTATCAATGGTTTTCATTAGAGACCAGATAAAAGTAGCACACGTTTTTTGCTTTTACTTTTTATCTTTAACAATTTGGCCGTGTGCTTTTCCCTCACAGGTATTTTGATGGAAACTTGGAGAAGCTTTTTTCAGAATGTCATGTTATTAACCCCAGTAAGAAGTCACGGACACGCCAAATGAACACCCGCTCCTCTGCACAAGACATGCCCTGCCAGATCTGCTACTTGAATTACCCTAATTCAGTAAGTGATTTTTGGTTTTTATTTCAGTAGGTGGAGAAAGAAACATTAGCCCAGTGTATTACCAAACAAAAATTACAATTAAATAAGGCAGCAAGTTTTCATAATCTCATTGGCTGAGTATGTTGTGTTATTTCTTAAGTAAAACCAATTTAATTCCAAATATGCTGACATATTCTGAGAATAAATACAAAAGCATAGAGAATAACTTCCATCCGTTTATATCTTGTACAGTCAGCCATGTCAGTGTCTGTGTATCTCATTGATACATTCAGCATATGAATAGGATGTACTGTTACACCTATACAATATTCCACCAATGAAAAATATTATACAAATATATCATTTCAGCATGTTTGAGAATGATTTAAAGTAAAGCTGCTCAATATTCAACATACTAAAGCATTGGTTACTGTGTAGGGGCATCAGTCTTAAACCTGCATTGCCTCTTATGGATTAGCAAGCTGATTTGTTCTGTGACTTTGCCACCATAGAAATAGGGTACAGTTCTTTTTTTATTACTATTTTTGGGCCATTTAATGTTCAGTTTACCTTTGCAGGTTGTTATCACTGTGGGTAGCAGTGAACCTTGTGATGTACAACCTGAGTGTCCTAGTGTTTTGAGATGATGCTTTGTAACGTTTTACCCTTCTGTCAGTGTAGGCCCGTTCACATTTACACCCTTTAGTGAAAGTATCTCTAGGTTGCTCTTCATGTTTCCTTACTCCCTCCTATTGTATATTATTTTCCCATCTGTCTGTGTGTTCCCTTCCTATCAAATGTCTTATTCTCTAAATAACTTCCTTCATGTACCTAGCATCATGGAATAACCTGACTGACTCACAAGTGAAAACCTCTACATATAGTTTGTTTTCTCTAGTATTTCACAGGCCTTGAGTGTGGTCACAAGTTTTGTATGCAGTGCTGGGGCGAGTATTTAACCACCAAAATCATAGAAGAAGGAATGGGACAGGTAAGAAATATGGCCATGGGAGGCTATCTCTGTTGAAATTGCCTTTTAATGTATTGCTATAACTACTTATTGTATTTAATGTATTGCTATAGCTGCCTTATTGCTTTTTATAAGCATATTATTGTTTCTGTTTGGGTTTCACACAGCTTATTTTTTTTCATCATTTTCAATCCTACCTTGCTTTGTCTCTGCCTTCACGTTGCATGCCACTCACACTTGCACTTCCCCTCCCGTTTACCTTGGTCGCCATCCGTGACTCCTGCTGTGTTTGCACTTGTGTGCCTCTCTTCTCCTTTCTGTTTTCTCACACACTTGTCAACTTTTCCAGACCATCTCCTGTCCAGCTCATGGATGTGATATCTTAGTTGATGACAATACAGTAATGTAAGTATAGCAAGCTCGTGTCCTGTTTTATGCTTAAGTAGAAAGGTTTTTGGGTCTGCATAGGCACAGTATGATTAAATGCAATAAGACTTGGACCATTTCACAAAACAGTAGCCAGGGAGATTAGTAGATATCGCAGAAGGAGGAGAGATATCAACTTTTCGCAGGCCACATTAGAAGACAGGCTATGTGTAAATGACGGTGCATAATTCCCCTCCAGTCTTATTTTTTAGCCTGCATTTGTATAATGTGTATAAATATGGTTGTTATTAATATAAGTGCAGTGCAGTACCCATAACAGAAGAGAAGTCTTGGGACTTAAGTATTTTTTTTGTGCAGACCAATTGTCCTAGAAATGCACATTTTTATTTATTTTTTAAACAGCTATACTTTTATAGAAGTGTCCTAAAATGTGTATTGCTGCTATGCTCATAATATGATTTCCAAATCTTATATTGGGTATCTTGACTCATTTGCTAACAACCATTGTGTTCAAGTGCCACTTGTTTCTCTTTTCTAAATGTTGTGAATTTCTACTCCTCTTGAGCCGTTTAATTTTTTTCTTTGCCAGGCGCCTGATAACAGATTCTAAGGTGAAATTAAAGTATCAGCATTTAATAACAAATAGCTTTGTAGAGGTAAGTGTTAATTAAATAGTTCTATCTGTATGCACACATAAAATAAGACACAAACCTTAATTGCAATATATCTTCTCCTCTCTACCATATGTTTCCACAGTGTAACAGACTTCTAAAATGGTGTCCAGCTCCAGACTGTCATCATGTGGTGAAGGTTCAGTATCCTGATGCCAAACCTGTACGTTGCAAATGTGGCCGTCAGTTCTGGTAAGAAACAGTTGATGGAAGCCAGATGGGAGATCAGTGTGGCCAAGAGAACAACACTGGCAATATTACACGCATACAGGGATATGTTCAACCTATGTGAAGGGATATTACCTATACAATGTAATGTTATTGTGCCAATCTGTGTCTGACACACGTATTCATATTCACACGCATGAGCTAGTAATGAAATATATGTTAGGTATTTAATACAAAGACAAAGGATGGATACTTGGAAAACATAATATTCGGGTATATAAGCTTTAATTATGGGGAAATAGTTTGATCCATGGAGAAAGCCTTTTTTAGTGCAAAATTGGAAAGAGCCAAACTGGGTTTTTTTGCCTTCTTTTGGATCAACAGCAACAAATTAACAGATATAGGAAAGGCTGAACTTGATGGACACATGTCTTTTTTCAGCCTATATAACTATGTAACTATGTAATACTAAATAATCTTGTGCCTTACACGTAGATAGGTAGATAAACAAAGTTGGGGGTAGGTTATTTGTGTCATGTAAAAGAAAATGTAGATGGTTAAGATTAATTCTAATTATTGCAACTGTCAGTGACCTTGTAGTGGCAATTAAACCTCTTTATCACCAGCATTGTTCTACATTACTGCTAGATTTGTTTTTTTATGTACTATGTTTTATGTCCTGTGGGAATGTTGTTTATGCTGTTTTCTTCTGTTTCTCATTCTCTATTATATTACAAGCTTCAACTGTGGAGAAAATTGGCATGACCCAGTCAAGTGTAAGGTGAGGAGGGAAAACACATGCTCAGGGATGGGAGGCTGGATAAAACATAAAGGTAAAAGGCATTGAGACGTATTGGGTATCTTCTGCTGAAACGTTACATCTTTTTGCAAGGTTGTCTGTTAAGTGAGGTGATGTGCCAGCTTCTCTAATGACTTGGCGGGATGTAAAAAAAAAAAAAAAAAAAATCACATTTTTCTTATACCAATTAAAATTAGTTTATGGATCTATTCTTAATTGTTCTTTCAGAAACTTGTATTTCATATACACGAGACTTTGTGCCAAAAAAAAGATGAAATATGCCCATTGGCATCAGTCTTTATACAGGCGCACTTTTATATATATTAAATATATATTTATATATATTAAATGTCAGTTTCCCTCTCACGTCCTAGTGGTTAAAGAAGTGGATTAAGAAATGTGATGATGACAGTGAGACATCAAACTGGATTGCAGCTAATACTAAGGTAGGCTATTTACTGTGTTTTTTTACTTGGATGTTTATTTACTAAGAGTGAGTTGCAGTAGTAGCGTGGTTTCGACTCCCACTTAACTATTCATTAAGCGGCCAATACTAGCAGATTTTCCAGAGCTGGCCATCATATTCTCTCTTACATAATTTATTTATTAAAATCCATATGGGGGATTTATGGCTTTCTGTGCCATTGCTGTTTACATTGCAGGAGATGTGCTTGGCCCATTGCATTTCTTGCAAAGTAATGCACATACTAACCACCTGCCAGCTCCAGCACTGGCTCAAGTTAGAGTTCCTGGGGCTCTAACAAGAACACCCTCTAAACACACGTGTTCACTGCTGCTTGGGGTGGGGGCAGGAAGAGCATCTATATTGAAGTTGCTAAAAATATGCCTACCACCGTGGTGTGGCAGTATAGGACACTCGACTCCCCCTTTAGAGAAACTGAAAATATTTATCAAATCATGTCTTCTTTCTGATCTGTTGTAGGAGTGCCCAAAATGTCATGTTACTATAGAGAAAGATGGTGGCTGTAACCACATGGTGTGCCGGAATCAGAACTGCAAGGCAGAGTTTTGTTGGGTGTGCCTGGGTCCGTGGGAGCCCCATGGCTCTGCTTGGTAAGTGTAAGGGAAACACCAATACATGTAAAGTTTTGATAGTTCATCTGAATAAACAGCTAGTATATGACTTACTGGGCAATACATTGTGTTGTGCGTGAAGCTGAGTTGGGACTATTGCGTCTAATACTGATCTCTTTTACAGGTATAACTGTAATCGCTACAATGAGGATGATGCAAAGGCTGCACGAGATGCACAGGAGGTGAGTGTAAGTGGTCACTATCGGAACATAACATTTCTAAAGCGCTGTTGAATATGATGGATTATATGAATCATAAGTTGACAATCTCAAGGGAAGAATGCATGCACTTTTTCATTGACTAGAGTGCTATGCCATTCGCATCTTGGGAGTGTATTTATTGTTGTAATCAGACAAATAACACACTGTTATTTAAAAATAGTAATCGGTGTTTAACCCCTTTTTTCCCCTGAGTGGGTGTTTTATGCTCCAAAACCTTTTTCAGCATTTTTTTCCTTAACCATGATTCTCCTTAATTTTTCATGCAACCAAACAAATTATATATATTTTTTTCATGGACAGATAGAGCTTTCATTTGGTATCATTTTTAGATGTATAGTCCAACATTTAGTAAGAATAATACATTAAAATAATGAGAATTATGTTTTACTATGAAAATGGTTCACAAACCAATTTAGTTGACCAAAATACCACAAAATATACTCATGTAAGTGACCTTGATTTTGAAAACACCCAACATGTGTAGACTTTGTGGTTTTTTGGAAGTTAAGAGGCACAAAATGGGAACATGCCTTTCCCTTTTCCAAACGTGAAATTTTCCAATTTTATTTTGAGAGGTTTATGTCTGATTTGAGGCTGTTTACCAGCTCAAAATACCCAAGATATTTCAGTAGGAGCATTTGGACACTTATCATGGGACCATTTGGTCACCAATTTCTGACAAAGGCTGCTGTAAAATTATTTTTTGTTTTTTCACCAACCTTTCCTTGTTTCTTAGGAAACACAGATTACATGCAACTGCAGAAAAAGCCACCAAAATGTATTCAGCTGCATCTCCAGATATACCCAACGTGCATAGGGCTTTTTATGAGTTTTGGAAGTTAGAGGGCGCAACATGGCTACCCCGTCCAGCAGTCACATTTCATTTTAGAAATGCGATAGTATATATTTTTGAAAAGTAGACTAGACTAGTTTTTTTAATACATTTTATAGATATGTAAAACATTATTCCTACCTGCCCGCAGGAAAGGACAACTGCCAACAAAAACTGAAGAGCAAATTAATCATAAAAACATGTTTTTTATTTGTTTTATTTTTAAACGTATATGCTATATAAGCTAAAAGTCCACTTGTGTGTGATAGATTTGAAAGCAGCTGCTAATACAAAGACCTGGCAGAGATGGGCAAGAGGGGCAGTAAAACTACTGTCCTTCCTGATGCCTTTTTACTGCTGACCCTACAACATCTCTGGCTTTTTTGGGGGGCAGCTGGTGGAGTTTTCCTTGAGAGATGTTTGCCGCAGAGGCTGACAATATCATCAGGCTGCGGGGTTAGGGGGCTGTTCAAAAAGAAGATCTTTGATGACCTCCCGGTGTCTGCCTTTTTTAAATGGCAACTTTCTTATACAATATTTTGGCTTTACGGTTCACCAAATATGGTTTCAGGCGCTTGACAGTCAAGTCAACACCACCCATGCGATTTGTACTTTTGTTTAGTGACATTTTCCCCCCTAACGCACGTTGTCTCAGTGGACTCATTGTGTGAGTCTGTGTGCTTGCGGCCTGTGTACTTCAGTGCCAACAACTGATTATGGCAGAAAGCCATCACAGAACTATATATTTTCTTACATTTCTACCAGGTCAGTGAGTTGCCAGGAATGGTGCTTAGCAGTACTGACTGCATACAAATTTGTTTCTCAAACTATGAGATACGAGATGTCAGTCAGAAACGGCATAAAAAAAAACACCAGTGGCTCACAAACTGCCTTAGTGTCAACTTGGCTACTTATGCCAGGTGTTGCTGTAAAAAGGGGGCAGATCTGGTACCACCATGTTGGCTGGAAGCCAGGGCTCATCATCCTGTTGTGGACTGGCCTCTTTGTTAGAGGTGACACTAATGGGATCAACATCAGAGTCATCAGAAGAATTGTCAGTCTGACTCTGTCAGTACATTGTTGGCATGCTCCGCTGTATACAATTTAGCCATTTTAAAAATTAAAGGTTTTCTCCCTACCTACCTAGCACCAAAATAATACACCATCCAGTTGCCTCCTCCCAAAAATAAACACCAATTCCCACCACCCCTCTTCCCCAAAAACATTTTCCGCCTAATTACCCACAGACTAGATTCCGATTTCTCCACATGTAAATTGAAAATCACTTTAGGCTGCAATCTTTTTATTTTTATAGAATTTTCTGTTGCCCTAGAATCGCCTGAGACCGATTAGCTGCATTTACAACGGATGAATGGAGCATCACGTTCATTGTGTACGCGATGCATCCATTCATAAAGGAGGTCTTGCGTAACCATGTCATCTGACAAGGCAAGACTTCCGACTCCGACATGGGGGAGCATGAATGGTGGTTCCCAGGTCCCCTGCTCCGGAAAAACCATGGTTCACAATGATCCAGCCTGCCGATGGATAATTTTTCTTTTTATTATTTTTTTAAATTTTACTGATGATCCTGATTTGCAGCCTTCTATATGCATAAGTGGATACTTGCTTTCATATTGGAAGTCTTGCTTGGGAGGGTTAGTGGCAGGTCCCAAGAACTGCCACTGGTTAACTTTTTGTTATCCTTTTTTTTACTTTGTTTTTAGCCCCTTAATGACAATCGGTGTGCCTGGCACGTCATGACTGTAAATGGGTGTAGCTGTAATGCCTCGATGTCAAGACATTCAGCAACACTGAGATCGGCAGCAGGGGCCCGGTGTGGCCCCTCCCCCAGACATCAACCTCTGCCATATATTGTATGGTGGCAGATGCCTGGTTTAAAAGAGCTTAGGAGGCAAAAAAAAGTTTAAAAATGGTAACATGTAAAGTAATTCCCCACTGATGTCACCTTCAGGGGAACCTTCCAGTTCCAACATTTTTTTTCTTAAAGCCCAAATATATATACCCTATTTTCTCTGAAAAATACCCCTTGTCTTATAATCGAGGTTGTCTTCTAATTAGACCTCAAATAGGGCCAGGCTGCTTACCGGTGCTTTGGTCGCACACTGTGCGAGCAGCACGTCTCTTGTACCGGCCAGGAGAACAGGAACCCAGCAGAGTCACGTGAATGCACGTCACGTGCCTCTGCTCCCCTCCTTCTTTCTCTGGGGGCGGGACAAGAGAAGTTGCAGAGGGAAGAAGCCGGGCCCCTGCAGAAGTCTGCGAGTGAGAGATCTGCAGTTCAGGTAAGGGGTGGGGGAGGGTTTATGAGCAAGTATGCGTGATTAAGGGAATGAATGAGTATTTAAATGTTTGTGAATGAGTGTATGTGTGTGATAGCATGGATGTGAAAGGGGGGGTAGCATGGCATAGGGAGGCTGTAATCACACTCCTATTATGCCCAGGTTCCAGCATGCATGTTGCTGTTAGCAATCGTATGTATAGATATGCCTCCAGAAATGCCTTTTAACCCCCTATATGCCCCTCTGCCCCATGATATGCCTTTTAACCCCCTATATGCCACAGTGGCATATAGGGGTATAAGGCATATCATGGGGCAGAGTGGCATATAGGGGGTTAAAAGGCATATCATGGAGCACAGTGGCGTATAGGAGGGTATAAGGCATTTCTGGAGGCAGAGTGGCATGTAGAGGGTTAAAAGGCATTTCGGGGTGCAGAATGGCAAGCCCAGGGGCAGATGTGCATAAATAGGGGGCATGCTGGCAAATAAAAGGAAATAAAAACAAAAAATATTTTTCGCAATCATAGCTTTTATTAAATATGAAAAAATAGTTTACATGAATTAATATTTACTAGTAAAACTTTTTTCCTATAGGGTAGTCTTATATTCAGGCTTTTTCTTTTTTTGCTAATTTAATATTCAGATTTTGGGCGGTCGTCTTATAATCAGGGTCTTCAGTATAAACGTTTTATTTTTTTATGAGCAAGTCCTAAAATAAGCGCTATAACTTCACAAAAAAATCTTGCATGGAAAGAGTTAAAATTCTGGCATGTTAAATGTCTATGGGGTGTCTAGTTTAAAAAAAAAATGTCTGATTTGATAAATTTGAAAATACTACTGCAAGCTTTGAAGGCTGGTGGTAAAATGTGCGCATGGGAAGAGTTAAAATACCATGATTTGAAATACCCTGGGGTGTCTAGTTTTCAAAAATATGATTTGATGGGGAAAATTGAACTGACTGGCTTCAAAGATATCCCAAATAGGAAATGCAGGAAGGGGGTTGGATGACCGCATGTAAAATTCCAATTTGAAAAATGCACACGTCCCAAATGTGGCATTTTAGCCCCCCAACAAACCCATCACTGTCCTCAGGAGATGTTGCTGAGCACATATTTGGGGGGGGGGTTGACAGTGACATATACCAGGAGCTGTAACTTCATACCTGAACGCAAAACAATTACCGTATTTCCCCATGTAGAAAAATTTGGGGTCTAAAAATTGGGTGCGTCTTATACAGTGGTGGTAGATTTTTTTTTTTTTTTTTAAACTAAAAATCGGACCTGCTGCTTACCTTGATCCGCCGCGGCTGCACAGGAACCCAGTGGAGTCACGTGAATGCACATCGCATCACATGACTCCGCTCAGTTCCTGTTCCTGTGCAGCCGCGTCAAGCAAGGCAGAGGGGAAACGGCGGCCCCAACGGAAGTCGGCGAGCGGCAGCAGAAGATCTGCAGTTCAGGTAAGGTGGGGGAGTAAATGAATGTTTGTATGTATATATGTGTGTGTGTGTTAGCATGGATCCGTGTGTAGGGGCACAGGGAGGGGAAACTGGGAGGCTGAAAGTGATGTGCATGTACTGGCTGCCTGAGCATGATAGGAGTGCGATTGCTGACAGTTGCTAGCAGCCAACATCAATCACACTCATATCATGTCCAGGCAGCCAGTACAATAACTTTATGCAATTTTGTTTTTTCTTTTTTCATTTCGGCCCCCAAAAATAGGGGAGCGTCTTATACTTGGGGAAATACGGTACTACCACAAGGTTTGACAAAGACTGGTGGTAGAATTAGTTCATGGAAAGAGTTAAAATACTAGCATTTGAAATGCCCTAGCCAGCTTCAAAGATGTCCCAAATAGCACATGGGGCAGAATTTATGAGATTTGGAAAAATGGTTTTGAAATTATTGCCCTATAACGTGCAGAAAAAAACAATAAAAACAGATATTTCTAAACTCAGGACAAGTAGTAGAATCTATTTAGCAGGTTTTTTTTCATTGGCTTTTATAGATGAGTAAAATAATTTTTCACCATTTTTTATATTTTTTTTTTTATAGTAAATTATATGTTACAAGTAAAATAATGACAACTAAGGAAAGCCCTTCTTGTCGTGAAAAAAAAAGAATATATAACTTGTGTTGGTTCAGTATAAGGGAAAGAAGAAAATTACAGCTATACACGAGCATCGCAGAAATGTTAAATCCGTTGTCACAAATGATACAAAAAAATAAATCAGCCATTGTCTTGAAGGGGTTAAGAATTTTTTTTTTTTTTTTTACTTTACTGATGCAGTCCCCTGTACCCAGAACCACCAGGTAGTGGTGTGCATACTGCTACTTTCTTTGTGCACTTAGTTTGGATATATCCAAAACTACATGCATTGTTCTTCATTATATCCTTTCCCTCTTAAAATCATTATCTTTTGAGCTTGCCTGTTTGCTAGTTCTAACTTATTCTTATTTCCTGCTTTGATGCAGAGATCCCGAGCGGCCTTACAGAGATACTTATTCTACTGCAACCGCTACATGAACCACATGCAGAGCTTGCGATTTGAGCACAAGCTCTATGCCCAAGTGAAGCAGAAGATGGAGGAGATGCAGCAGCACAACATGTCATGGATCGAAGTGCAGTTTCTGAAGAAGGCAGTGGATGTGTTGTGCCAGTGCCGCTCAACTCTCATGTACACTTATGTCTTCGCGTTCTACCTCAAGAAGAACAACCAGTCTATTATCTTCGAGGTGAGCTCCATTGTAATTGACTAATGCTTGGGGTTTTGTAAATATGTGATTGTAAATACAATTATTCACACAAGGACACGCTCATTAATAAAAATATAGTTTATCATTACTTTTACTATGTGGTTAGGAAAGGGGGGTATATGGATTAGTTACATAGCTAATATGTAACCTGTTAATTACTTACATGTAACTGTAGCTATGGTTTGAAAATTGGCCTGGGGAAAATCTCTCCTGACTTCCAGTACTCAAATGGTTGACAGTAAGTAATACAAGGGATTGTGTTAAAATCCAATGTGTTGCCCTGCGGGCTAGAATATTGTTTGATGTGAAGTGCCTTTTGAATTAATACATTTAGAATTATTACTGTTCTTGACTGACATTTTTCTGAAGAACAAAATGAGCCATAAAGCACTTCTGCTCTTCCGATATAGCATGGAGGCTAATTTGTTTTTGGTTAAAGAGTGACTGTAGGATACAACATCTGTATAAGAGGGGTACGCATTCTGTTCAACCTGTGTGTGAGATCTGTGTTATTCATATGGTATTTATTCCCTCTAGAATAACCAGGCTGATTTAGAGAATGCGACAGAGGTTCTGTCTGGATATCTGGAGAGGGACATTTCCCAAGATTCACTGCAAGACATTAAGCAAAAAGTACAAGACAAGTACAGGTGAGAAATCTGTTCACATGGGAATCGGGAGTACTGGCAGTATTACTTGGTCTGCGACTGATGTGTTATAGCTCATGTGAGGCTATCCTGAAAACCAGCAGAGTCCTGCCATCTGACTTTGTTTTATTGTTTTTAAACAATATTACACATTTCCTCCTCTTTCACCTGATTCAAGTATGTACTACATCATAAATACCACACCAAGTTCACTCCTGTCACTGAGCTTTTGATCTGTCCAGTTTTCAAACTTTGTTCTGTCGCATAATCCTGCCCTGTATCTCTCTTAACAGATATTGCGAGAGCAGGAGGCGAGTTCTGCTACTTCACGTGCATGAAGGTTATGAGAAGGACTTGTGGGAATATATCGAGGACTGATCCGTCCCTAGAGACCAACCTCTGTTGCCACCTGACACTAGAGCTAAACTTCCCATTAAATGCAACTCTGCTCCGAGGCTGGCCCCCCGCACAGATGCCTCTACTCCTTTTCTTGCTGTCATCTCTTGCTCTCTTTCTCTCTTGCCTGGCCTTTGGTTTATTTTTTATTTTTTGTTAATGGAAAGTTTAAGTAAATTATATTGTAATAATAAAAGGAAAGCAGCTAGAAGAGGATATGGTTTGACAGTATTGTAGCCATATTTAACCCGCGCCAGTTTGGGGGGTGACAAAGTATTGTTGTGCTTGTTATACTGCTATACAAATTGTTGATGTCCCCTTTTGACTGTCGATGGGTTAACGCGTGTGTGGCAATCACAGCTACTTGCCTAAGCTTTCTCTTATTTTTGCTTTCCCCTTAATAGAAATTTCCTTATATAGCTCCGTTCAGAAGGTAACCCTTCTCCTAAATTCCATGTTCTCTCTTGCTTCTTCTTTGTGCCTTTCTTGGCCTCCCTGTCCTCCCTTCTTTGTCATTTCCCTGCTGTTCTCTTCCTCACGTATTCACACCTCTCTACGATGACTCCCAGCACCTTTTGTAACTGAGGGTTGGAGCTGAACTGCTTTCAAATGTTAAAAAAACAAAAGGCGATAAACATAGCTTTGTACATGACTTTTAAAAACAAAAGATTAAAACGAACAGAAGACAGCAGTATTTTTCAAACTTGTAAATAGTGCATCTGCATGAGCAGGACGAAGGAGGCAGGACGCACGGTGTTTGCATCATGTTTAAGTACAAAACAGAAAAAAAAATATTTATTCTTTCTTGAAGATCGCTGGTTTTGGCTGTGCTGTTTTATTCCTGGAATCTTGCTATTGCTCCAGTGTGGTTCAAACACCCTTCTGAATCACTGATCCATACACAGCAACAACTTGGTGATAGCTGCCTTGTATTAAGAAGATCAAGCTGATGCAGTGAGATACACTGATGGTCATTCCCCGTTTGGGAGTAAAACAGTTACATCAGGAAGGTTTAAGGTTAAACATTGTGTCCCAACGAAGAGCAGAGTAACCTGATTTGATTTGGTTGATGTTTGGGGGGGGGGGCTGAGAGGAGCTGTGACATAGAGGATTGACTTTTGGGGGACTCCGTGGTTAGAATGCAAATTAATCAGTCTTCTGAACAGGATATGGTGATTGGAATGGATTTGCGGGTTTTGACCATGTGACAGTTAAATTTAATAGACCAAATGAGCAAAGTTACTGGATTAGTGACTTTTATTGTGTTAAGATTGTGCATAAAGGGCACCTTTAACTGTTTCTGTAGTACTTCCCTTCTTTCTTCAACAGTTTACTTAAATGTTTGGCTTAATGCGTGCTTTTCTTGCAGACACTGCATTGGATACGGATGAGGGATATTTATGAAACACTCCAGCCTTCATCGCTCCAGTGATTTATGGATCACTCCAGTGATTTATGGATCACTCCAGTAAAATGTACACTGGCATGCATGTATACTATATTCAACTACATTTACTACATTTGAATCCATGCATCGCCTACAAGAAGTAGGCCTACTGCTTGTACATATGTACTTTGTTAAACATGTGCAAGCAGCATACTTAACCATGTTGGCTTCTTCATTATAAGCTGGCAAGGTGGAAAATGGGCAACAAAGTCCATACAAAATGGTATAAAAAGCATTAAATATATATTTTGGGGGGGGCACTAGAATGTCCCTTTAAACAGTTAGCGCATACATTGAAAACTCCAACACTACATGTTAAGCTTTGCTACAACAGAAGAAAACATGACCTCTTGACTGTCGGTTTAACTCCTTCCATTATTTTTATGTTTGTGTATACACATACACATTTATACTGTAGCAAGCATTGATGATTTCCGTTGCTTCTGCACCAGAAGCGGTATGGCATGGTAACAGGATAATGTCCAGCACTGATCAGACTACTTTACTTTGGGGTTTTAGGATCAGAATTGTTTCCACAAAAGCAGGCATAATACTTTATGCTAGACAAGCAGAAAACAGAGGGGTTTGTTTTTTTTTTTTTTTGGGGGGGGGGCTGTACTCAAAAGGAAATGTTTCCAAAACTAAAATGTTTCAATATGCTTCTCCCTACTGTTCCTGGACCTAATAGTAGAGGCCATGTTAATTTAAATACTGTGAGCATTAAATAAACAGTTGTGTAGTGTAGTGAAGAGGTTGCTATTGTAGGCTGATGGTTTAAGCGGCTTGGTGATTATGAAATTCTATGGTTTACCATATAGTACAATACAATCTAGCAGTTAGTCTAAGAGGACATATACATACAACTAACTTATGTCTGAAAACACATAATGCAGCAGTCTGAAAACAATGCAAAAATTATGTTTTGGGGTTTTTGGTTTTATTAAGAAAAAATTTTTTTTTTAATCCAATACTAGAAATAAAAAAATAAATACATTTACTACATAAGTGCATCAAAGAAAACCGGATTCATCGTCAGATCTATATGTTGCCATTACTTACTTCTCTTCCCTGCCAGAAGGCCTGCAGGAGGACCAGATCTTAGATAGATGGAGGAAGACATCCATAAGGGCTATCAGCTCCTCCCTCACCATAAAACCTTTTAGGGGACCAGGTCCAACCATGACATATCCAGTGTCAGAAATCCAAAATCTCAAATCCGTTGTGCTGTGTAATGATGGCGGTGTTTTTCAGATTAAAAAAAAATACATAAAAAAAACAAATGTGCACTGTGCATAAAACGTTGCTATTGTGAAAAAAAAAACCTATACACTGAGTGATCCATTTGAAGCCTGAGCCCTTAAGGCTGGTGTGATAAAAAAAAATCACATACAGACCAAAACACTGGGGCTAGTGATACAAAAAAATAAGAGGGTACTAACTTTATTTAGTTAACATGCTGAAGTGCACAATTACAAGTTTGTGGGACAGCACCTTGATTATTAATATTGTTTTATATAGCGCCATCATATTCCGTAGCGCTGTACAATGGGTAGACAGGACGTAAGTAGTATATGACATAATTTGACTTACAGAAACAACAGGTAAGAGGGCCCTGCTCAAACAAGCTTACAATCTAGAGGGCGTTGGGGTGTATTACACAATAGGTAAAAGTACCATTGTTAGGGATGGACCAGCCATACTAGTGCAAGTATTGCAGGGGAGGAACTAGGAAATGTGAGCTAAAGGAATATGGGCGTTAATCTGCAATATTGTAAGCATCTATAAAGAAGTGGGTTTGGAGGGGGAGGGCATTCCAGGGGCATGGGGCAGCCCTTGAAAAACCTTGTAAGTGGACAAGATAGCTATAGGAGAGGATAGAAGGAGATCATTGGATGAGCGGAGGGACCGGTGAGGAGTGTATTTAGAGATGAGTGAGGAAATGTAGGTAGGGGGACTGCTGTGAAGATCTTTGAAAGTAAGAGTGAGGATTTTGAAATGAATCCTGAAACGCACAGGCAGCCAGTGAAGAGACTGACAGAGGAGAGAGTTGTTAGTAAAGCGATGGGAGGTGAAGATAAGTCTGGCAGCAGCATTCATGGTTGATTGTAGAGGGGTTAGACAGGTAAGAGGGAGACCAGCTAAGATAGAGTTACAATAATCAAGGGGGGAGATAATGAAGGCATGAATAAAAGCCTTAGTGGCATCCTATGTTAGGAAAGGACGGATGTGGGCAATGTTTTTAAGAAGGAGACAGCGGTTTTTAGAGACACTGAATGTGGTGGGGGGTGAACGAGAGGTCAGTGTCAAGAGTGATACCAAGACAGCGAGCATGAGGAGATGGGGAGATGATTGCACCATTAACATTAAGGGAAGCTGATGAGGGAATCTTAGCAATGGAGGGAGGGAAAATGAGAAGTTCGGTTTTGGAGAGATTGAGTTTTAGGAAGAGTGCAGACATCCAGGTAGAGACAGAGGCGAGACAGTTACACGATCTAAGAGAGCGGGAGAGGATAGCTCTGGGTGTCATCAGCATACAGGTGGTATTGAAAGCTAAAGTATGAGATTAGTTTACCAAGTGAGATAGTGTAAAGAGAGAACAGAAGGGGTCCTAGAACTGAGCCTTGGGGTACCCCGACTGAGGGGAGGAGGGGAAATGTTACCGGAGTCGCTGAGGTAGGAGGTAAACCTGGAGAGAGAGCAGTGTCGCAGAGACCAACAGCGTTAAGAATTTGAAGGAGAATAGGGTAGTCCACAGTGTTGACAGTAGCAGAAAGGTCCAGTAGGATTAACATGGAGTAGTGGCCCTTGAATTTAGCAGTCAGTAAGTAATTAGTAACTTTAGTAAGGGCGGTCTCAGTAGAGTGTCGAGGTCGAAAACTAGATTGAAGAGGGTCAAGTAAGGACTTTGGAATAAACTTAGTTAATTGGATATAAACAATTCTTTCAAGAAGCTAGGAGGCGGGAGGAAGCAGAGATATGGGACGGTAATTGGAAAGATTGGGCGGATCCAGGGAGGGCTTTTTCAAGATTGAAGTAATGGTAGCATGCTTGAAGGAGGATGGGACAGATCCAGTAGAGATGCAGTAGATGGAGCAGATTGAAGATGTGAGCTAAAGTAGGGACAAGAATATATAGAAGACTGGGTAAGATGAGAAGGGATTGGGTCAAGGGGACATGTGGTTGGACAAGAGAAAAGAAGAAGAGCATGTACCTCCTCTTCAGTGAGCGCAGATAATTTCTTAAATGTAGTGAAGGAAGAAGAGGTCAGTGGGTAGGAGGGTGCATAGACAAAGGGGGGGGTGAGGGCGGGGGGGGCTGTGCACATATTTCATATCTGATAGTTTTATTATTGATGTAGTAGAAGAGGTTTTTGGGATAGGTTGAAGAAGGGAATTGAAAACACTAAAGACTTGTTTAAGGGTTATGCGACAGGGAGGAGATGAGGGACGTGAAGTAGGTTGAGAGCAGAGTAGCAGGAACTCAGCGTTAACTTATAGTGCAGAAAGCCAGACGTGGAATGAGACTTCCACCAACTACGTTCAATAGTATGAAAGTTGTCGGGTTACAGTTGTGTGCCAGGGTTGGAAACATGCATGTCACGAAAAGCGAGTAGTAACTGGGTCTACATCCTTAAGAGCAGATGTGAGGGTGGAGTTATAGAGAAAGGTAGCAGTGTTAGGGCACATGTTAGAGATAAGAGAGAGAGTAAATCGGTTGAGAATTTCCCAAAGTTCATAGAGCTAAAGTCTCTGGGGTGCAAGGAAGCGAGTAGGAGGTAAGGTTAGAGAGCAGGATAGGAAGTGGTGGTCAGAGAGGGGCAAAGGGGAATTAGAGAAGTTAGTGAGAGAGCACAAAAAAAATGAGGTCCAGGGTGTGGCCATCATCTAGAGTAGAGGAGTTAATATGTTGTGTGAGATCAAAAGAGGAGGTAAGAGTAAGAAATTTCCAAGCTATGGGACTCAAAGGCATGTCAACTGGGATGTTGAAGTCCCCAATGATGACAGAAGGAACATCACAGGAGAAGAAGCCATGAGGAAAAGTGGTCAAGAAAGATGTTAGCCGGGCCAGGGGAAGGTATATAACAGCAATGCGTAAGGAGATGGGATTAAATAGTCTGATAGCATGGACTTCAAATGAGGAGAAAGAGGGTGATGGAGCAGAGGGAATAGGTTGTAAAGTATAAATTGGGGAGAGTAGGAAGCCTACCCCACCACCCTTCCCTTCGTCAGGTCTCTGAGTGTGAGTGAGGTGCAGCGGGAGAAGCAGTGTTACAAGAGGTTAGACAGGTTTCAGTTCAGAGAAGGTGCAGTGAACTAAAGGCAAAGTGGTCTTGTAAGGCTGTTTGTTACACACATAATGTGCGTCCCAGGGTGCAAAGGTAATAGGGGGGTAGGAGGAGCAGCAGGGTATGTGGACAAGATTGTTGACGTTTCTGGAATGTTGACTGGGAGAGGATAGGGAAGAGAGCAACAAAAGAGGGCCAGAATTTGGAGAAATATCCCCAGCTGCTAAAAACAAGAAGAGAGAGTGAGAGAAGGTGGGAATAGGACTTGTGTGAGCGCAGAGCCGGCCTTAGGTGTTCTGGCGCCCTGTGCGGACTACTCCTCTGGCGCCCCCCCCATCCCAAAAAAAGAAAGGAATAAAAACTTGTAACAAAACCCCAATCACTATATACTACGCCAAACATTGATGTGGTGTAGGCCTACCACTTCATTGTCTGGCATAGTAGTAGGGATGCACCGAAACGAATTCTGGACTGAAACCGAAAGTGCAGCATTTACCTGGCCAAAACCGAATATGACCCCCCCACACCATAAAGAAATCTAACACTTTTATTTAAAGTAACACACCAAAATAGGACAAAACAATTAAATAACAATATTCACAATCACATTCCTATCATGCCCAGGCATACCCAGATTCCAGGATGTACTCGTAGACTTGGCATGAAAGGAGTATGATTGCCCTATCTACCCCTTCTCACTCCCTTCTGCCCTATCTACCCCTTCTCACACCCTTGTCCCTATCTACCCCCTTTCCCTTGTCTCACTCCCTTCTCCCTATCTACCCCCTCCTAACTATCTACCCTTTCCCTCTTTGAAGTTCACTTACCTTTCAGGAGTCCTGCGGTGGGGGTGCAAGGCCTCTGCCTCCCAGCTCTGCCACTGTATGGAACAGTATAGAGTGATGGGAGTTATGATGTACTTTTAGAGCATAATTAGATCATGAAAAAGACATTGGGAATGGTACAGCATAACACCCATCACTCTCACACACTTACCAATCCACACGTATACCAATCCACACGTATACCAATCCACACGTATACACTAATCCACACGTATACACCAATCCACTAATCCACACATATATACCAATCCACACACATACCAATCCACACATACTAATCCACACATATACCAATCCACACATACACTTATCCACACACATACCAATCCACACATATACACTAATCCACACATATACCAATCCACACATATACCAATCCACACATATACCAATCCACACATATATACCAATCCACACACATACCAATCCACACACATACTAATCCACACATATACCAATCCACACATATACTAATCCACACATATACCAATCCACACATACACTAATCCACACATATACCAATCCACTCTCACTCTCACTGAATGCTTTCCTACCTTTCCTCTTTTCTCCTTACAGCTCCTTTTCCTTCTCTTCGCTCCTCTTCTTCAGTTCTTCTATCTTCTTCCGGGTCAGAGGGCACGGACAGCAAACCCCGGCGCACAGCAGCTGTTGCCGCGCGGATCACAAGGGAGCGGTATCGGAGGTCTTTAACAGACCTCCGGCTCCCTTGAGTGATTTTAAGCCGGGTTCAAGGGAGATCCCTTGCGAGCCTGCTCCTCCAGCGGCGGACATTACTGTCCGTCTCTGGAGGGGTGCCGGGTGCCCCCCTGATGAGCGGCACCCAGTGCGGACCGCCCCCCCCGCTAGGTACGCTACTGGCGGCAGCGGACCCCGCGGCGGAGGTGGACCCCGCGGCTGCGCCCCCTGGAGTGTGGCGCCCTGTGCGGTCGCACAGGTCGCACACCCCAAAGGCCGGCCCTGTGTGAGCGGAGAGATTGCTGGGAGGTGGGGGAAAGAAAGGAGGTGAAGTTGAAAAGTGCTTGGGATGAGAGAAGGGGAGAATAAAGTAACAAGGGAGCAATATAGACATAGTGTGGAGGTGCTGGTGGCTGAAGAGAAATAACTGTTCTACTAATAATAGAGACAAGTATAGTTAAAATGATACGATTTATTGGCTAACAATAATTGCGAGTTTAATTGCGAACTTTCAAGACCAACTTGTTTGGTCCCTTACTCAGACGTTATTGAAGCTAAAACAGAATTTTCTAAATACAAAAGCAAAATACAAATGTTTACAGGAACAAGTTGTTTGTAAATAATTTGATGTTGGTGAGAGGATTAACCCCTTCAATCCCAGGGGTTTTTGGTACCTCAAGTCCCAGAGCAATTTTGCCATTTTTGGGCTATGTCAGTTTAACGATTATTCTCTTTTCCTGTGAATAGTGTACCCATGTAAACTATATATAGAGCTTTCTTTTGATACCATAGTTGGATGATTAGCTGAAAATTTAGAATGATAAATTTTGTAAAAACTAACGAAAATTTGAAAAAAACACCAAATTTTTTTAAAATGTTCCCTCTGAATCCTCACAAAATTAGGTAAAGTGAAAATCCTCTCCAAGTTTATCAATTCAGGTGTCCTGATTTCAGAAATACCTAATTTATATAGATTTTCCATACTTTAGAATTTTTATGCTTATGGCTTAATGGGTTTGGGGGTTGTGAACGGGGGCAGGAGGGTTATACTGGGTAGATGTTATGCTAGGGCAATGGGATGTAAGGCTTTTAAATTTTTTTATTATCTTTTTTTATATATTTTTTTATTTTTAATTTTTTTTTTTTATATATATGTTTTAAAAAAAAATGGTTAGAGGGCCTCATAGCGACCTCCTGAACATGTTATTAATGCCAGTGATGTCACTATGACATCACTTAGCTCCAGTGCAGCGGCAGGGATGTGTCCCTGAAGCTGCAAGAAGGGCTGGACGTACCGGTACGTCCATAGGGGATTCTTGGAATGCGTTTTTCGGACGTACCGGTACGTCCATAGGGGATTGAAGGTGTTAATGGTTTGTAATGTTATAATGGGAGATGAATTCTCTGTCTCTATTAAGGCCAGTGAGTAGGGTATTAAACCTGCAGATTAGTTTGACCTCCCATATTTCTCTCTCCCGCTGGGTGCGGAACGATCCCATCAGTACTAACAACTTCAAATCTCGAATGTTGTGTCCAGGCTGACAGAAATGCTCTCCAACAGGTGTATCTATTTTTTTCTGGTTGATGGTATGTCTGTGGGAATTAAATCGTTTGTGTAATGCTTGGCCTGTTTCCCCCATATACATCGTTGTTGGGCATTTAGCACACATGATGAGGTACACCACATTAGATGATTTTGCACGTAAAGCAGCCATTGATTTTGTGGTGTAAGTGTGAGCTTGATATCTGTATTTCATCTGTGAGAAGGATGTGTGCACAGGTCTCGCATGTCTTTTGTTGGCAGAGGGAGGTACCATTTGCTGTTCGCCTGTGAAGGGTGCTCTTCACTATCCATTGTTTGAGATTGGGAGGCTGT
This sequence comes from Spea bombifrons, assembly GCF_027358695.1. Classification (NCBI taxonomy): domain Eukaryota; kingdom Metazoa; phylum Chordata; class Amphibia; order Anura; family Pelobatidae; genus Spea; species Spea bombifrons. Next base: position 73,708,668 of record NC_071090.1, read on the forward strand.
ATGAATGAAAGCAGTGGGGGATGTGGGAATATTGTCCGAAGTCTTTCATCAATGTGCAAGATTTCTTGTAATTCCTTTGAGATCTTGCGCAGGGCTTCCATTTGTGGATTGTAGGTTACCACTTATGGTACTCGATCTCTTTTTTGTGGCTGCTGGTATCTCAGAAGGTTTTCTCTGGGGATATTGATAGCTTTCTGTATTTGGGAGTCTGTGATTCTAACGCTGTACCCATGGTTGATGAATTCATACCTGGGAACTCTCCGGGTCAAGACCCGAATCCCCGGGTCGCGGGGTCTTGACACGTCCCGCTCCCCGCCCATTTCCCCTTTAAATGGGGGAGTTCCCGCTGACAGGGGAACGCCCACGGACGTCAGCGGTGTTTCAGATAGGTTGGTCTATCTGTTGGTTTGCGGTAGAGTGAAGTCTGAATGCACTTGTTCTTAATGTAGATGGTAGTGTCTAGGAATTGGATGTCCAGATGATTAGTATATCATCTATGTAGCGGAGATAAACCAGTCGTTTGGTGTGGCAGGTGGAGATGTAGTTCTCCTCCAGTTTGGCCATGAACAGATTGGCATATTGTGGAGTCGTTTATGTGCCCATTATGGTCCCCATTTTCTGGAAATAAAAGTCCTGTCCAAATGTGAAGTAGTTGTGGTTGAGGATAAACTGTATTAGTTGTGTTATGGGTTCCATTCCTAGGTTCTCCTGTTCTAGGTATTTGAGGCAAGCTGCTATCCCATCACAATGGGGAATGTTGGTGTAGAGGGATTCTACATCCATGGTAGCAAGAATGGGGCCATCAGGAACTGTGCCAACGTTGGTAAGTTTGTTTAGGAGATCGGTGGTGTCTTAGAGGTAACTGGGCAATCCCTTTACTAAGGGTATAAGGATTTTTTCAACCCAGCCAGAAATGTGAAAAGAGAATAGAATGTTGGTAGAGCACACAATAAGCAGTAGGCAGCTCTTGAAGTTCCAAGTTCCTCTTTGTCCTTCCTTGTTAAACTTGTTGTAAACTCCTGTAAAGTGGCACTTTGAAAATTGGCCTGTGCCTTGAATGTCAGCTCTGATATAGGGATGGCTGCTTGTTAGGTATCTACTAACTGATTAATTAACCTGCAATAAAATCACAGACATAAGGGGGAGAGGGGCAGATAGCTAAATGCAAAAAACTGGAATACATAGACAATTAATTAAGCAGGACAGCCGCAATTATGCAGATTACAAACAGGGTAAAGGCAAAAAAGTTGAATACTTGTAGATGAAAGAAGAGAGATGATAAATTAGTTCCTGATGATGTGTGTGGGATGAGTATCAGCAGAGTAATTTACCGCAGTTCTGTGTATTTTCTCTGATGGGGATTGGACAGTATTGATGTGTATATTTCACAAGTCAATGTGTCTGCCTACAAAATATATTATGTTTTTTGCTTTTTCACAAATGAATTAAAAAGGTGTACATAAAGGTAACTGGTGATTATTTTGTTTACAACTCCCAGGAGTGTTATTCTTAGAAATAAGGTATATTATTTGGCCTTGATGAGAGGGAGTTGGCTAAGTGTGATCTATCAAAATTAAGTTCCAGATATTAAGATGATGTGCTTTTATTATGTTTGCGACAATCAATAGTCAAATGTGCAAATGGCAGCATCCTATATAAATGGTTAGTTATTTAATGCATTTCTCTAGAGCACTGAATATACACATTATATTATATGTGTTTATTATTTTAAATTATGCTCACGGGGTGGTAAGGGTTTATTCTGTAAAGCCAGAAGTTAAATTTCCAACTTCAGACCATACCTGCCAATTCCCCCTTGGCACCCAAATCCTTCCTCCCACCATTTGCTCTTTTTGTAGGAGCTCACAATGTTTGCTGGGTCTGACTGTAACACACAAACGTCACAGTAATGTGCATATAAACAAATAGAGAATTTGTTCAGAAATTAAAGTGCATAAAATACATTTATGGTTATTTTTCTCAGGCACATAAATAGCGGTCAATGTTTAACGAAGTTACAAAGAGTCTTGGTAGAGCCCCACCATGACGCTAGCTACATGGCCAAAGCAAACGTGGTCACTAAAAAAGCGGGAAATTTTGCAAGCCTCACTTCTTTATGAAGGACTAGCTCTAATAACATTCTACTACAAGAAGAGCTTTGTGGGCCGAATATAGCTGCATGTGTGATTTTTATGAAAGTCACCTCACTTGAGCAAACTATGACCAGCTGAACCCTTCTGGCAGGAGAAACCTGCGTGAGTTGGCCCTTCATCAAAATATCTAGCACATCCTGAAAGGGTCTTGTGTTCTCTGCAATCCTGACTGGCACCATTTTATAAATGAAGACAATGCTCCCACACATTAAACAAGTACATATAATTTGAAACAGACAACCTGGTTTCCACATAATGTAGTGGTTTATTCACTAAAAACAGAGCAGGCAGAAGAATTGCCCTCAAGTAGAAATGGTCAATACTGTGTGGAAACTGAAGAGATCTCACCGATTTAAGCATACATTATACAGGCATAAGCTCTTCCTATAGCAGAGGTTCATAAGGTACGGTGTCAAGGCTCTTAAACCACAGAACTCCTGCAAAGTCTCCCTTTAGAGACCTCACCGAACATGCAGCTCAACGGTACGCAATGGCAACGCGTCACCTGTGCTACTTTTTAGGTCAGCCACCCAGAAGCGCTCACACTAGGAACTAATTACAACGAAACGTGTCCCGAAGAACATAATTTTCTGATGTACGGAGAGGAAGTGATATCAGTATGGTTGCCTTGGTGAATAAGACTCTACTTCCGCCCATCAAATAAACAAGGAGATGGCGGAGGAGCAAGAGAAAACGGTAATCCATTACAGAAAAGGCAGGATGGGTTTTATAAGGCAGCGCTCTTAAAAGTAAATGCCTGTCAGGGTAAACGTAGCCGACCGGTAGCGGTGAAAGCATCTGGTAACCTCAGATGTCTGTTTTATAATCCGCTGCGTCTTTTAAACGGCGGATTAATGTGCAACCTTCTTATGGCTCGCTGCTCGCGAAACGGTAGATGAAGAAGTGAAAAGCTACGCTATTCCGTTCGTTGTCATAGAGGTCGGCAAGCTGAAAGCAGATCTAGTCGTCCCAAGTACAGACTTAAATGTAGACAAGCTTCTCTTGTTACTATGGCAACAGAGATCGACACGGTACAGCAGACGTAAAAATAAAGTGGTCACGAGAGACGTGATTATGGCTCATAATAGCTGTAATATTAGCACTTTTGGATGCTAGTAGTTTGGAATTTAGTGTTTGTTTTCACATGAATTGCTAAGACTTGTAATCGTTGAGTAATATCAACCATCTATTTTTTTGTTTAGTACTGTCTTTATTTCATTGTCTTCATTTTGAGGTCACAATTTCTTATTCACAGGTCCCTCCAGAATCTTCTGCCTTGAAAAAGTCACGTTTAAAGAAAGGTGGGCAGAGACATTCCACCATCTATACGATGCCTGTTTACCATTCTCCATATGTCACATAGCGTGATCAGTATGCATTAAAAGTAGTTACTTATAGGACATCTAGATATAAGGGATTCATGTGTCAAACACATAGCAAAAGGCATGTATGATTAGAAGGTTCTAAATTACAAAAAACAAAATCAGTAATAAGCAAACACTAAAACGTAGCAGTCATGTAGAAATATTATTACCTTCTATATAAAGTGCTCACAATATAGTAACACTGTCTACTGTTTTATTAATTCACTATTGGAGATTATGATTATAAAAAGTGATTCTCGTGCTAAACAGTGTTCAAGTTAATGCCCCTGCTTAATTGGGCCATTCAGTTTGTTGCTTTGGTTACTTTTATCAATAACCGCTATTTGTGTTTTTGTCATGGTGGAGCTGTGAAGTTTTAATGTATGAGTGTCAATTAGGTCATTTTTAATATTAATCACAAGTGATTTGTTGCGTATGAAACATTAATCATCTACTTGCTGGCAGCTCCAGAGCTTCCTATCCTGGAGAGGCGCAATTGGCTTATTCACTTGCACTACATGAGGAAGGATTATGAGACCTGCAAGGTAAAAAAACATAGCAACATATAACTCCACAGCAGGTTAGCGGATCTGGCCTAGTTTTTTCCTACTGTAAACCATTGAACCTTATTTGATCATTGGTCTGGTTTTATATTGAGGATTGCCTATTAATGATCCCATGCATGTTTAAATGTCCTCACTGCATTAACCGCCACCACTTCAGGAAGGATGTTCCACTCCTGGTGAAGTAGCACACCTTACATCATACTTGTACATGACTTATAGCTGTTTGAAATACATCTTAAAGGGGGGTTCCCACCAAATTGTTTATCACTCATAAAAATAAGTCTTCTTAAGTATTGTGTTGTGTTCCCCATTAAAAGTAGTGTGCATAGGTGTTCCATTGTTGAACTCACATTGTTGTAAGTGACAATGTATGAGCTTGTGGAATATAAAATCACTCACTCTTTCCAGGCTGTGATTAAGGAGCAGCTACAGGCAACAGAAGGAGTATGTGAGTACGCTATATATGTGCAAGGTGAGTGACTAGTATATCTCATTAAGATTTATTGATACTCTCCCTTCTTCTGGATTATTCTTCAGGCATTAAATTTCACACTGAGCCAGCCCATTCTGGGTGGCAGTTGCTCTGTAGAGTCATTATGGAGTACTTGTTCTTTAGGCTATAGGTTAATTCGCCATGTTTTTGCCATGCAGTATGTGGGATGTATAGACTTTTGGAAGGGAACCAATTGGCAGTCATACGTCCCCCTTACTGCAGGGCAGCATTTTATCTGGGCTGGTTAGCAATGTGTAAAGATTATATGTATCCTGGAAAACATGGCCGGTGGTGTCCTCTCAACTGTACGTTTGTCAGCATCATTGCCCCTTTTTACCTGGAAATCAGTAGGGGGGATTTCTGTGCAAATAGGTGGGATCTTGTTACACTTCCTGGCACTCTCTTGCAAGCCAATGCTGGAGCCAGATTTGGTATAGCAGACTTATGATCTGGACCATTCTAAGTAGATGATGGTGGAAACATCAACCTGTTTCTGTTTTTACATAAAACCAATTTAGAAGTTGAAAGAGGCAGTATAAAAGTATATTTGGTGGAGGATTAACGCAAAAAAAATGTTTACAGCTGCTGTCAGATTGTGACAGTGTAGCTGCATTGTGCATTGACTGGGTGACTAAGACAAAAAGCAGCAATAATTTAAAACAGGGCTCGACAAATCCCAGGCGCCAGGTCGCCATGGCGACAGAGAATTTTGTCCTGGCATTTTGTCAGCCTCTTACATCCAGAAAAAATTGTGGATGTAAGAGGCTGAGTCACCACACGGGGGCGCTGCTGCTGCTGTCTGCCCAGGAGTCTGGGCAGACAGCACAGCCACTCAGAGCCCGCCCCCGAGCCTGAGATCACTCCCACGGAGTGATCCTGTAGGCTGAAAACGCGGTTGCTGCAAAACCAGCAATCGTGTTTTCAGCTGCCACAGGCAGCTTCAGGGAAGGGGTTTGTGTGTTGATTGGGTCCCCACACAAGTGTGGGGACCTGACCCAACACCCCCCAGCTGCCTGATCGCTCCATGAGAGCGGCAGTGCAGCGTTAACCCCTTCAATGCCGCGATCATTTAGGGGTTAATTCCCGTTTTGTACGGGGCTCTGCTGCTGGTGGTCTGCCTGGAAGCCCAGGCAGACCAGCAACAGCAAAAACGAGCCCCCACAAGCCCTTTGATGATTCCTGTAGGCATGGAAGCCTACAGCAGTCATCAAAGACTCACCCTTGCAATGGCTGGTCTATAGACCAGCAATTGAGTCCCAGCTGCCAGAGGCAGCTTCAGGGACAGGGGAGAGGGTTCTTCGGTCTCCACATGGTTGTGGAGACCAGCCCCAACACCCCCCTGCTGCCTGATCGCTTCCTGAGAGCGACAGTGCAGCGTTAACCCCTTCAATGCCACAATTGTGTATGACACATTCGTGGCATTGCAGGGGTTAACATTTGTCCACAAGCTTGTGGGGACTAAATATCAGTCAATGCTGTGCTCCAATGGAACATCAGCATTGAAAGAGTTAATAATAATAATAATAATAATTTTAAAAAAAAACAGCACTGACCTGAAAGTCCAGTGTGCTTCCAGGTCAAATGCTGTGAGTTTAGTAAGTGGGCTGATGATGATCACATCACTCCTGACCAACTGTTAAAAATACTGGCTCCTAACTTTTTTACCTGGCGCCTAGATTCACAACAAATTTGTCAAGCCCTGATTTAAAATGTTCAAATACATTTTCTTTCAGCATTAATTCTGAGATTGGAGGGGAAAATCCAAGAGTCTCTTGAGCTGTTCCAGACTTGTGCAATCCTGAATCCCACCAGCCCTGATAACCTCAAACAAGTTGCACGCTCTCTGTGAGTTTCCCGTGGAATCTATCTATTTTATCTTCTCTGTAACATTGCTTTTAGGTCCTTCTATTCACTCTTTTGGTTGTACATATTAGTTATTCTACCTATTATTGTCCCTTTTAAGATGTTCTTCAACATCTCTTCATCTGAGTTATTTGGTCATTCTTCCTCTCTCCTAATTTGAATATTGCCTTAAACTAAAGCAATAAAAATTATAAATCCACCTGTGTGTATTTGAGTTATCTTTACAAGTTATTGTAAGGGTAATTTATTGAGTAACATTGTCCAACCAAGTCATTTATTGCAGTAGCATATTCTCGGTGGCAGGTCCAGGGGCAGCAGACCCTCTGCTGCTTAAGCATGTGTAGATCAGGCTCCCCCGTCTACCGCTGCTCCATGTTGGCAGGTAACTGTCCTAGTTATGTTCCATAGGAACCTTACTTGCCACTGCACATTTTTAAGAGGCTCAGCCTAGGGCAGTACTCAGGCAGAATACACCAATGCTATCAGTTATCCTTAATCACCTTCTCGTTCATCTTCTTAATTTTGCAACTCAGTTCTTTACCTTCTGTCAATACATAGCCTTCATTTCATATAGTCTGCCCCTTACTGTTATTTGATGTTTATGATTCTTCTCTCTTTAGTGACATACATTAAATGTGTCTATCATAGATTCTTACTTGGAAAACATAAAGCAGCCATTGAGGTATACAATGAGGCATCCAGACTCAACCAGAGGGACTGGGTATGCTAAAAGTGTTTCTTTCTGAAAATCCTGCCCCACTATGTAGAACCAAATATAACAAGCACATTGATTATAAATAATAAGCATGTTAACATAAGTGTGTTTCAATATTTTAAAGCTAGCGCACAGCAAAAGTTAATTTTTATGTGAAAAATAATTGATAATATGCCAATAAATGTCATATACCATTGATCAACTTAATTGAAAGACCATGCTCAGCATATCACACACGTATGTTTTCAGGCTTTCTGTTCATCCAATAGATACTGCTATCATTTATCACACATTATCTGTGACTCTTATTTCTGCATCTTCACTAAATTCTCTCATTCTGTAGGAAATATGTCATAATCTTGGCGTGTGTTACTTACATCTGAAAGACCTTGCCAAGGTGAGCATGGAGGTTGAGGACTGATCAACAGTTTGTCTTTATGAGGAACATAAAGGATTGTATTACTCTTTTTGCAGACATTTTACATGCTAACCGTAATTAAGATACACCTGTCTTTTTTTGTTAATACATATTGTCATTATTTCTGCAACTTAAGCAGGGCCATATCTACATCTTCCCTCTACAGAGCAAGCAGCAGTTGTCTCTAGCGCTACAGCTGCACAGACAAGATCTCAGCTCCATGGTACTGGGCAAGGTTCAGCTCATGGAGGGAGATACAGATGGTGCTATCCAAACCTACCTACAGGCTCTACAGTAAGTGTACATTTCTATGTTGTAACATTTTTATATTATTCTAGGGCTATACTGGGTCAAAAAAGTTCTGAGGGTGGAGATACCAACAGCATGGATAATGTGTGTGACCAGAAGGGAAGGTTGGGTGTAGATCAAATGTTGGACTGTATCAACATGTTGCTTGTTTATTCTCTAAATCCTGAGATTAATTTGTAGAAGACAATGCAGCACTTATATTTTAAACCAGTTATTGGTGGTTGCTACTGCTGTGTTTTTGTAACCTTCCTGATCAATGCAGCTAGTGGCCGAAATGCTGGATTTTGTCTATTGACCATCTCCGGTCCTAATTTAAGCTTATGGCATTGGGGGGAATTTTAGTTCTGTCACCCCATTGGCAGTAACCTGCTTAATATAACAGTGCCCATGATGACTGTATGCAAGGTGTGTGTGTACATGTAAGACAGACCTCTTAGTTATTGGATTCATTATTGATGGGAAAATAGAAGTAATCACAGTAGATTTTTTGAAGGTTCTGCTAATTGCTCTAGAATTGGAATTATAACTTGAAGTGCCTTATTTTTTTCAGTGCAAACCTGCTATCTGTAGGGGACAAGTCTGCTTTGATCCATTTTTTTTATATTACAGTGTAGCAAAGTTATTAGAATACTAAAGCTACTGATTTCCTCTAGCAGTAAATTGAGGTAGAGTTTAAATGGTAGTTATTCACATAGCACTAGAACAGAATGAACAGTCACTCCTATTTCCCAGTGGAGAGAATGTGTAATCATATACTGATATATTTTCACCACTGGTGTTCAATTAGCAACATGTCTTGTAGCAGCATGCCCTGAGATCTATCACAGTGGTGTATCGTTCTTCTACAGCCTTTAGTAATATGCTCAAACCCCTATAAAATAGGTTTTAAATGAACGAGTGTTCCGTTATCCCTGTCCTAAAGGCAGATTACAAGTTTACGAGTTTTAATTATCATTGTGGCAGTAGGCATTTAGGGTTACTGGAGCATGTTTTGCAACATTACAAATAGAGACATCCATTACATTACATTCCATATCCTTCCATTATCCATGCCTAGGTACGGAAACATCAGATTTGATGAAGAAGTACAGTTCTATGTAATCTTTCAATGACATATGTAAAAACTGCTAGTGTTTTAAATGAGAAGTCTTATGGAAAAAATATTTTTCTTTGCGTTTTAAATAGTGTCGCATACTGTCATATAGTAAAGTACTGAAGAAAACTAAGTTTTGATTCACACTGGTCCAATACGCATTATCTCATTTAATGCAATATTTTTGTTTCATCCCAGTGATTATTTATGGCAATAATGAAGTCTTGCTTATACTACTGGAATGTATTTCACCAAATGCCTTACTTAATCAGAGAATCCTACGCGTGTTACGTATTCTATTCCTAAAAGCTCGGTGTGTGTTTATCCGATATATTGCGCCAAGTTAGGGCCTAAGCACATACAAGGAGACATTACACAGCTTTTACAAACATTGTATCTTGTGAAAACATTTTATTGAAACAGAAACATATCTTGTCATTAAAAATACTGTTTTTAAGTGTTGCTAGTATTAAAAGAAAGGAAGAAAACTATGATGCATGTTCCACATTAATTGAAACAATTTAATCCCATAAATTAAGTGCCTTTCGATTCACTTTAGATGGCATTCTTTGTCATGTTAATGAGAAAGATACTCAGCGGGTCTCAGGTTGTGCGACTATAGCGTATATATATCACATTAAGTGCAGAGATATTGTGAAATTGGAGTGTGTAGTAGATATTGTGTACAAAAGGTGTAATGGGATTACAGCTCATTGCACAGAAAACATGTTGCTGTCTTGTTGCATAGTAAGTGTGTCTCTCTCTTTTTTTTTTTTAAAACAGATTATCACCTGAAAGCACGGAACTGTTAACAACATTAGGACTTCTATATCTTCAGGTCAGGGAGCATGGTGAATGTACTCGGTGGACATGCCGCATTCCCAGATCCTATACTCAAAAATGAAATTGTTTACTGGTCAAATTAATCTGTGCGTACACGCTAGAAATCCACCACATCTATGTGCTATTGACAAGTACCATCCTCCCTACCATTTCCAAAGTTTTCATGAACAGAAACTAGATTGAGCAACCATCCGTTACAAGGCCATGTGGTTAAATGCTAATTTACAGAGGAAAATGTACATGCAAATTTTTTATTAAAGGTCAATGGAAAGTTAGAGAAAAATTCTAGTTAAATGCTACCTGGATTGGATGTGATCCCAAAGAAAAGACAAAGCATGGCCGTCTGATGTGGTTTCCCTCCAGAATATAATAGGGCCTAATGAGTCTAGAAAAAAAAAACACATTAGTCTTAATTAGTCTTAATGCTCTTAAATCTTATGCTTTTGTCTGTCCTGTGGTTTTTTTCTTCATCATTTGCACCAAAAAAGCTGGTGAAATCTAACACGCATATGACAAACATAAATAAGATATAAAACAACACTTGGTTGTTGTGTGCTTCAGTAAGCTAGTAATAGAATGACTGAGTGTGCATGTATTCCCTTTCAGTTTGTTTGGCCTTTTTGTATATGGTCGCCCTTACCATTTCTTTTCTCCTCAACACAGAATGGATTATACCAAAAAGCTTTTGAATATCTAGGAAATGCTCTTACTTATGATCCCAGTAATTATAAGGTAAGTAAATACACAATTTGCTTCTAGATGCACAGTACTATTATTTTCTTGCACTTAAGATGAAAGTCTTGTGTTAAAAATGTAAACCAGAACGTAAGAGAGAGCTTGAAGAAATCAGGTTTACATCTCTGCTTCAAAAAAAGAATTGAGCTGGAAGACACTAAATAACTTATTTCTGCACAAAACTGTAAGCTTTTCTGTACCTTGACAGAATCCACAAATTAAATTCTTTGCCAGTTGTTCTGGAGACATCTCCCCAAGCATGTTGAAAGCAGAAATTAGGCAATGGAAATGTTTGTTTTTTTTCTCATTTATATTAAGTCCTGCCATTAAACCCTTAAGCAGCCCGTCATTTACTGCATCAAACAGTTTTTCCACTTGTTTGGGAATTTGGGTCACAGGATACTATTATTTTCTTGTGTCTTTCCTAGGCTATATTGGCAGCCGGCTGTATGATGCAGTCTCATGGTGATTATGACGTGGCCCTCAGCAAGTATAGAGTTGCTGCCTCCACTGTCCCAGAAAGCTCTCCTCTGTGGAATAATATTGGCATGTGTTTCTTTGGCAAGAAGAAATATGTGGCGGTGAGTGTGTTTACCATTTGTGTGCGTCTCATCAGAATAAGGGAAATATGATTACCCTTTGCTGGCTTGACTGCTCAAGATTAAATAGACACTTATAAAAACCACTAAGGAATATTTTCATTGTAATGTTACAAGATTGCTAAACAAAATAATTTATTTGCATAGTGCCAACTTTAAAACTAGCACATTGTTGCAGTTGACTTTGTAAATCTAGTTACATTGTCCTGTTGAGATACATTTAACATTTGTGCTGTGCACAAAACCGCCCTGTGCCCATATGTTTCACATTTCTGGTCTAGATCAGTGTTTCTCAATATTTAGCTGTGTTTAACTAATTACAGATTGTGTCAATCAAATTCTGCCAGTACCGGTAACATTTTACTTAAGTACCTCTAGTAAAAACTATTGTCAAATGCCATAAACATTTGAGGTTAGAAAGGCTCTGAAGTGCCACTTCAGAACTCGTTCAAGGGGAACACATCCCACAGGTTCAGAATTGTTGAACTTTTCCTACATATTACAGATGTGGGTACTGGTGTATGCCTAAGAGACAAAACATCTATGGCTTGTTTGTAACAAGCTGCCAATTATTGCATTGATTGCTAGTCCCTGTCCTCAAACCTCCCTTAACTGATGACCACTCATTTGCAGGCGATAAGCTGTCTGAAGCGTGCACTCTACCTTTCCCCATTTGACTGGCGTGTGCTTTATAATCTGGGTCTAGTTCATCTTAGCATGCAACAGTACGCCTCGGCTTTTCATTTCCTGAGCGCAGCCATATCTCTTCATCATGGCAACGCAACTCTATATATGCTGCTGGCAGGTGAGCAACAAAGTGTAACTAGTTTTATTTCTGAAAAATGGGTTTGTTTTATATTAAGAATAAAACAAATGAGTGAAATAATAAGTAATGCTTCCATAATCCAGGAGCCAAGATATCGGAGGCTGCATCAATCTCATAGTTCTCAAATTAATTACCTTAAATTCAGAAATACAATACATCGTGTTAGTGGCGGCCGTACAACAAGTCAGTCTGTTGTGGACCTTAGTACATTGGTTTGGAGAGTAACTCTGCACCGGTGGGTTTGAGTAATGTGTGACAACAGTTTGTACAAGACCATCCATGGGTTTTATTTGATAAACAGGACTTCTGTAGCATTTCCATAATCAGTCAGCTCAGCGTGGTATTTTACATGGGAAAGTCTCCTAAAATATCATATAAGCACCTGCAATTGTGACCTACAGGTAAGGGACGTTTAGTAAAACAGAATTAAATAAAACCAACTTTTCTTCAATGTAAACTCCGTTACTGTATATAACATCAACTTTTTCTTTAACCCTTTGAGTGGCAACCAGGTATGGTTGGCAAAAAGCTACAGAGATACCAGATTCCCGTCACTCAAAGAGTTAAACAATTCCATTGCACGCCACAGAGAAAGGTATGAAGACCACATTTCAAAATTCAGAATTGTCTCTTTGTTGTATGTTGGGGTCCACTAAAACATTTTGTGCAGATGTCTGAAGTGGTCTTATGTCATGGTAGATTCCACATCAAGGGTGGCACATGTTCTTTTCTCTGGTTGGTTCGGAATTTCCTATTGTGAAATGTACTGCTAATCAGAGTGAGGGAGGGAGACTTGAAGGGAAGAGGCTGTACATAATGGTTAATTGGCTCCTGGATTTGAAAGAAACAGAAGCCTTACATACATCTATCTATACATTTATACAAGCCCAGCCAAGAGATGGTACAAGTGCACAAACTGAGATTATATGGAACTCCTGTGTATTTTATGGGTGTATATAGGCATATGACCATATGGTTCTTGGTATCTGGGATATATGGATTTGGCTCACCTAACTTTTTCAACATTGCTTTCTTTCCAAGTGGCTCTCACATATTTGGATGATATAGAGAATGCCAAGAGCTCCTATCAGCAGGCAGCAAGTTTAGACCAGTAAGTTATATCAGAATACCAACACTGGCTTAATGCCTTTATTGTACAGTACCCTTTGTGTTATCTACTTTTCTTCTGATGCCTAGGGTCCCTTATTTTTTTCTCCCCTGATTTTTGTTCTTAACCATATAACCATGTACTCGTATTATGTGCTAGACTTTACGTTGTATGCTGACATCTGTATCTCTCAGGACAGACCCTTTGGTGAATTTGAATTTTGCTGTGCTGCTCTACAACCAAGGAGATAAGAAGGGAGCAATGAACCAGTATCAAGAGCTAGAGCATAAAGTCGGTGCGCTCAGGGAGACTTCTACAGAGTTTGACCCTGAGGTCAGGAAAAAGTGCACCTAATTATGTCAAAGAAAATAAGATTGTGCTTTTGAACTGTATTTCGGTTTATAATTACAGTCTTTGTTATGTGGGTAGTATCATTATTTTAGCAGTGTTTTTCATGGATTTGCCTCTTTATAGATGGTAGATATGGCACAGAAGTTGGGGGCAGCTCTGCAGGTGGGAGAGAGTCTGGTTTGGACCAAGCAGACAAAAGACCAAAAAGGAAAGCAACGAGGGACAAGAGGTCCTGGGACAGAACAAACACCACTGGGGTCTAACCAGGCATTGGGACGAGCAATGTCATCAGCTGCAGGATATAGTAAAGCCCCAGGCCTAACGACAGGTGAGAGGAAGTGAGACCTTCCATCTACCCAGCAGTGCTCTCTTGTTATCCTCTGCAATTTTGTCACAAACACCATCTATTTACCAAAGATAAGGAAATAACTCTTGGTTGTTTTCTGTAGGAAACCCTACTCCTCCAGTCTCGAAACCTCCCTCTCTCCCACTGGAACCTGAAGATACCACAAATTCTGGTTCTGTTCCTGCAGACTATAGGAGGGGGCCCAGCTAAATTTCCCAAACCCTCACCATGAAAAGAACACCAGCAGGACCTATAGACAGAGACCCAGTAAGGCGTACATTAATATGTGTAGATAGAACGCCAGAGATCTAGAAGGAGAAATGTTCAGAAAGTGATACTCGGCATGATGTGTAAGCTGACATGGTGATGTATACATCATTCAAATAGACTACATAGCTGGAATAGACTGTAACACTGAACATCTAAGCTTTGTATAGAGGCAGACCCTCAGGGAGACCCATCTTTAGACTTATACCTCACTGTGATGGGTCTGAAAGACATATCGATTTACATAAATATTTGTATAACTATCACAGCAAGTGCAGTGTGCTGTGAGGAATACTAGTACTGGATTTATCATTATTTATATTTTAATTTCACACAGTATAAGTATTGTCATTCTCTTCTCTAATGCTGTTATCTGCCTTCAAAGGTAGTTTTTTCTTCTATTTGATAAACATTGGTTCTGTTTTCTTATCCCCTTCTAAGAATGGGAGACTGATGCTTCCAGCTTACATGTGTTTAAATGACAGGTTAGCAAGGCACCAGAACATGGTGCACATTCTAGGCAGAAATGAATAAGTATAACAGTTAAGATCCTGTATCTCCTGTGACCCTTTTGCCTGGAATGACTAAAACAGGAAGCTTGAAAGAACATGGCAGCCTGTCCTCACCACAGGGAAACTATCGATGTAGCACTTATGTAGTATAATTGCTGAGCCGCAACAAAACATCCTAAATGCATTATTGTAACTAGGCCATATTTATTCTTGCTAATTACCTTTCATAACGTGATCTAGATATTCATGTACCTTATTTAGCAAATTATGTGATTTGAATAGCTCCAGCACCAGGCTCCTACCTACAACAGTGTCTGCATGCTACAATTCAATAAAGGCATTTTTTTTTTGCAACACCTTAATTAATGAGTTTATCTTCCAAAAGTGCTTTATCTGTAGTGGTTTTCAGTGGCACAAACCAATGCCCTCAATATGTAATATGAAGGGCCAGTAACGGGTAATTTCCTCTACAAGAAGCACTGACTTGACCCTCCGTAATGCTTTATTTGGGGTCTTATCCCAAGTTAACTTTCTACTCAGCGTGCATCGTATATATCGTGTCAAGAGCATTACAAGTGTTAAAAAAAAATTCCATGACAAATTACATTATTATGTTACCTTGAGCATAAAATATACTGCTGTATACAGTAATGTGGGTTAGATTTGACAAAAGTCTGGTTTTATCTAAATTCAATCCATTAAGCTTCCTTTTATCTGCAGATCTGAAGGCTGCCATTGTTGTATAGATATTTTGGAAACCCTGCATAGATACTGAAATAAACAGATTCTTTATGGCATTGCAAATTAAGTCTGTTCTTCAGATCAAGAGTGAGCTATTCTATTGTTCAGCCGAGGCAATATAAGTCTATATATGTCTAGTAGATGGGGCTAAGATAACAATAAGTAGGACATACAAATGGCTAATATGCAGCTGGCTGACAAGTAGACTTATAAATTTGCAAAAACTTGAACTGTTTTAAGAAGAAAACCACACAATATTTTTGATGGTAGTTCCCCTTTAACCTGTTCGCTACGCTGTAGATGTACAGGTATGTCCATAAAAGGTTAGGGAATATGCTTCTAAACATGTACCTCTATGTCATGTTTTCCTGGCATCAGGGACATCTCCCAGATGCTGCGTGGGGATCAAGCTGTCTATTCACAGCTGGTAGTGCCCTTGTCACCAGAAGTAAACATCACTGGCTTCCTGCTGACAGATCGAGTATAATGGCGCTTGGTGTGAGCACAGTTACACTGTTATATAAGGAATGCCCGATCACAATGCTGACACCCGCTGAAAGGTGACTTGAGGAGGAGAGAGACCCAGCAGTGTCTAGAGCCTGCTAGGATCCCGTTGGCTAATTACACACATTGCGATCTGCAATGCAAGGCTAATAGGGTAATACATACTGGTTGCATGTGGCCCTCCAGAAAGTAAATGCATGTGGGGTATTGCTGTAATCAGAGGATGTTGCCGAACATAACTTTTGGTTATTGATCAGCAGTGAAACCTACTGTGTAGAAGAAATCCTGAGTGAAATTCCAAATTTTTATTTCAGTACAGGTTTCTTATATATTAGTACTCATAATTATGTGTTTGTGTGTGTTGAATGGTTTTAAAACAGCCTTACTTGTTCTGAATACAAGGATGTCCAAGTTGTGTGGGTACATCAAACACGGAGAAGAGAAATCTTGATTAAACCAACATATAGTAAAAAAAAATGGCAAAAAATACAGTAGCTGTACTAAAACCCCTCAGTACTGAAGGGGTTAAAGATTAACTCTTCATAAATGTTGTACGGCCACTTAGCCTTATATATATAATATAATCGGTACTGCTGAACCAGGCCTGTTTCTTTGGGTCAGTTAGATGTACATTAAATTATTGGTCAAGTGACATGTTGGGGACATGGTAAGTGGTCAACTCTGCTGAGATTGTATCTGAATATTTAAAGAGACATTATAAGAAGTGTTATAGTGATATGTAGTATACAGCCTGTTTAATATGTTCACTTGAGTTACTTAAAGCTACATAATGACCTAATTACAATAATGTGAATGGAAATTGTATTTATTTACTTTTAACAAAAAACAGCACTCCAGCAAATTCCTGTAGTTCACTTTTTCAGTTAAAAAAGCGCTCCAATCCCAGCTCACACCTACATTTTTATAGTCCCTCTGTGGCAATGAACACTTAGAGCAGTACATACCACTGCAGACACACATGGTATATAAACCTTAAAGTACAAGTGGGACTGTGACATAACTAACATATGACGCTGCTATGTTAATGCAAAAGCAGCGTAGAAACGGACTGCCTGCAGAGTTTGATCACCTTACCCCAAGCTGTCCTGGCTCCAATAACATTGCCATAGGTTTTGTCTGAGCAGAGAGTGTCTGACCTTTCTGGTTAACATTTGGGTCATAATACAGCTACAGCAGGAAATGTGCTGTTATTGATCAGTCTTGGGAGAACATTTCTGTAGCTGCCTACACTGCAGGATTAATCACCTGTATTGGAAAACAGTTGAAGTCATTTAAATGGATAATTGTAATGTAGGGATACGTAAGACAACATCCTTATTTCTAAATAAGTTGTATAACAAGTTGTTAAATTAGATTTCTGACATAGTTGGCCAAAAGAGTCTGTGGTGTTTATACAACAGCCCTTATAAAGAGCCCGGACTGGCCACCTGGAAAACAAATGGAAGACAAATGGACACTTACTTTTACTGCTGCTGGAAACCCATGCCTCATCTATACTATACTATAAAAGGCAAGTGGGGATGTGTATTTTTTTTTACCCAATAATGATCAAAGAGGTAGGAATAATAAAAAACTAATGTGCTTTCGGTTATTAAACAATAAATAAGACCGGACCCTTTAACGTACCAGGTATGCATTGACGCCCTTTACCTAAGTGGCATAACATTGTCTGTTCACCATGAATTTAATTTTATTTCTCCAGTAAATTTACTCTGGGCAGCCTGAGGGTTTCCATGTTTATTTAAGGCTCTTACATTATGATGCCAAATGTTAAACAGAGTGAATTTCTCTCGCTTTTTTTACACCAAAATGTTCTTTCCCATCATTATAAATGTCAATTTGTTGAATTGACCAAAGAATATGAAATATACACAAATGGTTTTATTTAAATCAGGATTCTTAAATCATTGTGAGCAAGGTTGCAGTATCTAGTGAATCGATTTCGTTATAGTGTGTGTGTGTCTGTGTGTATATGTATATATATATACACACACACACACACACTATATGGACAAAAGTATTGGGACACCCCTTCTAATTAGTGAATTAAGGTGTTTCGGCCACACCCATAACTAAAAGGTATATAAACTCAAGCATATAGAGAAACATTGGCAGCAGAATGGGATGAAGAAAAGAAGAGTTCAGTGACTTTAAACATGATAGCGACATAGAATGCCTCCTTTGACCCAAGTCAGTTCATAAAATGTCTGCTGGAACTGCCTTGACTCGCTGTAAGTGCTGTTATTGTGAAGCGGAAGTGTCTAGTAGTAGCAACAGCTCAGCCACAAAGCAGGGTTGCCCACTGCTGAAGAGTGTAGTGAGTAAAATGATCTGTCCTCTATAGCATCGCTCACTAGAGTTCCAAACTGCCTTTGGAAGCAACATCAGCACAAGCAAGAACTTCATGAAATGGGTTTCCATGGCTGACCAGCTGCAGACAAGTTGAAGATCACAATGTACAAGTCCAACCGTCATCTGGAGTGGTGTAAAGCACATATCTACTGGAGCAGTGGAAATTTGTTCTGTAGACTCTAGCGTCACCATCTGGAAGTCTAATGGATGAATCTGGGTTTGGCGGATGCCAGGAGAACATCACCTACTGGAATACATAGTGCCTACTGTGAACTATGGTGGATGAAGGATAATGGAGCTGTTTTTCAGGGTTGGGCTAGGCCCCTAAGTTCCAGTAAAGGGTTATGGTAATGCTGCAGCATATAGATAGTTTAGACAATTGTATGCTTCCAACTGTGGGAACAGTTTGGAGAAGGCCCTTTTATACTCCAGCATGACTATTCCCCAGTGCACAAAGCAAGGTCCATAAAGACATGATTGGATGAGTATGCTGTGGAAGAAGTTGACTGGCCCACACAGAGCCCTGACCTCAACTCCACTGAACACCTTTCGCCTTTTTTTTAATTTTGCAGATGGAGATATATGTACACATACACACAAAAAAAAGACATGACAGGCAAAAACAGATAAGCATATGTAAAAGGAAAAAAAAGTAAATATGGCAGTATCTGTTGTCCCTAAAGTAAAATTGTAAACTAAATCAGAATAACGGAATACTAAACATCGCTACCATATCTAAAGTACATATATTAAGAAGAAAACAGCAGTAGATGAGAAACGCCCAAGGCTCGTATTACAGTGAATAAGCAAATATCCTGGTTCCCATTACTCAGACATGCCACTTGATTCTCCAACTACTTGAAACGTTAACTAGGCATAGGATGCCATAAAAGTCCTGACAGTCAGCTGTTTACAGAGCTCTGCAGATGCTTATTTTGCATTAGATGAGCTGGCAGCCCAGTGTCAAAATCTGAAAATTCAACATTTTTCTCCAGACTTGCTGGCTTTTTCGTGATATATTATCCATCTCTATTTTTTTCTCTTTTAAAGTAATAGCGATGACAATGATTTGCCAAAAAAAATAAGGAAATTGAGTTCTACTTACCAGCAGTGTTCTTTAACCCTTGTCCAACCAATTTACGTTTGTATTTATACAGGATGTATGTGAACAGACTTCCTATAGCTGCTCATCAGATGTATAATTAATTGTCATTGCTGGAGCCAGTGCATTGTAGGTCATTGAAATCAGACTTAAAAGCACTCTAAAATACCAAATATAAATAGCATGCGGTACTTTCAGATATTTCAAAAGACATAGAAGTTAAATTTTAAGCTCAAAAGCTGATGTATCCCAGCACGCAGCTCATTGAACGCTCTGGTAACACGCTTTAGAACTGGTGCAGAAAATAGGGAATTATGTAAAACTCCCAAGCCGTGACCAATACGGAATTTAATTTCACAGTAGGTAGGCCAAAATCTTTAACTGAAAATATATTTAAAAAACTTTCGTAGGATGAATTAAAATGCTGTATGAGAACACAATAGACAGGCAGCTTTTTTGTCCATTAGACAGCCGCATATATTCTATCATGCAATCTACATTAACTTTTCAAAAATAAACATGGAACGTTTACTCCATTCTGCAGAATCGGCCTCATGCATTTGTCTCTTTCCCAGCCCCAGCTAGCAACACTCCCATTTATTTCAAAGTACTTTAACATAATATTCTTCATTACTGGGGTTGTCCGAGACATTAAACTGTCCCTCTAACTGGTTAAGGGCCTCTACCACTGATTAGTAAACGCAAACGGCTTTGCTATATAATTTGAGCCTCAATTTATTTATTCCTGCTTTGTTTCTTAAGTAGTATTTGGCAGTGATATCTTGAAATAGGCCATTGGTGAATGTAGAAAGTAGGAACTGATTTTAACAAAATTAGGTTAAACTGAAGTAGCTATGTGACCTATGGTAACACAACCCCTATTTTTTCCCTTTAATTTCATTAACTGCTTATGACATCATTTTTGGGATACTTCACAGTACAGAAAGATGTCATGAAAATTGTATACAAGATTTTATATATTATCTACACAGGAGTGGAATTGATACTTTTATATCCTTGCACATCGCAAATGCCAGTTGAACTGTGGATGGTCAAAAAAACAATAAACAAACGGGAGATGTGGTAAGAAAGAAAAATGTATTTAAAATACAAAAAAATGTTACAAAGCATTGTTCACAAACATACATTACAAAAAAAGTTTTCTCCAGTGATCAAATTTGGAACAATTGACAGGGCATGAGAGTAACAAGAGTGTTAACATATAGAAAAGCTGGGCAGCTTATACAGAAAAGTTTGGAGGCGGTCAACTACTTAACACCTTGTCTAATAATAAATACAAATAATCCACAAAACATTTTTGGTAAAGTACTGCAATCAACACCAAAATCACTGTGGATGAATGACCTCTTTTTTCGGACAGAAGTGCAAAGAATAAAAAAAGCTTTATTTTTCCAGTGGAACATATTAGGCTAGCTGGACAAAACATAAAATTAAAGTTTTTTTAAACAAAAAACATATTTTTTGGTCCTTGCATACGAACGCTCATACACGCTCTATTGCCCTGGAAACAAAACTGAAGATGTGTGTGATGTACAATTTGAGAGAGGAAACATTGGGAATCTATAATGCATACAAAGCAGAATGAAATGCACGAGCATATGAAACAGGGGGGAAACGGTGTTAAGCTGGGTTTTTTTTAACATCACCCATAGAAGACTTAAATCAGCTCTTACCGTGGGGGTAGTAAAACACTAGTTTTGATTACTGCCTATGCAACCCCAGTAAACAAACCCAACTGCTAAAAAAAAATTTAAAAAATAAATCAAGGCGTGGATTCAGTGCAACACCCTTAGGGTTGAAATCAGCACCCAGCAGAGGCAACGTATAAAACAAGAAAGAGGGTTGGTGGAACACTAACTGATTTACCTCTTTCTTGTCTTGGCAATGCAATGTAACATATAGCTTACTATCCGGGATTAAAGCGTATAAAATGATAAACCAAACACAATGTACTATAGATCATTTGACATTTTCCCTCTAAAAAAGGGATGGTGTGCTGTACAGGTCAGCAGGCTTTCCTGGATTCTGGATTAATAATATATTGCTTAGCAATATAGAGAGTTAGTTGGTTAATTGTTTATTTTAACAAGCCTGACGCTGGCAGGTAACACCCCTCACCGCATGACAGACTACAACAGTACTGTTTTTGTTAAGGATAAGGATCTACCTCAGCCCCAAGCTTGAGTTTGAATAGAGATATTTGTACAAACTCAAGTGATGCAAAATCACATTAACACCACTGCTGCCAAAGATGCCAGCTACACATGATCTTATACAGATTACAAATATATCACGTGTGCAGTCTACTACCTGAAAACCCTTCTTTTTACACCTATTGGACAGGCTCGTGATAGCAGCTGTGCTGCAGAAGCACTTGGAATGTGTATCACTGAAACATTGCTTCAGAAAACAAAAGTCCCTCTGCGGATATTGCGTCCCCTAATCCCACTGTCCTACTGGGCTCTTTGCAGATCAGAACTGGTGTGAAGTGAAAAGTCACGTCTCCTTTATTCCAAACTGCCACGGGTTTCTCTACGCTCACCTTTACAGTACTGCCCACCTCCGCATGAGATGTAGAGAACTCCAAAGGGCTCTTAAGCATGACCCGGGCTGGATCTATTCTATCACTGGCACAAGCCTGAGCACCAGCAATTCTAGCACCTGCAGCAACCGCTGATACTTGATTGTTCCAGAACCCATCGATAGTGGCCAGGATATGATAGGCCAGAGTATGAAAGTGAACACGTGTCAGAGCGGAGGATCCATTCCGAGAACCCTGAAGGATCCAGAATATTATGTCACTGACCATTCCAACATCTGGGATACCTGACCAAGCTTGAAGGTTGGAGTGTGGGCCTGAGGCAGACTGGCTGAGAAACAGAAGCTCTTGCTCATTGAGTCCCAAAGAACTTATCAGAGGGAATACCTGCTGACCAAGACAAAAAACAAGAGATGGTACAAGGATCTGCCAACTGGGAAAGGAACAGACATGCTGATGTGTTCTGTTTGATTATGACAGCCCCAACACAACTTAAAAAGTTTAATACACAGCATAGTGATGCTTTCTATTTATCACTGTTAAATCACAAAGTCAAACCTTGCCAAGCTGTAGGATTACACTTCTCTACTGGTTCTCCTACTGTGTTTTCTATGGCAACAAAAACTAAATTATGCCATTATCACTGGACTTGATCATTATGCAAGCCAGGCCCAGAAGGTGGCAAAAGTGAAAAGAAAAATACCCCCAACATAAGGTATTGAAACAATATTAGCAAAGAAAATGAAACTAATCAACTATTAACATGTCTACAAAAAAGTACATGACTGTACTGCGCAGTTTGCCTTGTGTGCTTCCTTCTTTCTGTTACCTGGTAGATGATCCCTCTCATAAGGTCACCATCTGTCATACTAGCCAATTCCAGGTGAATGAGCACATCAGAAGGGACTTCAGACATTGAAGATGCGGCCTGCAAAACAAGACAATGATACAGACAGGCTGCTGCTTCATTAAAGCATTTTGCCACAGGATAGCTACATCTTAGCACATTATTATATGCTCTCCGCACAAGCATAAGTACAAAGAAAAATATAATGAAGGAATTCCGGGACAGCGGGTCCCTGTATTTTGTATACCTGTCGAGATATTGTGTAATGTTGTTCTGTACAGCAGATTATTGTAAAAAACTCAGAAAAGCTGCCTTTGGTTTAATACATATTTGCTGGTGGTGGAGTTCTGTTGGATTCCGTTAATACAGAATGGATTATTATCAAAAGGCTAGGTTTAGCAAACAAAGAGTTTTCTCTTGCATTGCATTTCCTTTATTTAGTTCTGGTGATTTTGTATCCCTTTTTCTTTCTTTCTTTCTTTCTTTCTTTCTCTCTCTCTCATACATACACACACGCACTCTCGAGTAAAGGAAAAAAGGAAACTTGTTATATAAAGAATGTTTTACTGTGTCTACAGAGCAAAACAAAAGATGTTGTTTTGTACTAGTCTGTGTGTAAGCAAGTGTATAGATCAAGTTGTGAAACAAACTGTTTTACATTTGGTGAAGCATCTCCTGGCACTGCATGCAAATGAGATTCTACAAATTCTGTGTTACAAGGACGTCATAAACTGGGGATAGTATGTATTGTTTTCTATGCTCTACATTCACAATGTACATCCTTTTCATTTTAAAATCTGATTCCATAAGAATAGCATAAATTAAGAACTTGGTTCTGTTTTTTCTTTTGCAACCCAGATATGGCATTTGTCTACATTTAAAAATATTGCCAACAATTTCTTCCTGTGAGTATATCCTTAAGGGTGTTAAATCTCTCTCTAGACTTACTTCTCTCAGCCTGACCTCCTTTGCCTCCTGGCTTAGGCCTTCCATCATGTGGAGCCCAGACAACACCAACAATCTGGGCTGGAACTCTTCCAGACTAGACAGTAAGACCTCCAGTGTTGTCATAGCACCATTGGACAGGTCATGGGAGAAGATAAATCTGCTGGCTGCAGGTGCACGACCTGATCCCCAGCGTTCTCCTACAAATAAAATTAAAAAAAGCCATGGCTATATTGCAGACAATATCATGACTATATTGTTATATTAGTAAAAAACTACCCCCATAGTGTATGACATGCTCCAATTTCATATGCAAGACTGAAAGCGTAAGTCTTGTGTAGTAGCAGTTTTAGTTTACAATTATTGTTAAAGACAATGAAATTACCAGCTTTGTACTCCAATATTAAGTGATACTCGTCATGCTCTTGTAGAGATGCGGGAGGCACCAATATACGCTCATCAAGTAGCTCATGAAGTTTGGGGCCAATGGGACCACAAAGAAGGACCTAAAGAATTTTATTAAGAGTTAAAAACTTTTGAACAGACTGAAAAGAGTATGAGGTGCCAATGGAGAAAGATGAGGCATCACTTTTACCTCCAAGTCAGGATGGGTCGCCAGTCTCTGAGCAATGAGAGCAGCATTTCCGCCAAGAAAGTACTGAGGAGACACAAGACCGTTACTGGAATGCTCTACTGACACAACTCAGAATATTAAACCGATAAGGCTTTGCTAGGCTGTTGGTATTTGCAAAGTCGGTAGACACACTCTAACACACATTTAACAAAAGGGATTACTTTGGAAACATAATTACAGGCCCCAGTTATGCTGTCAATGGTGCAAAAAGTCCTTTGTGCAACACACTCTGGTGTATATAGAACTGGACACTAACGTGAAAAGAAAGAAAATAGAACCTTTAAAGTGGCCCCAAAATATTCAAATCTAAGCTACCCTTTACAGAGGTTTCTTGCTAAAAAACATAGGGTCTCTAGGGCAGCGTTCCAGTAAGCAGGCTTAAGTTCCAGTTAGAGGAACAATGGAGAGGTAGTGATCTCCTTTCCGTACACATAGTACATGGTGTTACCTGGGCACCTGGGTCCTTTGAGGCAACGCTGGAAATGCGCTGGAAGCTGACTGCATCGCTGTAGAACCGTTCAGCAGCTGCCCCTTGCTGCATGTAGTGCAGGAAGGTACCAGCCAGCTCTTCCTGCGTGTTTAGAACGGCATGATCTCTTGCAGACTGTGGATTTAAGCCTAATGCCTGCAACAAGCTCACCCCGGAGAGAACAACATCCACACATGCATTTACTCTGCCAAGGAACCAGAGAAGAACATATTACTGAAAACAGTAGGCACCATTCATCACTCTTGTTCATGCTGGAACTATGTTTCTCCACTAGAACTCACAAGAAAACAATGTGGGTAGCAAAGCGTTATAAAAAAACTGAAAGCAGCTGTGTAGTATGACTCCATTTGCCTAGAATGAAATAATAAATACTTGGTGTACTAGATCACCTTCTTCTTAGAACACTGAAAGTCTATTCCCTGAAACCCCTGCCACACGGACAGAGTAGGTCACCTTCCACTTCATGAGCCCTGTACTTCACAATACTAAGCCCTTAAATTTAAGGCAACATAAGACCCCTCTGCCATCCAGCATGCTTCTTTACAAAATAGATTTACGTGCAAATTAATTAGAGGCGACAAAGAAGCAGAAAACAGAATTAACACGCGTAAAGTAGAACGCCAATGTGCTAGTGACAACTTAAAAACAAACTTGATTTCACACAGGGCATACTCACCCCACAGCCACTCTTCCCCAGTGTTTGCTGGGTGCCACTATGAGATTGTCCCATGCAGCAGAGAAGGTTTCTTCAAAGGATGGCGAAGACAGCTCCCTGCGTGAAATGCTTTGTAGGGTAGAAGAGAGGTAGCTCAAGGCTGTTTCAGGGATGTTGGGATTCAGGTGATGGATAAGACCCACTGCAAAGGCCAACAGGCATACGCTGAGCGCCTTGACCCACATTATTCTTAATGATGCGGAGAGAGATATGAGATGGTCCCAAGTCAACTTTCCACCAGACTAACCAAAGAAAGCCTGAAGCTGCAGTCGGTGTCAGTCGGCCTTTGGTTTGACAGTCAGCTGTACATTGCCCTGCCAGATCAATGGCCCTAATCAATTAACTAGTTACAATAAACAATAAATAGCCCATCTACCCACATACAGCTAGCCAAGTATTTACATCACAGAAGTGTAACAATAACCAAGATAAATATTCTATAGTTAACTTTAGAACCAGTTTAAAGACACACAAAAATGTAATGGCAGGTCAGCTTCCCAAATGATAATCCTGTCTGTGTAATTAGTGATTAGTCATTGTGTAGCTCAATAACCAAGTCCTTGATCTGTTCAGCTCC
Source organism: Spea bombifrons (assembly GCF_027358695.1). Taxonomy (NCBI): domain Eukaryota; kingdom Metazoa; phylum Chordata; class Amphibia; order Anura; family Pelobatidae; genus Spea; species Spea bombifrons. The sequence goes on from NC_071090.1 coordinate 73,734,717, forward strand.
TCATCACACAAAACGACCGTTAAAGGACCAGTCCACCAATCACGATTTTACTTCGCAGACATCCCCTCAATGAATGAATGGACATCCGTTTATCAGTCGATTCCGCTCCCCCGGTGACAAGCCCGACCAGCGTAGACCCGTAGATTCTGCCCACCGTTTTGGCGTAACTTAGTTATGTGAATAAGGACAAACGTACTGAGGAAATGAGAGGCGGAGCTCTGATCGGACACCAACCGGCGCATCATACAATTGGCTAAGGGTACAGAAGGAAAGCGAGGCGTGACACGCAGCGAACTCCACGTCACCATTTGCGTTAGAAGCACTGTCGTAAAGACGCAAAGTAATCACCGTTGCGTACGCGGCAGTTTGTTGTCCGTTGAGACAGTGCTGCTTTGTGTAGAAGCAGAAGTCCGTGCAACCATATTTAGATATATATTTTCCTACAAAGCGCTCTCATAGTTCACAACATTACAGTTAAATGTGTAAGGAACGCTTTGTATGAAAAGCAGCCGACGGACAACGTTCCCAATGTAGAGCAATCTTAAAAGCATGGCGGTGTATCTGCGTATTGTTTTACTAATACCGCCCTGTACAGTGATCGCCCTTCATGGATAAGCGCCAAATTCCAGTTTTCTTCTCATGGATAAGTGATAGGTCGCTGGGGTCTGGTTACTAACTGGAGAGCTGATATGAGGGTCGTTAGGACAGTTGTGGCTTCAAATATTTTACCTCACCGTATACATTATGAAGAGCCAACCCAAGTGAGCTGCGGCAGGAGGAGCTTGATTAGCCCCGTAGAATGTATAGTTTAATCGGAGATTTTCTCAAAATGGTGAAAAGTGCCGGTTAAAAACCACAACTCTCTTGCTAACTCTCCCCTTTGTGAATAAAGCTCTGTGTGTCAGAGTGAAATAAGTTTACTCACCTAGGGCCTGGCACCTGGGTGTGCGTGCACAAATTCCCAAACGCCCAATGCCTTCCTTTCAAGCAGTATAGCCATACTAAACAGGCTAATGTGCGCTATAAGTAAAATTGCAGGGAATATGTGGCCTATAGAACATAAAATTTCCAACGGAAAAGGTTCTGTTGTATAGGACATCTACCCCTGTAGAACAGAACGTTTCAAATAAAAGACACACTGCCTGCTACTAGGAAAATGCTAGAAAAATGCATATTTTCCGGTTCAAAATGTGTGTTTCCGAATTGCGATGCTGAAGGTTTACCGATGCTTTATGTTTTTTTCCAGATACGGTAAAATAGACGGTAAATACATGTGTCATACAGTTCCATTTGTTCATTGTTTAATCAATTTAATATCAAGGTATTCCACCAAGCAAGGATCATATTTGGATCATGTTTACATCTGGTTTCCCTTAATTTTTATGTAATCATGTTTTAATTTCTTACCTTTGGAAAAAAGTTGCCATCTGCAACAAGTCCACCAGGTGGTATTCCACGAGGTCAATCTACCCTCATCTGCTGCATGCAAAGCACCAATACTTTCTCCATAAATTCTATTCTTGCACATTCGTTTTCGAAAGAAACGAAAAATAAATGTGCGCAATACGAAAATCTTCCTTCATTCATTTGTCGCTGCCATTTGAACTACACTAAGAGGAGTATTTTAATTCAACTTCTATATTTGTGACATCTCGTCTGGACTATTGCCATGCACTGTATGTAGGCCTCCCAGAAAAAGAACTTCAAAAACTGCAGTTGGCTCAGAACGCAGCAGCCAGACTATTAACAAATCAACCCCGCTCATGCCATATTATACCTATTTTACAGTATCTCCATTGGCTTCCTATCAAATGGAGAATTCACTTTAAGATAGGCGTGTTGTCATTTAAAGCCCTAACGGACCAGTCAATAAAAAAATGTGGACATGCCTAATTCAAACGGACATACTACATGCTTTGACTTTATTTTACCACATGCACACCACTAGAGTCTACGTTAAGCATGGGGTATATAGTCATTCATTTTAAGGATGATCCATTTTTTAAACGGATGAATATAAAAAGATAACCATAGGAATGATCGCCACTTTATTTTCTGAGCATGATCTATTGCCTACTCTAACAGAGCTTTCTCGGGGGCAGGAAGCATTGACGTTGTGGGCTATAGGAAGCTACAATTCCAGAATTGAGAAGCCCATGTTATTGAAATGTAATTAATAACACGATGACAACAAGTCAATTCCTAAAAAGAAAAGCTGAGAGGGACAAACCTATCCCAGTGTTACTCAAGGGAATAAGACAGTGGCGGAACTACCGGGGTCGCAGGGGTCGCGACTGCGACCGGGCCCCGGTGGCAGGGGGGCCCAAGCCAAGGGGCCGCCCGAAATCGGGCCCCGGCGGCAAGGGGCCCCAAGGTCTATGAGTTATAGACGGCCGTAGAGGCCGCATAGGCCCAGTCAGGACCGGACTGACTGGGCCTATGCGGCCTCTACGGCCGTCTATAACTCAGGGCAAAAGGGGCACTTGCCCCTTAACCCTGCAGCAGCTGCTACCGGGCCCGCCACTCTAGGGGGCCCGGGCAACCCCCACGATTAATTCCGCGGGGGGCCGCTACTTACTGGCAGACGAGGATGCCGGGGGACGCAGGAATCCAACAGTCACGTGACGTACGTGACGTACGTCACATGACCCTGCTGCGCATCTGCTTCCCCTATGCACTGAACAAGTTGGTCTGCGAACATACTTTTTACATCTTCGGTTGTTCAGGTAAGGGGAGGCTGCATGAAGGAGTATTTGAGATTGAGTGAGAGAATTAATGAATATCTGTGAAGGAGTGAGTGAATGAATGTTTGTGAATGAGTATATGTAAATGAGTATCTGAATGAGGGAATTAATGAGTATCAATGTATGAATATCTGAATGATTGAATGGATTATCTGTGAATTAGTGAGTAAATATTTGTGAATTAATATATATGTGTGTGTGTGTGTGTGTGTGTGTGAGAGATAGCATGGATGTGTAAGGGGGGGGGCAAAGATACCACAGTCAGGCTGTTTTGGTGGAAAGATGCCACAGGAGGGCTGTTTTGGGGCCAAAAATGCCACAGGAGAGCTGTTATGGTGGCAAAGATGCCACAGGCGGGCTGTTATGGGGCCAAAGATCCCACAGGCGGGCTGTTATGGGGCCAAAGATGCCACAGGCGGGCTGTTTTGGTGGCAAAGATGCCACAGGCGGGCTGTTTTGGTGGCAAAGATGCCACAGGCGGGCTGTTTTGGGGCCAAAGATGCCACAGGAGTGCTGTTTTGGGGCCAAAGATGCCACAGGAGGGCTGTTTTGGGGCCAAAGATGCCACAGGAGGGCTGTTATGGTGGCAAAGATGCCACAGGCGGGCTGTTATGGGGCCAAAGATGCCACAGGCGGGCTGTTATGGGGCCAAAGATGCCACAGGCGGGCTGTTATGGTGGCAAAGATGCCACAGGAGGGCTGTTATGGTGGCAAAGATGCCACAGGAGGGCTGTTATGGTGGCAAAGATGCCACAGGCGGGCTGTTATGGGGCCAAAGATGCCACAGGCGGGCTGTTATGGGGCCAAAGATGCCACAGGAGGGCTGTTATGGTGGCAAAGATGCCACAGGAGGGCTGTTATGGGGCCAAAGATGCCACAGGCGGGCTGTTATGGGGCCAAAGATGCCACAGGCGGGGTGTTTTGGTGGCAAAGATGCCACAGGCGGGCTGTTTTGGTGGCAAAAATGCCACAGTCAGGCTGTTTTGGTGGAAAGATTATTTATGTATTCAAAGAAAAAGGGGCGCATGTACAAAAAGGGCCCTATGTACATGCGCCCCTTTTTCTTTGATTATGCCCTTTGAACATGCGCCCCTTTTTCTTTGATTTTTTTACAGAAATGATTCAATATGTAAATTGAATTTGTTGAAAAAAAATTGTTGGGTAAAAATCATGTTTTTTTGGGGGGGTGGGGGGCCCTTAACAGATTCTCGCACCCGGGCCCTGAGGGGTCTAGTTACGCCCCTGGAATAAGATAATTGCGACTGGCCACAGCTCGCTTTCATTTGGGAAAATCAAGAAAGATAACTAACCGTTTTTCTTGAAAGAATGATTTATAACTAGGTGTACAAGTAACAATATTGCTGGTCTATTGTTTCTCCAAAGCATAAGAGGATTTGTGTAGTAATGGAGACAGCTACCCAAATGTACTCTCTAAACACAACACAGTACACATAAAGCTTGCACTTCTGTACTATGTTTTTCAACATAATGAGAGCCCTAAACAATAAAGGATTTAATCATTTAAAAAATAATTACTGTTATCGATTTTTTTTAAACTAGGGTCAGAGGCTTAGATGTAAAGTAAGGATGTTTTACTTTGCTCAGAGGGTAGATAAGTGGAACACTACTGGCAAAGGTGGTAAAGGTTAATAGATTGAGGGGATTTAAAATTTCATGGGAAAGGCATATGGTTATCATGAATTTCGAAGATAAAGGACTGTATAAGGTTCAAGTAGTTACATCAAGAATAATGGGCAGACAAGATGGGCCAAATGGCTCTTATGTGCAGTCAAATTTTATGTTACCCTACAAATATATAAATGAATGTGTGTCACACTTGATCTGCGGGGGTGCCATCTAACACTAGAGAGCCTAAGCAGCTGCCTATTCTAAATTTATAGTAGCACATGAACCAAATGAAACATGCTATTGAGTCAATAAAGACTATTACCTACCCTTCCTTTATGTTACAGAATTCAATATGTTATAAGGTTCACAGAATAGTGATTGTCTCTTCTGTCTTTACAAGACAACTAGTTGTATTACAATGTGATGATTGCCTACCATTTTAATTATTTGTTGCTCATCTGTAACCAACGGCTTTATTTTTATGATTTATTCACCTTTCTAAAACAGAAACAATAAACACGCATTTGTCTCTGTATCACAACCCCATGACATACTTTCCTTATTTCTTATGCTAGTAGTACTACATTTTGTCCTGCAAAAGCTTAATAGGCTCTAAAGATTTCTTCAAAATCTCCTCATCGATTGAATTAAACAGAGCCATCTCAGACCTTCGCAGACCTTTGTGCTATAGAAACTTGCCTGTTTTGGCCCTCCATAATCAATCTACTTGGTAACTATAGCTAGATGAGCCAAGAAAGATTCAATTATACAAATAATTTATATACCGGTATATATATATAGAGAGAGAGAGAGAGAGAGAGGGAGAGAACCTTGCAGTTATCAATGGCAAAGAGCAGAAAGAAGTAACAATTTAAGCATCACATAATGTGTGAGCCAGACACTGTTACACACAAGATAGAATGAATCACGCGCATGTTTTTTAAGGGATCACTGATATAAACCGTGTGCCACAAAGCCTTGTGTTAAAAGTCTAAATCTGTGGAAAGGTCTAGAAAAAATATATATAGAATTTTCTCTTTTATGAAATCATAGGTCACTCTGGTAACTACAGTCTAAAAAGTGTTTGTGATCCAGATAAAATATGCTAGTAGTGATGCTTTTGAGTTCTTTCTCTTGACTAATCTGGATTCTATCACCTCCCTGGTTCCTATTCGTGTGAAGTTGGGCATGAGCAGCATGAAAGACTTGGATTCGAAAGGGAATGGAAAACTTAGACAATGGTTCAACAAGAGGCTGGAACCTAAGGGGACAATGCAGTTCCCATACAGCCTCACCAATAGAGAATACATATTAAAATACTTTGTAAGTTCTTTAATGCACATATCTTAACATGTTTAAGGAAAATAAAAAGGCATGTAAGTTTGGGGGTTTTTGTGAAAATAACAGGGAAACACTCTCTCTGAAACACATCTCTTGTAAGCCTAGGAACGGCGGGGTTGGGAAAGTGGTAAATGCATGGGGGGGTTCTACTTAATCCCTAAATGCACTTGCAAGGAGGAGAAAATAATTTAAAGGAGGCGCTCAGCTATCGATTGACAGAGGAGGGCTGGCATCTTCTGGCCAGGGGCATGTAAGGAAAAGTGGCCCCATTGTTGTTCCCCCATAAGTGACACACATACTAACACATAAACACACAATTACACTTACTAACACCCTTACTCAATCTAGCACACAGACTGCTACCTCGCATGGAGCCTGATCCTATGTTCTAGCCAGCTCTCAAACTGACACTCTTTTTCTCTGGATTCATGCAACCTTGCCAGTATGAATTGGGTTTCAAACTGGCCCCTAGTCCAGTCAACCCCTGTGCGTTAAAGTGTATATAATGGTTGAAGAGTCCCTTTAGCTTTCATAAAGGGCATAATGCAACCAGTGAAATATATATTATTTTGCAGTACTGTGTTTGTGTGGGATTGGGAGATATCACCCAGGACCACCAAGCGCTAAAGCGTTTCCTGGCTCTGCATGTCCTCTGCAGAGCACTGCTCCTGAGAAGGTCTGGTGGAGTGGGAGAAGAGATACTGCTTGATATGTGCCTCTGCAGTGTAAGTGGACATTACAGGCTAGATCAGGTCTTCTCAATTGGCCCACTAAACGGCAGACCACTGGGGAACCCTACTGCCCAATGTCCCCAAGCACATGTCACCTTAGACTTTTTAGGCCTATGCCAAACTACACTGGTGATTATTTTAAGTGTAAGTGACCCTGTAGACCGCACACTTTGTGCTTCTTTAGGTCAAGCTACCAAATGGACACTTTATTTAAGATTCTGAAGACCATTCCAAAAAACTGTTGTGTCAACAGTTTAAATTGTGGTTTAATCACCATGGGTACAAATGGAAACATTCTGTTGGTTGCTCCTTGGCACCAGATCTGTTTTTTTGTGTATATTACACAGACGGGCTGCTGATCTGTTCTGATTCGAGGAATTAGGAGAAGCACAAACTTGTTCCTTTTGTTTGCTAACCTGCGCTTCCATATGCGGCCACTGGAGGCCTCTGGGATAAGTTACAGCGGTTTCTCTTGCCGGTCTGTGTGCTTCTTTACCCTTCCAGTGCCCGGGCAGTACAATGTATGCTCTTAGCCGAATGCCCCAGACTTGGCACGCGTGTCCACTGATCGCGCTGGGGAGGCTGGGTTGTTGTGGAGGATGGGTCTTTTAACTGAAAAACTGCTGATCAGCATTGGCGCGATCACTTCTATATCTTTGTGCTCCGGTTACTTATCATCTGGGTATTCTTTGTAACCAGTGCCAATATCTTTCTGCGTCGCACAGGGGCGCCCCTCATTTCCCTGGCCATACGACCCCTGCCACTCCAGCCGATTGCAATTCTAATCATCCATTAACCAGTGTCTGCCTGGGGTGGATGGGAATTGCACTGCACGACAGCTGACATGACAGCAGATCTCCGGCATTCCGAGCGCTGCAAAACTACCACTCCCATCATGCTCAACAGGTGTTGGTTGCCCAAGAAGTCTACCAAAAATGTGACAGGGGCGGGTGGCAAAGAAATGATCCGAGGAGGTGCTGCCATACAGACACCGGGCAGCCACATTCATACGTTCCTTGGCGCGTATTAGACGTGTTTGGGAAGCGGTGCATGCAGTATCTGCACGGGTAGTGACGGGAGGATGGTGGGTTTTTTCTTTAGTGGCCTTCTCATGATTTATATAGAAGCCCCCCTCTTTATGACTCTGCCTGAATTGGCTTTGTAGGTATTATTGTGTAAAGGGCGCACACAGTGCATTCACTTTAAAAAGGCTTTGTTCCCAGATTTTCCGTGTTCCCCTTGCTATTCCTAACAGCAATTTCGCCCATTCCACCTCAGAATCGTGGCTGTGGGGACGTACATTGTGTTTTAGACGCCCCGCCGTGTGATGAACACAATCACCCCGCGGCGAAGCATCCATACATTTGTCTTTCAACTCTTGGGAATACAACCATGAGAAACAACCGAACAGCCAAACGCATGGATTGCGGGTGATTTATATCTCCGCGTAAAACAATGGCATTTCCGGGCATTTCTCTGCGTGGGTTAAATACTGGCCTTTAAGCAGAAGGACGGCTGTACCTAGGGGTATACTCACGTAGGTGAAGAGTTATATCACAGAGAAACCCCGCTTTAATGTATGACAAGGCTCACCCTAAAAGGACCCCAAGACACGCTACATGGGGGCAGGGTGGTTGTGCATGCGTTAAAGGATCATTGCCGATGAGGTGGAGCCGGCGCTTTGTACTTTCTCAGCACGTGACTCTCCAGTACATGCCCGTAGTACGCGCGATGTGAAGGGAGGAAAAAAAAAAATAAAAAAAGAAGAAGGAATCGCACAGGTGCGCGCGCACGTTAGGTGGGAGTGGGTGGTGCTTACTGCGCGCGGCCGTCTAGCGTGATGCAGCCGCGGCGGCGCGCTGAGCGGGAGAGCGCGCAGCCCACTTGGTGTTTGGTGCTCTGCTGGTTGCGCTCGTTTTTCAGCGCAGTCGGTGTATCAGAAGCGAGAAGTCCCGGGGTGTGTCGGTCTCCGCTGCGGGATGGTGAGAAGCGGGAGTCGGTGAGAAGGCACGGGATGTCGGCTCGGGGCCCCCCGGGGTCGGTTGTCCGGGGGCTACTTGCGGTTGCCATCCTTTTAATTGTCGGGAAGGAGCCAGTTGGAGCCGCAAATAAAGCTGCAGGTGAGGAACCGGTCACGCAGGAAGGCGGCGGGCGTGGGGTACAAGCGGGACGGGTTATTAAATTAATTTAGAATTGTGGGGGTGGGTAGGAGGCCGTGATTGGGATGGAGGAGACAAGATTGGGCAGAGGGTTATAAAGTAGCCGGGGATGCAGGGGCTATCAGACCGGGACTAGGACTTGCTGTGATTTAATAAGATGGATTTGGGGGCATCTGGGCACGGACACCGGGATGGGAAACCAATGCAAAAGATTAAGGGCTCTGTTAGTATTTTCTGTACAGTGCTGTGCTAGTATTTTCTGTACAGTGCTGTGCTAGTATTTTCTGTACAGTGCTGTGCTCATTAGCGGTTCTGTGCTTTGGGACATTACATCAGATTTTGGAAGCTTGGTGATCTTCATCTATGGGCTCTAGCATAGGCAGAGATATGTTTGCCCACCTGTGCCTGGCTTGGGCCTTGTTCTCCATGACAAATGGGCGCACAGGTCAACTGGTGCCCGCTTAATTTCCTCATGATTAGCCAAGTGGACTGTGCTGTTTGACAGATACTGTTTGGTGTCGTCTGGTGGAGTGATGGGCCTTTTACATTTGGCATTTTGATGGCCCTTCGGCACCAATGTCTTGAGAATGGTGTCCTTAGGGTGGTTGTTAATTTTCTGTGATAGCTGGCGCTGGTTACTTAGTGTTTGTCCATGGCGCAGGGTGGGCATATTCCATGTAGATACCCAGTGTGGGTTTTAGTGTCTGGATTTCTTTAACTCCTCTCCTCCATTCCCATGTATTGTTACTCAAAACTGTATACAAATTCCACAGTGCAATGTATACAGTTTGAGATCATTGTATGTTCATACTTAGACTGCCTTTAGTCAATAAATAACTCGCAATTCAGAGATCCGTTTAGAGAACTGGTAATCGCTGCCCAGGACTCCCGTGACCTGCCTCAGCTTCTGGATGGCATGTCATATAAGTTAATGTACGCCTCCTGCCCGCATCCCTGTATATGATAGTTATACTATATCACTCTCTGATGGATTGGACTGTCGCCATCCAAGTTCATTCCTTACCTCATTAATCTGTATGTTAGAAAGTTTAATGTTATGTGCAAGAGAGTAGTAACTGCAGATTTAAAATATTTTTATATGTATGTTTTTTTAAGTGACTATCCTTCTGTATACCTATATTAAATACAGGAATAAAATTAATTTTAAAATTAAAATATTAGTCTGGTACTGATTGGAAATTATTTTTTTTATATAAATCGCTGATGTGTAAAATTACTAAAGTACATATTTAATGTAAAATGCACATGTTAATGCTGCCAGTCTCCCTGTTTGCTACATAACTGTTCAGAATACTGATGAGTGTGGCTGAACCCGCGCAAGCATACAGTCTTCCACTTATCTCAAATCACTTATGCACACACACACATATATTTTTAATTTGACAGCAGATGCCTAGCTGCCTGGTACTTTAAGAAATGTTGTAAGCAGGGTTCAGAGAAGAAGGCATTGTAGATGCCTCGAACAGAGGAGGCAAGTTTCTTATTAGTGCCCTTTTGGTAGAATATTGAAAGGCGTCCATAGGCATACGTGTGAGGTGTTGTGTATGTTTGTGCAGCTTTTCTGTCATCCTGCAGTAGAAGTCCTCATGAACCACAGCTCCTTTGTTCACTCAGAGGACGTAATAGCCTTCATGATCAGTATGCTTTAGGACAGCGGTCCCAGAATTGTGCGTGTTGTAAGGATATTCCTAAGCAATCCCATATTAACCAAATAGTTGTGTGTCGTTCTGACTGAGTGGCCCGTGATCCGACGGGGATATCAGTCAAAGCGCGCTATAGAGGATACGGAGGACCGTAGTGTTTACCGTAGGCATTAATTTCTTATTCCGATGACCTATTCAGTGTGTAATTGATGTTAATCCATGAGACTGTCACTTGTCGTGTCTTATTTGTGTTAGGGCTGGTATTGTACTCTCCACACAAGGCATTTAGGATTCATGTATTTGCTTCTGTGCCATAAAGTGTGTGTTTTTTATAAGTGTTAAATCAGGACAGGTTACATCATAGGTATAAGTAGTGGCAGCCAGTGTCTGCATTTGTATTCTTGTAGAGCATTATGGCATGACGTCACTCTGTAGGTATGTGGTGTACTTCCCTGGGTGCTCTCACGCAGAGAAGCGGATAGATCGCATGCGAACAAATAACACTAGTACTGCCCTGCTTTCTTTAGCTGGATCAGTGATGATCTAATTCACCTCAGTATGTATGGCTTATAGGGACTGCTTCGAGCATCTCGGCACTCTCCACCTACGTCCAGTTTTCAGTGTTAGAGATATGAAGTGTTACTATGGAGACCATGCATGCATGCGCTTAACATTTTCTCTTGAGTTTCTTAAGGATGTAGGAGTTTTGTGTGTGTTTGTCCTAGCACTTTGGCCACAGATAATCTCTTCTCGTGTGATTTACTCTAAAGTAAAATGAAGAAGAGCTCATTCATTCCTTCAGTCTCTGCATGTGTGCTTCATTAGAATAAGCTGTTTGCCCATAAGGTCTGTTTTTGTTTTGTCCCTCCTCTGAAGAAATGCTCAATAACAGTGTGCCTGGCATACCTACGCACTTTACTGGTTCTGTGTTATTAACCCTTTCCTAGCTTTTTAACTGTACTGTAACATAGTCTAAAATGAATCTATTATGGAAATAATGGGCAGACAAAAGTTCATACCAGCTCTTGGGCTTCCGATCAAGTTAAAACAAGCCCGTCGGCCGTGTAACGTTTTATTCAGAAAAAATATATATACGCTTTACTTTATCTGTCTCTAGTCTTAGGAGAATCAAGGCAGGTTAGTTAGTGTTCACCTTTTTGTAAAGGTATCTTTGGTAGAAGCTTTTCCGTTTGGATGCGTTGGTCAGGACGCTGTCTGTAGAGAGATTATCCTGCGTTGTTGTTGTTCGTGAAGGCAGGAGCGCCTGCCTGTTTGCTCCCGTGCAGTAGTTTATGTGCAATTAGTTGACATATGATTGCGTTCATAAATGGCTGTAAACACTCCTACCCTCTCGTTGTGTAAGTGAGTGTTCAGCGGTCGCAGCAACGCTGTGTTTCTGGCTCATTAAGTCTCAGTGCTTAATGTGACTTCGGGAGGTGGACGCTTTTGCTTCCTGCCATTACTGTTTTCTGTATGCGCATGGAAGGCTGTTTATCTTGTGGCTACATGGAACGCCTAATGATTTTCCATGTGACCTTTTTAAATCATGACGGGCCTCTGCGCCTTGTGTTACTATACATTTAATCTTACCTTGTGCTGCTTGGGAGCATCTAGACCATTTGTGTCATTTTGGTACTAAATGTAATTGGTCATTAACTTTGCAAACCCGAGTCACTTGGCTTGGTAAGAACCTTTTAGGACTGGTTTGGTCATCCCTGCTCCGAGTGTGTTCCGAGCATATATGTGTGTGTGTATATGTATGTATATGTGTGTATATTGCTTTGTGCTGAGGGATTTGAGGAATCTCGCTCAGTGTTTTGTCAGTTCGGTGTCTAGATTGCTTGTTGCTCTGGTGTTTATTTTACAACTAAGCCTGGGAATGAATTTTAAGCAAAGAAATTCTATTTGTTAACTTTTTAAAATGTTGTTTATGTCACCTTTGACACCATGATCTGCTACAACTATGTCCAGATGGCCATTTGATCCAACTTCTGTAAAGATAATCTCTTACAAGCAGTCATTTGAATGCATAAATGACTAAAGTGTATGCATTAAATAATGTTCGAGTATATATCTAATGTATATACACAGACACGCTCGCACCAGTTTAGTAAATAAGTTCATACAAGTTTAATTATATTTTATGTTTTTGTTTTATTGGGGACAGTTTGCCAGTGTTTCCCTCTGCATGGTGTACCTGTTCACTGATTTGTGACCGCATGCTAACACGGACACGGCGCCTACAGACTAATAAAGACTTCTGTTAAAAGAAGCTTGTAGGACACGGTATGTTACTGAAGTTAAAGATTTTGTGTGCGCAGGTTTGTCAGTCATGCATTTAATTGTAAAACAGTTGTTACTTGTTTGCTATCTGATATCTGAAACATGTGTGACAACTTATCCCACTGCAACCTGGGATTTTTTTAAATTATTACTTTACCAGTCAATGAGTATACAAAATAATTTTCCAGGAAAAAAATAAATAAAAAACACAAGGAAAATGATTAAGTACCAAAAATAGTACTTTTGTGAATGAAATGGGTGAAGAAATCCTAAATATATATTTATACCGCTTTGTCTACTTTTGCGTAAAGTGATTTTTAACAAACATCTCCGGAATGCTGCGTTGTGACAGAAAATCATTAAACATGGAGGTGTTTCCGTCACATAAATGCGTCTTCAACTATAATGAGCATATTTTCTTTTGAATAATATTGCCAGATGAAGAGCTTCAAAAATCACTTCTTGAGAGGCCTATGGGGAGTTTGAGCGCATGAGAAGAAATATTGCAAATGCATGGAATATTGAGGGTCTGTCTATTGTAGGACATACGACCTGGAGTACCGTGTGTTGAGTCTAATGATTTCTGTAAAAATCTAATGGTTAATGAAAGTAAATGATACCATGTATTCTGTGTGTGAAATTTACAAAAGGTATTTCCTTTTTTTAAGCTTAGTATACAAGCACAAATTATACATTTGTGGAAGTGGGGCTTTTTTCTGAAATCAGATTAATATATGTAACCCAAAAAATGACGGCTATGCTATCATGTCCATAGGGTCATCTTTACAAACAGCATGTCAATGGAGCCGAGAAGGCTTTTAATCAGGTTGGGGTCTATTCACGATCTGTGAAGTAGTTTTTAGCATCTTGACTTCAGGATACGTTATGGAGGCCTGTCCCAATGAGCTCCGGTCGGCCTGTATTAATGTATAGTTTGAATTGAGTGAGGTTTCTCAAGTATCTTCAAAAATTGCCATTATTCATGGTGAGTTCAATATCTACGGGAGTAATTTGCCAGGCTTGGCTCTTTGTATTGGATGTGAATTGAGGGAGTTGGAACCACGCTTCTGCTGCCAGCTCTCCCTTTAGTGAATAAGCCCATTTGACATCCCTGCAACACATTTGAAACTTACATGTGTGAATATATTTTTGCATTGTTTATTCTCTGAAATGTGTCTCTCAGTGGACACATCAAACTTATACAAAGTAGGGAACTAAAGGTGACAATATAGTTACATGTGTAACTATCCATCGAGAGCTCCTGTAATTCCCTCCTATTTACTATCATAGCGGAATCTCAAACTGCGTTTTTCTCTTGGTCTCTATATCGATGCCTAGTCCCAACTAAGATAAAACAGGACGATATTAGCAGCATCTGATATCCCTGTATATTGTATAATAGCATTTGTTATGTTTTAAAAGAAGGTAGGACATTGGAGGCTATAATGTTCCTTTTACACGTTGTTTTTCATTAACCTACCATCTTTTTGTCCTCCAAAGGAAGGGAGCTCTATCTGTTTTCCCCAATGTAGTGTATTGCATGGGTGTGAAAAGGACAGAAATTGTGCCCATGTAGTTGTTTTAACGCCTTAGTCGCCGACTGAGATTTGTAATGCAAGGGAGTTGTGATAATGTTGTGTTTGTGAGGTTTTAGCTTGTTTTCTGTATTTTGCTTTGCTCGTGATTGCAGAGCTTTGAAACTGATAACTACGTTTAAAAATAAATCTCCATGTCTCATACGTATAGCATTAAATGATCCTTGGAACTTTCTGCCACTAAGCAGCCGTGCAGTAAAGGTGATTTATAGTCTGCTGTAAAGGCTGCTGAAGGAAAATGCATTCCTTTCAAGCAAAGGCAATGGAACATTTTCTTTAGTCTGTAAATAAAATATAAAGGCAAGGGAGGTGGCTGCGAAACTCTGAATGAGATTTCCAGTTTGGTTATGAGCTTAATTATTGTGCTGCCAAACGTTCCATCAAAGCTCTGTGCGGCGACTCTTTAGAATTCTATTTTTCAAACTGGTTTTCAGGAAACCCTCGGGATGTGAGTGGGTGTCTGGGGCCTTCATGTTTATTTCGCTCTGCTTATGTATGGGATTATATACTCCGTGGCCTGCCAGGCATATCTAAAGACTAAGCCATTATGTGTGTGTTTTATTTTTTTATTTTTTAATAAGTAGCTACAAGCCATCTCCTCCTCTTACGTCATCTCTGTCCTTTTAAAGGTGCTGATCTGTGTAGATAAATAAACCATGCCTACCCATATATGTATTAACTTGAATTAGCTACTAATGTACGAGTGTTTAACCCCTTAATGACAAAGCCCGTACATGTACGGGCTCAAAATGCATTGTTTTCAATGGGTTTAGGGACCGCCCATTGTCCTTAAGGGGTTAAAGCAGAACACACACCATATCCCCCTGTGTATCTATATCATCCTTAGGATACTTAGCAGAATGTGGTTGATTTTTATTCCTTGTGTTAGTTACAGGCAATATACCCAGTGTTTGCCATGGTTGAGTGTCACCTTTCTTACCCGGACTTGGTATAGTAAGTGGCGGAAGTAGCTTGAGGTGACGCTGGGAGCTCTGTATAAGGATCTAGAGCAGCGGTTCTCAACCTGTGGGTCGCGACCCCTTTCGCAGGGGTCGCCTAAGTCCATTGGAAAACACATATTTCGCAATATATAATTACGTAATTTTATAGTTGGGGGTCACCACAACATGAGGAACTGTATTAAAGGGTCGCGGCATTAGGAAGGTTGAGAACCACTGATCTAGAGTATTGTCGTGAATAAAGATGCATTTTGCTTTTTTTGCAACAATAAGTTTTACGTATTCCTTCTGACCATAGAACAATATCAAAATAGTATAAAAGTATGGTGACAGTTCCCCTTTAACATTACTTTAATGCCACACAACCCAGGCGGATATTTTTATTGTCGGTGTGCTTCAGTAGAATGAGTAATGTATGCATTTTTCACATATGCATAGGAATCCATAGTGTGCATTTGCATTATACCTTAGTGGCTAAGACCAGGATCGCATGTATTTACTTGTGGTCCTTAAAGCATTTGTCTCATTGCCGTGTGCAAGATAAAGATCTCCAATCTGTATACACTTTAACAAATACAATTAAGATATGCAGTAACCTCCTGATAAACGTACTGCACATTTTAATTCTGTTAAAGCGTATGCTGATTGGGTGCATTCCATTGTGGGTAATTAAATCTGCTTTCTTCCAGCTTATTTATTTCCGTGCTTCACCATTTTTATATAGTGCTTTACAAATGAATAGGAGAAAAATGTCACCGTGATTTAAGGAGTCCGGCAGACTCCAGTGTGGCTAGCGCTCTTTTGCGAGTGACACAATGAGTGTAGAGCCCGTGAAATTGTATTGTTAGAGACTGGCACCAGCCTGACCCCAGTGAGAGATCACACCCTCTGATCGCTACTCGTTTCAAGTGGCCGTGCAATAAGCAGTATTTCAAATTGCCTTTCGCTAGCTTTTGGCTCCTCGGCCATGAAGCTCCGGAAGCGTCTTTCAGAAATGCTTAATATAAGATGATCGCTGCTGTGCGCACCAAACGGTTGGACGGCGTACCAAACCAGCGGCTTTCTCGCAGTGATGATTGTGAGTGTTAGCTGGAATCAGTCTCTCGGCTTGTGGTGTGGTTAGAGAGGAGGACCTTTTCCTGTTCTTTGTTTATTAAATATTTAAGACAAAAAAACACCCAGTAGTGTCTCTCTTTTTGGGGGGGGGTCTTTTTTCTTTTTTACTTTTTCATTTTCTATGAATAATCAGCCACATCTACGAGGTTAGATGGTCTTCTTTAGTCATGGGTTTAACCAAGAGTTGCCAGACCTAAATAGCATGGCTTGCTGGCTCCTGGATTCGTGTAGCCCCCATATAGCAAAGTGTGCCCCTGAAACTATTATCATACTTGAATGTTCACGTTTAGTGATGTACATGCTGTATTTGTCTGTTGCTCCTGGTCCTGATAAGAATCTCCTATTCCCATGTCTACCCACTGGGCTTTACTCAAATGCTGTTATCCCGTTCTAACCTTTTTAGTCTCGAGTAAGATAAGTCCATTAATTGAAACGGTCAACAGTCAAGCTCGTTAGATTTACTGAACCACAGGGTTCTATTATGGAAACCAATTTTTGATACTGAAATGTTAACCTTTCTGTCTCTAACATCTCATTGATATTTTTTGCCACTTTCAGCCACCTCTAAATTGTAGAGAAAATATATTTAACCCAAACCTAGGAAGACTCCTAAATAGACTCAATAGATTATGGCAAAAAAAATCTACCTTTTAAAGTAAAGATAAAAAAAGAGAGAATAACAGCTGTTCGTTATCTTCTGTATAAAAAAAAAAAAACGCTGTTACACCTTTTTAATTACGAGCAGATCTGGTTGCAGTTTTG
Organism: Spea bombifrons; assembly: GCF_027358695.1. NCBI lineage: Eukaryota > Metazoa > Chordata > Amphibia > Anura > Pelobatidae > Spea > Spea bombifrons. The sequence continues at coordinate 73,751,700 of NC_071090.1, forward strand.
CCATGTCTTGCGCAAGCGGAATATGTTCCAGTAACAGTCTGGAACCTGATAATTGCACTGTGGATGGATCCATCCAAAATAAACTACCCTCCCCCAGCCTTAAATCCAAAAATAAAACACTGAAATAATTAACCTCCGTGGTTCTTGGCTCTTCTGTACATGAACTTCCAAATATTAACCTCAGTAAGTGCTCATCATGCTAGACGCTGATGCTATTGGGAATATTTATACGTCCGGTCATTTACTGATCAAAATTTATCATTTTTATTTTTAATTGCTATTATTGGACTAAAAAAACAGAAGCCCTCATGGAGAAGCTAGATGTTTTTAGGTTTCCTCTGTGAAAACATCCTCTGGGGTTTAACACGTTATACCTTCTATCATTTAAAAAAAAAAAAAAAAAACTTTCGGTTTTAAATTACTTTTAGGCAAATTGCCCAGTGTAACCTAAGAGATATTAATGTGTGGGAAGAAATGCCAAACCTGGCACAGTATCAAGGACGTAACCCAAAAAATACTGTCTGGACTGGCTTGTGTATGTATAAAGATCTGATCCTCCACCGAGTTATCATAGCAGGCTGCGCCTTCATTTGTGGAGTGGGCCACCTAGCTTACCATCCCAAATCCATTCATTACATGGTATATAAGGGAAAAATGCTAGATTTGTTTTGATAATAGTGATTTAATTGCTATGTCCTCCGGTGGACCATATTTTACATTCATATCTATGTCTTTAATTAGGTGCTTGAAATGTTAAATCTATAATAGATATAGTTCCGGAACAATTTCAATCTGTTTGCTTTGGTTCAGTGTCTTGCATTGGATTTTCTGAATCGCGGCTCTGGGCTGCTTGCATGGTCTTTGTCCTGTGTGCAGTTTCATCTGAACGTGAAGGAAATACTGCTGTGGATTCTGCTTGTCGTCACTTCATAACAATATTACCGAAAGGAAATACCCAAACAGACATGACATCACTCCGTGTCCTGGACTTTTGGTCTTTCTGTAACAATGCTATGGGATGGGTAAATACACTATATCTTACAATACTAGTCTTTTTTTTTTTTTTTTTTTTTTGCTCCTCGCAACGCTTTGTAAATATCACACAGAGCCTTCATCAATCAGATGTTTATATCTTTCAACCTACATGTGTCTTTGCATATCTTTATTCCATGCCTTTTTAATCTAGTTTCAATATTTGTGATCTGTGGGCAGTAATCTGCTTAGTGTTTGCATATCCTTAACTATTTCTGCAAATCATTCTGAATTCTCATTTCTCTGGATTCTAAAATAAATCAAATTCAGAATCCCCAATAAAATATTGCTTGGTGGAAAGTTGATCCTTGCCCCCTCCCTTTTTTTTGAGGAGGTGGGGATGTCGTAGATATTTACATTTTGTTTGTAAAATATGAGCACAGCCCAAGGGCCCCGCTGTGCAGAGTTTCTCTGGTCTCCTTGGTAGGGGAGTCTTTGCAGGATTCCTGTCTGCTTCTGGTGACCCCGTCCTGTGGTGTCATTTTTGAAGGTGCAACCTTTCACATTCAGCTGCTTGTCACATCGGTTTAGTATTGGCGTTCCCAGTACCCTCCCCCTCTCTGCTTGCCTCCCCTAGGAACACAGGAATGTGATCTGCTGCTGGGGGTCTGGAACGGTGAGGGGAAGAAAAAGGCAGATCAGCTACACTGGAGGCTTGCAAAGGACTTTAATTACCCAGACATTTCCCTCCTTCCCTGCTGTGTATGGGTCACACTGACATTCCGATGCATGGGGATAGATGCATCCCGCATCTTACTGCTGTATATCTATTGTCTTAGCATTAAATAAAATATTCACTTTACTGGACTTGTGAGCAGGGCCCTCTTTACCTAATGTATTTGTTTGCCTTAAAAGAATAATAGATATGTCTGTTAGCCGTAGAGGAGGAGAGGGCACACTCGATGTACATCTATCCTGTCTTGTCCCTAAAATTATCATCCACGCAAATGCTTGGAGCACGAGGACTCAACATTGAAAAAGGGGTATTGTGTCCTAAAACCATTGATTCACCAATACATGTTTGGTGATGCTGGTGCTCCACTGATTTAATTCTGTAATGTGTTGGCTTTTCCTTTACTATTTATTTCGAAGATAAAAGGCTTAAAAAAAATTGAAATAAGAAAGGACTACTTTGCCTTTTGGAGGTCCCTGGAAGTGAAACCATAGTTACCTGAAGTAGCTTCGTTCCAGAAGTCCTCCCCTGTTCTTGGCATGCGTTGAGGAGAGTTTTGCGTTACTGTTATGGATCCCTTTCATCCTTGTGGTTTGTGCAAGTATTGGCAAGTGAAACTGCAGACCAAGCTACAAGATGGCGCCATGCAACAGATCGCCATTGTGTTACAGATCTGCTTTAATGTCGAGTTTACGTTTGTAATTGCTGTTTCTATATGTAATGTGTAGTGATTTGCTGGCTTCCGTTTCTGTTTGGAAATCACAAGGATGTATGGGAACTTTCTACCACTTTCTTTTTTGGTATTGAAAGTTGTACTTTTATCTTTATCATACACTTCTTAACCTCCTTGGCAGCATTATTGGCATTCTGATGATGTCTACTTCTAGTCACGTTTTTATGTTGTACTATTGCATGTGTATTTGTGTGTCTGCTCCTGTTCTTTTACAGAAATGTCTGTGAAACATGAAGGTCCAACTAGTTAGACTTTCTGGTGCCGAGAATAATTTTATAACAACTTTGAGTTTGCTGCAAAATTTTCCTGAGTCTTAACATCAGAATCAGACTATGCTTTCTTTCACTCGATTTCAAACTATAGTGACTATCCAACTATTGTTTATTTATTCTTTCATTTTTTTATACCCCTGACTTAGGAGTTTGGCATCTTAAGGAATTTAACATTTTCAGAAACAAAGGTCCATATGTTAAGACCATACTTATATCTTGTTAGTATAAACAACTTGACAATTTAGACCTGCTTAACAACCCCCTGGACTGCTGGGATTTCCACTGCCTTTCCCATAAGACTCGCAACCTTGAGTGTTTAATAGGGTTTAAAGGTTGCTGTGCATTGTTTGCCAGGGTACTTTTAGAATAAAATAACACATATATAATCCCTTCTGTGCCAGCTAGTATCTACTTAATACACTGATAGGTAATGTAACTGAGTGCTTACCCCTGTCCTGGCGAACCCCTGCCATTGGCGTCTCACGGCTGTATAACTTCATAAAGAAAACCATCTGATGAAGGCAGGCAGCGGCGTCGCAGCAAACAAAAAGGGTCCAGAAAATCACAAAGACCTAGAACGAGGGTCCTGAGAATGACTATTTATTGCGTGAAGCCACAACAACACAGGGGTGACAGCACAGGCAGGGAACCAGCAATGCACACCATGTGCGGGTCAAACAACACAGAGCTCTCAATCATTGGCCTCCTGTGACGCCGCGGCCTGCTTTCATCCTACTGTTTCTTTATGTAGTTCAGAATAGAACCTTACATGTTTGGCTGATTCTTAAACTTGATGTCTTTCTCTTAAACTCTTTGGAGCAGAATTAGGAATGAGTTTACATTAAGAAAGCATAGGGAACGGCAGCTCAACCCACCCGTCTGGCCACCTCCACCCTGCTTCTGTGCTTCTTTTACAAACGTTTCTAATAATTTTTACGAAGCCGCTGAGATGTGTACGTAACTTAAACTGCATTAAGAGCATTCATTTTCCAGTTTTATATAGGTCACCTTTTCCTAAAGCGGCAAGTTGACTCCTTTACCTGGGGACACAGGGAGACATCTTAAAATGCAAGACAGCCCTGTAATAAACAAACATACGGAAGTATGTGTCCTTGGTTGAAGGAAAATCTGGTCACTTTAACCCCTTCACATTCGATTCTTTTTTTGTTGTTGTCTGAAGTAACCCTACCAGTCTCTTTTGAAAAAAAAAAGTGTCACACAGTGTTGTCTGATAGAATAGTAAGCATATGTTTACACAATTAATTCACACCAGCAGTGTCAGACATTGCTTTTAAGGGGAACCACATCCAGACGTTAAGCAATTTACACCTTTCTCTTTAGTGCGAGTAATGTCAGTCTTGTGACAGCAGAATCTGATTATAAAGCAGCATGTATAGATCATTCATGTTTGTATAGCCAGCCTTTGGGACATATGTCCATCAGAAATGACACCGCTGAAACAGGTTCTGCTACATGTTATAAAAAAATCCATAAAGGTACATATTCTCTAGGTTTTTGAAAAATCCTATATTTTACCACACAGATTGGACGCAAATATTGGAAATGTATACGTAATGTTTGCGGGTTTTTTTTTTTAGACGACATCAATTTATAGAGGACCAGCACATTCTGACTGTATACAGTTTGAGAATAAAATGAACACATGTTAAGATATATTGGTACAGAAGCAGGATGCCAATCTATTGCAAAGAACGGATACCGTCCTGTGTAAACACTGCTCTCTGCATTTTATTAGAGCTCGTTTATTCTTTCTAGAAAGGAAACCGGAGTCTTCTATCAACATTACTGTTTTTGTATATGGGAAAATAAATATGGTATGGATTAAAAAGACGCGTATGGACATCGGAGCACGGATTTCCTGCTGGGGCTGCTTTGCAGTTTACTTTAAAGTAAAGCAAGACTGGAAGGGGAGTTCAGGGGTAAAAATATCCCCGTTACAACAAATGGAGGTTATACTTCAAAGTCATACATATAGGTTTAGCTTTTATTATACACACACGGCCCATGCTGTACGAGTTTGTTTGAAAGTAATATTCAGCCCTTTGATCACTTCCTCTCTTGAGGAGGACTTGTGTTTTGGTTTTCATGCGGTCACCTCTCCTACCGTTCCTTAACCCCTTAAGGACAATAGGGGTTATTACTCGTAGTATATTGTGGGACAATGGCTATTTTAACATTTTTCGGTGTTCCTGTTTAGCTGTGATTTTCTTCTTTCTCATTTCATGCTCCCACACATATTATATATTGTTTTTTTCAGGACAAACAGGGCTTTCTTTAGATACCATTAATTTTATCATATCATCTAATTTACTATAAAAAAATGATAAAATATGGGGATTTTTTGTTAAAAAATTACTTTTTCTCACTTTTTAAACAAAAAACTTTTACTCATCTGCAAAAACGAATGAAAAAACCTGCTAAATAGATTCTACTATTTGTCCTGAGTTTAGAAATACCCAATGTTTTTATGTTTTTTTGCTTTTTTCTGCACGTTATGGGGCAATAAGTACAGGTAGCGTTTTGCTATTTCAAAACCTTTTTTTCCAAATCTGGTAATTCTTCCCCCCATGTGCCATTTCGGGTATCTTTGAAGCCGGCCAATGCAATTTACCCCATCAAGTCATATATTTTTAAAAACTAGACACCCCAAGGTATTTCACATGCTGGTAATTTAACCCTTTCCATGCACTAATTTTACCACCAGCCTTTGTGAAACTTTATGGTAGTAAATTTTTTTGTATTTTTTTCCACACACGTTGTACTTCAGGTATAAAATTATCGCTCCTGGTGTATGTCCGTGTCAAACAACACCCCAATATGTGTTCAGTGACATCTCCTGAGCGCAGTGATACCCCACATGCATGGGTTTGTTGGGTTATTTGGGAGGTAAAAGGCCGCCTTTGTGAGGTGTGTATTTTTTGGCCATTTAGACATCTGATCCTACTGCCCCCATGTCCCATATTTGGGACACCTTTGAACCCGGCCAATTCAATTTACCCCATCAACTCATGCATTTTTTAATACGAGACACCCTATGGGCATTTGTAATGCCAATATTTTAACTCTTTCCATGCTGGAATTTTTGTAAAGATAAAGAATTTTAGGACTTGCTTATTAATTTTTTTTTTTTTTTTTTTGGTGACAGTGGGGATTTTTATATGTTACCATATTATTTTTATTTTTTTAAACATTTTTTAAAAAATTTTCTTTAAATTTTTTTTAATTTTTTTTTTACTAATCACTCATTAGTGAGCTGGGCTCCATTGACCTTGCATGGTTGGATGCAGTACCTGCATTCAACCTGCAGGAGGAGCTCGAGAGTTCACAAGAGGGTCTGGATAGACCCTCTGTGAACTAAGATCTATTGTTTATTCCATCCTGTGAATGACGGCAACGTCATTCACAGGATGGCACTTGTGGTTGCTCTTCGGAGCAATCACAAGGTGATCGGGGGTCGGGGGCTAGTGTTGCTGATATGCCTCGATATCGAGGCATGTCAGTAACACCATTTATGCTTAGGAAGCGATTCAGATCGCTTCCTAAGCAGTTTTAGCCGGGCGCCGCCGCGATCTTTCATGATCGGTGCGGCGGCGGCCATTTTTCTTCCGGGGAGGGCTGCCGAGGGCTGCCCTCCCCGGATCCACGGTCAGCCTCACTTGGGAGGCTTCCGTGGATGCTGCAAAGCCGCCGATCGCGGCGAAAACGCCGCGATCGCGGCGATGCAGCTGTTTAACGGCAGCCCGTACATGTACGGGCATTGTCGTTAACCCGTTGCACGGCAACCCCGTACATGTACGTGGATTGTCGTTAAGGGGTTAACATGAGACTTGTAGTCGGTTGTGTTTTATGTGTGCATGGAGTAGCGTGCATGCCTCAGGCCTTCTGTCACACAGCGCTTTCCTCATCCTTTTTGTGCTGAGCTGGTGTTTTTTTCCCTTAGTCCCCTAACTCCCTCCTTTTAGCGAGTGCTTCTAGAGCTTTCATCTCTTACCGGGACCCTTCGTAGTCACCCGCAGCAGTCACAATTTCAATTGTGACTGCTGCCTTTCATGCAAATGGGGGAAACAGCATGTAGTTATTTCTCTTGCTTAAGATCTTAATTTGTCTTGATTAGCACCCTTAAGGTCTTTCAATGACTCAAGCTTTTGAATTTACAGCACCTTTAACACTTGGTGTCCCACAATTATTATTATTTATTGATTCAGCGCCAACATTTTTTACACAGCTCTTCCTACAATAAATACACTCCAAGGGTATGACATAATTAGAACTGACAAAGACAAACTGATACATTAGGTAAAGGAAGGCCCTGCTTACAACCTAGAGGAGCAGGTCACAGCAAACTTAAGCAAACGCAGCCATGCTTGTGACAGTTTACCGGGCAGTTTTTAGTTTACAGCTATATGCATCTTCCTGCGTCCGCGGTTAGTCACCATCCTGTAGATGCTGTTTAATGTATTTCTTGATCGTTGTTAATCTGATTTGCATATACATACCCAGAATGGGCTACTGGGTATCTATGGGGAAAACAAGACATATGCGTGGTGGGCGTAAGGCAGTGTTTAGGGATGCCACTCCAAGTAACTCCTACAAGCCCAGGTACAATGTATATAGTTCTACGGCAGATTTTTGTAGAAGTTTGCCTTGAGGTGTCCAAAAAGTGTCGGTTTTTGTCTTGGTGGCAGTCATTGGTTTGTTCCTTCACTTTTCTTTAGAGCCTTTGACTTGCTTGGGTTTGGTGCTGATAGACCTGGCTATCCAAACCAGTGTGTTGTGTACTGAAGCAGTAAGGGAAGCATCATGTAAGGATCTTGTTAAGGCACATGAAATCTTCCTAAAGTCGTCCTAATATATTTCCCACGCACTGTCTGAGTAACCAGAACCCCTAAACACTGCAAAATATTTCAGAACTAAGACAACAATAAAGTATGTTTTTGATATTAAGGTAGAAGTGTATGGTTTGAATATATATGTATATTTTGTTCGTATTGGTTATATCTGTAAAATATTAGACTTTGATGTCGCTCTTATGAATAGCTGCTGTGCTTCCATTTCATGTTTCTGTGTCCTTTCTTGGGTGATTATCTTTCTAATAGCTTGTTTTGGTTTTGTACATCCAGTGGGAGGACATCCACGTTGTGTGCTAGGTGCGTAAAATGATTGTCTCCTGCCATTGACTCTAGATACTGTTACCATCCATGCATTTTACCCAGTCTGGCCATGTAGCTCTTCTCCTTTCAAATGCTAAACATGGATGCCTGAATAAACACACACAAGATTTCACTAAATGGGGAGGAAATCCTGCGCGCCAATGTATCTTCCATGTGTAAAGATGTTTTACATTAGTCACCTGTCTCTAATATACAACTCAACATTCACTACCAAAGGTTAAATATGGCAGCCTGCTCTACCGCCTTGGTACTGGAGTACGGAGCAGGGCCATAGAACTCTTATCCATAGTGGCAGTGTTTGATGCTGCAAGATTCCCCTCCAAGGGTTCATTTAAGACTAATGTCAGCAGTCAGAATAATGCTTCGTGCCCTTTTCACAATGAACCAGAGAGGACTGAACTGGCTGCGTCATTTCTCAAAATGATGAAAAGGGATTTTATCATAGAAAAGCATGCACTTAATTAATGGCTGTTCTGTCTGCCCTGCTTCCAGATGGAATATCTCAGACCCTATTACAGTTTTGGGCTTCTCTTATACGTTTAGAATTTGTACTGGATAAATCCCAAGTTTTCCACTTTCTGGAATTGCCTTCTAAGTGAAATAAATCACTTCATCTGTGCCCATTCCTTACTTTATCTCATGTTTTCTTAAGCCTGCTCTTTGCCAGAATGGCAGAGAACCCTTCTTGTTTTTCCACCGCATTGTTGGCTGCTCACTTGCCACATTCCAGCATTATTCATTATTTCTTGATTGTGATTGTAATCTTGCATCCATACCTATATTTTTGTAATACTGTAGAATATTACATTTAGATATGTTCATCTGAAGCCCGCTTTTATTGTAATAAAAGAAGGCAACTAAAGGAAGGAGTCAGAGTAAAATTCAGCTTCTTGCAACCCCGGTGTAAGCTGATCTTTTTTCTGGCCCCTGTCCCGTCTGCTGGAATGTGCCACTTTGGGAGCCAAACTTTGAACCAGGTATTGCTTTCCTATTTAATTGGCTGCGTACATTGTGAAAGAAGCTGCGGCCCAGAGTGTTTTTCCACTGCAAGGACATAAAGGACCATTTCAAAGCCCGAGGAAGGCGTAAACACAAGGGGGAGAGCACAAGGAAGCTTGTGTGAGTTTTGTGTACTTTAGCTGAGAGCGCTGGAAGGGGGAAGGGGACGGGAACACAAATATCTTCATTTAGGTTTCCAAAGAAAACTCCCACAGACCAGAGGCCCCATATGGTATCATTTAGGTGGCCACACAAAGCAGAGGGCCTGGCTATTGTGCAACAGGGATAGACTTGAAGGTGTGTGAAGGGAAAGACGTTGCTATGACTGGTTCTACAGATTTAACTTTTTCAATGCTTACAGCTGCATTGGTATGCTGTAGGGTCAGTTTCTAATTTGGTCCTGTAGTTTGGGGTAGCCGTATTAGTCCAGTGTATAAGAATGCATTCTTAATTTGGTCCTGAAATGGAAGTTGTCCGAACTTGAAGGTAAACCGCATTTGGGGGAAATGTGGCCTTAATACATTTTACTTAAATATCAAATCGTTTTTCGATTGTTGCTGAGTGAACGGGATGGCCTCTGGGCATATGGTGACTGGCGACGTAATCACTCACACATGCATTTCCATTCACTGGAATACCTTCGATGATCAGTTGATTGCAGACGTCATCAACGTCATCCTCGCACAGCTAATGATACTTTATCGGGCGAATATAGCCATGAATTGGACAAACGTTTCTCAAGCTTTGCCGTTATTTGTTAAGGACTTATGATTATGTCCCAGTTGAATTCGCTCTAAATGAAATTGTCATGAGTTTTCAATGTATGATTTAGTTACCATTTTGCTGACGCAGGATGTCTCTACATATTTATAAGCAAGGTTATAAACTCTCAAGGCACATTTCGTATTTGAACATGGTAATAAGTATTCAGTTTGGAACAGAATAGTGCCGACATCTATTTCAACGTCTCTCCGGCCGTATCGGCTGAGGTGTGGGATTACCGAAACCTAGAAGAAATGGAGCTTTGTGACTTGTACGGCACAGCACCTCCTTCAAAAGACAGCCAGTGTTCTGTTCAGAAATGAACCCACTTTAACATTTAATGTTTCCTTTAGGGTAGCTTAACCCTAATAACAATTATGTTTTATTAAGAAATACTTGGTAGTTTGTTTTTTCATTTCAGATATATCGATATCTACCATCACTGTAAGCCTCTGTGTCTAGAGGCTTAATCAAACAAGGGATATCAAGTCGGCCCTGAACTGCACATCCTTTTAAGGGGGGAGAAGACAGTTCCAATTACAAATGAGTGAATTCCTCTTACATAATAGCCAGCTGTCCTAAGAAAGTTATCTTTCTCGAGTGTATGTATGTGTATGTTCTGGGTCAGGTCGGGCATTGCATGCTGTCGCTTGTGTCAATCACATCTATAGATATTTTGCTTTATTGAGGTATTCTTCAGAAATCAAATCTGTTGCCAACCGGACATAGTATGTGAACAATTTTCTTGTGGACCTTGCATTAAAGACTGAATTGCATTGATAAATTGCCTTCCTGGCAGCTGGTCCTGCTTGCTTGCTTGCAGACCTCAAAAGCAGCATAGTCTTTTCTTCCTGCAAATGCAATAAAAAAAAAAGCAATGGGTACTATGAATGCATAATAAAAGAGGCCAAATTGGATTTCTCCAAAGGCTGAATGAAATGACAGAGATGGTGTGTTGTTCCCGGGGCCCTTAAATAAACCTTTGGTAAATTAAGGCTCTTCCTCCCTGTCGGCAGCTCATCTCAAGGTAATGAGTTTTATCCTTACATAGGTGCATTGAATTAACCTATGGACTGCTGTGTGGAAATGCTAATTCTGGTGGTAGAAACATATTACTATTCTTTTTTTCATGTCAAGTTTTTTTTTTTTATTTTTTTTTTAGAAAGAATGTTTTCTTTTTACTACCTAACATCGAAGCCTTTCTTTTTGACCCATACCTTCTGCTTTAGTAAACATATATGCGAAGCACTTTATGAAATTATAGAATCATTGATTGAGCCACACAATGGAAGGTCATTGCAAGGGTGCGAGTTGCAAATGAGATGTAATCTGTGAAGCTTGCAGTCTGTATTTAGATTTGTTTATTAGATATTGAAGTGTACATATCCGTATGCAGTGATTGGTCTCCTAGAGATTTGATAAGCACATTTTCTTTTTAAGACTTGCCACCAAGGTCATTAATGCACTCTTTATCCAACAGCAAATGTACAGTTAGATATTCCACTAATTTGGGATGAGTCAGAAATATTAGAGGCCAAGTGATAAACTATGCATGGATTGGACAAGATCAGTCTTCCACTCCTCTACTCCCACAAATATTCTCATACATCTTTTGTTGGTTCTGCTTTTCTTTTTTCGAGGGATACTTGTGTGGATTAATGTAGATGATGCAGTCGATCCATTGTCATTGTGCCATGAAGAGGTTCTGATGTGAAATCCCCTGTATGATGGTAAAGCCACTCTTTGCATTGGCAGGGTATCCTGCGGATGCGCTCTCTGACCGTACATACCCTGATCCTTTGAACGCCGTAATAATCTTGCTGGAGAGCTCTTTTTACCTGTTTTAAGAGGATACGTTGCCTCTATTACTGTATGAGTAGCTTATACAGCCTCCATGACCTCCAGCAGTAGATGGAAATGAGAGGGGAAGTGCCCAGAATTTTCCAGTGCTACAAGTGTAATAAGATTAGCGAAGGGTAGGATCAACCTACCTGCTCATTTTCCTTCCACAAATATTTTATATATCATTGGAGCACAGGGTATCCTTTTTGGAAGCATTTTCTGCTGCCTGTTGTGTGTTGTGTTGCTGAACCTTAAAATCAACAATCTACACAGCAGGAGTAAACTTGGGCAACTTGAGGTTTTTGGCGATTGCAATCCAGCAATTTGATTTTTATCCTCTAACTCGCTTAATTTTCTGTTTCCAGCTGTGCAAAAAGACAAGTTCCTAGGGTTTTTCTGAATTAGTACGAAGCTGATAATGGATTGCCAAGTCATTTTGGTGACCCAGCTGTGCCTACATTAGGAGATCCTTCATAGAACAGGACTGTTGTGAGTTGTGGAGTTCAGGATGCATATCACACAGTTGTGGTTCGTACTCTAAAATGACAGGGCAACAGTATGTGCTATGACCATATCTTCTCAAAGCTGGAAACGAGCGTCCAAAGATGAAAACCAAGCAATGTTCCAGCATTAGCAAGATTTGTACATGTTCATGTTGTGTATGTGTGAGAACTATGCTGCATGTTAACTTGTCATGTCATAGCCTGAGCCCATGAAACAGACCTTAACTGGGACACTGACTGGTTGCCAAGTTCACTTTCTGTCACAAAATGGTTTTCGGTCCATTTTCTATTCCATCTTTCACAGGTTTTAGCTTCCTTGGTTAGTGCCAATATATGGTTCATATTTACTGAACAAATCTTCTAGACTGAATTTTACCCCCCAGCTTTTTAGTGTTTTCTATATCTTTTAATAATCTGCTTCCTCCATAAGGCGTTCCTCCAAAACCCATTCATCTGAGAGCAGTTGTGTTCAATAGGCTGTTTTGCAATCCTTGGTGGTGTACACCATGTGTGTTACACTGAATCCAGCGCTTGTTCCGATAGACTGTGCTCAGTGTGCGTCCTCCACCCACTTCACAGGCTGAGTGGTTTTCCTGTGCGGAAACAATAGTGAAATGAGCAGGAAATCATTGAAAAATATTTGGTTACCGTGTGTGAGAAGTGGTTTATATGTGAGAAAAGATAAGAATGAAGTGGTTACTGGATGAAATCTTTTCTAAAACCTTCCTGACCTCCATTAGCTTGCGTACCTTTTGTTTGCGCCACTCATTTTATTTTTCTGCGTTTATTTAAGTGCCTTTTTTTATTCTACAATTACTTGCAATAATAATGTTCTGCTAGTGAAGATTACCCATAAATGAGCCAGAAATAAATATATAAATAAATATAGATTATATATTACTTGTGTGTCTCAAATATATGGAACTCTAGGGGATAAAATAAAATTTAAAAAAATATAAAAAATTCCTATTTTCCCAATAGTTTGTTATTCACCCAGTGTTATGGGGTTGGGTTAATATATCTGTATACCTAACAGGCCTGTGTTTAATCTGAATGGACATCACATCAAGCCTACAGTTCTCAAAATGTGTGTTTGTGTCCTCCAGAGAGGATGCTTATTAATAAGGTTTTAAATTATGTGACGAAGCGAGAAATTAAACCTGAAACTGACTGAGCACGTTCCAAGATAATTGTGAGAAACCGCGCAGAGAGCAAATAGTTTCACTATTTTAGGTTTGAATAAAATGTTAATTTGGGATCTACGGTTTCCTATAACACACCGGCAATTTATTAGATGTGCTGGACAGATAAATAGAAATTGATATTTGTGTATATATTTTTGAAAAGCACATGCAAAAAAAAATTGCATTTTTTTGGATAAAAATTGCCCCGCTTGATGTACAGCATGTTATAAAGCTCTTGCAGCAGTCATCTATTTGATTGAAAATCACTCTTGTGCTTCAACTATGCAGTTTAAGTTTTTTTTTTAATATTGGTCTTGTTCATAACATTTAAATGAACACATGCTTAAATGAACAGTCATACGCACGCACGCACATTCTCACACCCATACACTGTACAGAGAGTTCTTAACAGACTATTTTTGCAGTGGCCGTCTGTGTCTGTACCGGTGGCCGCACTTGAGCTAGTTTCCAACAGTTAAAAAATGTATTGTTGAATTTTGTGATATATCGACCTTTAGGGGCATGGAGTTACTTATATATCATGTACCACAGTTCAGTCTCCTGATTAAAGTCAAGTCCAGCTGCTTTAGAATTTAAGTTTAATGCTTTCAAGGAGTGTTTCTTCTGTTGCCATTCATGTTGAAGTGTGAACAAGGCTGTGATCAGGAGGGAGCACCTGCTAATGAGTCTTATTAGTTATACCTATCTCATCAGATCTCATTAAACAAGGACTGGTTGCTGTGCCAAAGGGGGCTTATTTAATAGCAGGTTTTCTAAGATTCCCATTCACTTACGCACTCACTTAATCAGCAAGTAATTAAACATAGTCTTAGTACAAAATCCCCAGATTTCCTTATCCACAAACTATGCAAATCGTTTGTTTGAAGTTCAGATTATTAAGACTCTAATGTGCTGGGTCTTTATTTGGATGCAAGAAACCTGAGGAGGAACAATGGCTTTAAATGGCAATTTAGGACTGAGCGTTCTTAGCAGCTTGGCCATGATAACATAGATGGTTCTGGCTAAATACCAAAGTGGCAAAAGACTCTTATCTGATCGATGTAATCTTTGTAAAAGTCCAGTGAATGTTGTAGCACCAAGCTTTGGCTATGTGGTCTTCTCATGATGGGGCACATAGCATGGTGCAATCCTAAAGCAGAATACAGGAAAGCCCTTTCCCGTTCACTTAAATGCATCCGATAAGCGAGTGGTCCATTTAAATTTCCATTGTGTGTCCCTTTTCCAAGTGAAGAATCCCCCCCCTTATGCATTTGCCCCTTTAACCCCCCAGCTATTTGCCATGCAGGTGATGTTTGGCTTTACAGATCTCCTTGCATGTAATGTACTCATTGCAAGGAAGCTCCAGTGCCGGCTCGGTGATCTACTCAGTCTATCTGTGATTTAATGGGAAATGTCTACCTCAAGTGAGGTAGACATTTACTCTTTTCTTTTTGTACTGCCAGACAGTAAACATGCTCTTTTAATGATATTATTATTCTATATGTGTAACTGATCCACCCAAGGGCGTGATCGCCTGCTAATAAATCTGTCATCATATGGTCTGCAGTGCTTGGAGCGGAATTACACCCTCATAAATCCAAAGATCCACCTGGGATGGGACACCCCTTCACTTGCACCTACACCCTCTTCCTTCTTTTCTGACGTTGCGTGCAAGGGAATACCGCTTTACTGCGGCTGATGACAAACGAGATAATTGTCTGTGCTAATGCAAACGAACATACATACTAAGTTGGAAGTGTCGCGTTATTACTTTAAGATTATTACATCAATTGTAAGCTTGGGAGCCGGGCTCTCCTTACCTTACCAAGCCGGAGGACTACTGAGCTACGTCAATGTCCGC
The DNA here is from genome assembly GCF_027358695.1 of Spea bombifrons. Classification (NCBI taxonomy): domain Eukaryota; kingdom Metazoa; phylum Chordata; class Amphibia; order Anura; family Pelobatidae; genus Spea; species Spea bombifrons. The sequence continues at coordinate 73,766,753 of NC_071090.1, forward strand.
TCACCTCTTCCTCGCATTACTTAATGTGCAATCATATGCTTATTTTCTTAAATAGTTGCAACTCTGTATGTCTCAAATATATATACCAACATATTTGCAAATATTTCCTGTATGACGGTTTTTCTGCCTTTTAAGTGTATACAAGTTGTGTGCGCCATTTTGAACTAGTCTAATGCCAGTCTTACTCTACAGGCAATGGGGATTATAACGTAAAACATGGAGTGTCGTGTTTTTCTATTGTGTGTCTGCGGAAGATGTTAAGGGTTGCGTTAATGTGTTAGGCACAATGCTCTTGTGATTTAACTGGCACAATAAACCTTGTGTTTTCATTGATTCAAAATGATCTGCACTGCATTGTTGCGTTTTATCCTAATAAGGTTTTATAACTGCGGCTGCACATCTCTCTCTTATTAGAAAAGATACGTTCTGCCTAAAGGCCTGAATTAACATTATTGTAACCTAAATCACATTTATTTGTATACCGGAGGATTTCTTTCCTTATATTGAAAGGTATTCAAATTAGATACCCAAATCAGCTTTTTTAGTTCATTAAGTTTTTCATGGTTTGTAAAACCGCAGCAGAATAACCAGATTATCATTTTTTTCTCTCTCATGTTCTGCCAGGGCTGTAAGAACAAGGTCTAATAAGACACTCAGTCTGGAATCATTACAGTGATTACAAACCAGCACTTATTTTATCCGGGTATATGGAAATGTCCCGGTGGAACATAAATCTCATTTTTATTCTTCATTGTTGGAGACGGGATTAATTTATCTCATTTCAGGTCCGAATTTAAATCGGTTTAGCAACGTGAAGCATATAATACAATATATAATGTATAAGTAGTGTCCTGTGTCTCTCCAATCTGTATCAAATGAATTATGCTGCACATGCAGAGCGAGGAAGATTTAAGGGTCAGTGAAAGTCAGAGCCGAGCGTCTGGTTGAGTATCCTGGTTGTGGGGAGCTTGGGCCAGAATTTTGCGCATGGCTTTTTATTATTATTATTCAGGCTCCAGAAGTTCTCTTTCTGGTCCAAGCCCTAGTAACCATTTGCCAAGGGTATAGTCAAACACCTGCTGTTTCAGTATGAGTTTAGCTCATTGTAAGTAATGTGCAGATTAATAAGACTTTGGGGTGATTTGTGCAGGCATATTGTATAATAATAATACATTAATAATACATAAATTATTATTCTTACTATTGTTCCCACAAGACACTAACCAAATTCAGTTACAGAGAAATTCTTTACTTAAAAGATAGGCACACTCTATTAGACGGGGTCTCGTTTTCTGATCAGCATAGCCCCAAAGTTTTGGGACGCTGGTCCCCTGGGGCCAGTACTAGCTTTCTATACCAGTGTTCCAGCTCCGTATGATTAGCCTCCCAAGTCATGGACGAGTCATCTGTGACCTAATTAATAATTTGTTTTTAAAATCACCATTCAATAATTCTAGCTAAGCATGGGCAGACTGAATGAATGGTATTATAATAATGGTAATCAAAATATGTACTGAAGATGTGCTCATCAAACACAGTGATTTCAATTTGGACGGTAGATTTATTTCAGTATAGAGGATATTATAATTTAAATGTTATTCATAGTGTTAATTGTTCGTACATGGCCATGATCGAAAAGGGCTTAGTGAGATTCACTTAAGGTTTCAGCAGCCGATATTGTCTCCGTGGTTGTGACATATTATTTGGTTACGGTTTTTATTCGTTTACAAGGGTTCCACGTGGCAATCTGATCAATGGAAAGCATCTGAATATTTAGAGAATGCTTTCCTATATTGTTGAAGCTCTTGTTTCAAAAAAGACATTTTAGCCACAGTTAAGCGCCATGTATTTCAAAGTTCAGGATGAGTGTGATAGCTTAAAGGCGCAGGCTCCTGTTAGACTCCCTGTGCTTGCGCTCTTCATCATCATTATCTCCTTGACTTGGTGTAAAGGTTGAAATTACCATTCCGCCTTCAAACGCAAAGAGTGGGGCTTTATTTTAAATTGCATATGCCCATCCAAGCAAGATTAAAGGACGATGATCTTTTATTTTCACAGAAACCCGCTCTTGTCAATATATCCTGACTGTGACAGATGTTGAACTTATTACAAACTGTTGATTCATTAATGAGTAAATTGCAGAGGTGATTGATCTTAAGTGCTTCAGGCCAGCATCTGTATAAATGCTGTTATTGTTCCTGGAAGCGCGGCACATAAACCCATGTGAACGTTAGTGGTATATGGTGGTAGTGTCTACTTACGTATATGACATGGTGTACAATCCAGTGTTCTCGTTTGTTTTACTACTCATCTAAGTGAAGGTTTTTGAAATCCTTTGCAGGGATCTCCTTCTTGCCGGTCCCTTAGTGCTGCCGGTCACTTCTAACATCAAGGATCATATATGTAGAGTAGAAATGATGTTGATGTATTTCGTATTGCAACAATTTTCCTTAACCGCGCAGTCATGCGTACGGAGATCTGTGAACGGAAAGTGACACGCTTCTTATATAGTTTTGTCTCGCTTTATTTGGCACGAAACCCAGACAGCTTTTTAAACACGACACAAAAGTGACTGGCATCCAAGAGAGACGTCTATAAATCTTAGGTATTCGGTTTAGCTCAAAAGCGAATTCCTGACAAATCTTGTTGTGCACTTGTGACGTCTCTATGGATTAGTTTTTAGTTCATTTTTTTTTGTTGTGTTTCAGGTAAATTAAATGGAGTAACTTCAATATCATACCCCTTTGTGTGATGTATTGCTTTACGTTCCATCACTTACATACATGGACTGACTTATTTTAAATCAAACAAAAATCACACTTGCCAAGAAGAGTTAGATGACATTTTATTCTATGCAGCTGTAGAAAACTTTTGACCCATCGATTGTTTACCATGGTGCGGCAAGTAGCAGAATTTCATAATAGAAAATTGCAAGCATTAAGCAGATCTGTGCCAATTAACAAACTTTGATTTCTATAAAGGGCAGTTTATAGAAGTAAAAAAGACTGCGAAACAATACTCCCGTTTAGCCTGCCACTTAAACGGAATATGTCATCATAAGTGTAAGAATAATTTTTACCTTCAGAAGCAGCCTTAATTAGAGTAATTTAGTGTTCTGTTTCGTACAAGAAGCAATTTGCATAAAATTATGTCTGTAGCTGCTTTTTTTTCTCAGAATCATTTTTTTTCATATTGTGAAGTGTTTCAAGCAGTGGGTGGTTGTGATGTCACTAATTTGATTGTGCTGAAAGCATAGCATTAAGCTGCGAATGTACTTTTCGTAGTAATATTAAAGTGGCAGTATCGATTATCTGTGGTCCATGTATTGTTGATTTCTTAGGGGTAGTGTAAATATGGAATTCCCTTTTGATACTGTGAGACGATCAGTGTCTTTTTAATTTTGGCAAAAGCCAACTGGAAGGTGATTTACTGTAAAGAGTTGATGGTTTTTCTTTTTTAAATAACCTTGCTATTTATTATTTCTATCATATGTAACTAAGTTTTCAGTTTCTGGGTTCATCTCACTAACTTTATTACAGTCTAACAAGTTCTTAATACTGTAGACCTTTATTCTTTGATGTCTTCATACGTTCTGGATCACACAGGACATATGTGAAACGTAATGTATTTGTGAATTACATCAGGTAGTGGCTATGGCTTTCTATGGCGCTCTCTAATTTTGTAGGCTACTCGAAGGTCAGTCTAGCAACATCAGCACAGTTAGTCTTTTCTCCTGTTATTGCTGCATTGTAATGTTTTGTTAATTGTGTTTTCATCAAAAAGAAAAAACAGTTTGTAGGGGAAAAGCATGCCGTGCGTCATGTAGACAAACATTTCCCTGACACTGCAATATCAATTAATTTGTCCTCCTGTAACAAATTATGACTTTTTATTACAGCTGTGTCATGTTTGGAAAAGTCACTTCCTTTCTCTTAATTATCTTCTCATGAAACAGTTATAAATTACATTTAATTAATCCTAAGTAGGGTACTGACCTCTCTCCGTTCAGCCGACATCCCATCCTTGCTGGAACGTAGCCGTCGTTCTCTGGGAAATGAAGTGTGCTGTGGTTAGTGATGTCCAGGAGGTCAGAGCGGGTCCTGAGATACCAGAAGTAGACGTTACACGGCTGGATACAGAATTGCTACAGAACAAACTTACTTTTGTGCCAAAACCATCCTAAAAGGCTCTATATGTTCTCTGTAACCATGTCTAATATAAGAGCTCATGTTGTGCTTTAAATGTTTTCTACTGTTTTGAAGTCACCCTGGTCATACTTCTCAGCCAGTTAGTTTATGCAAGTTTTAATCCGTTTACCACCAAGCTCAGCTCTGCTTAACCCCTTAAGGACAATGGGCGGGCCCTAAACCCATTGAAAACAATGCATTTTGAGCCCGTACATGTACGGGCTTTGTCATTAAGGGGTTAAATATATTAATACCCTGTAAAAGTAAATATCGCCCAGGAAATCCAACTTTATTAGTAATATTGGTAAGGTGGGTCTATAACACAAATGTGCCCAATGGATACATGCAACCAGTTGCTGTAATAGCCTAGTTGGGTGATGTGTATACCGTGGGCAGCTGCACGCATGTTATTATTTGGCCACTGACTTGAAGGAACTAGGGCCAATTTTATCCCCAGTCCGTTCCTGCTGGCAACACCTTGACACTGGTGTTCTTTGGAGTGGTGGGGTGAGGAAAAAAAAGTTAACTTTTGAAAAAGTGTTATGTATGATCGGACACCTTTTGCCGCAGATCTCGACAATTACACTGATAGGAAAAACAGAAATCACAATCTTTGGAAACGATCGCCATCAGAAATCCGGTCACTGTCCTCAATGGAGTGAGAACACTAAACTGACCAGACTTTGTTTGATTTAGATGGCTCATTTTATTTAGGGATTCCAGAAGGTAGCCGTTATTTGACTGCGTCATGCAATTCTTTAAGCACCCAAAGTAAAATGGGATTTACAGATCCCTGTCTGTGGAAAGCAATATATGGAATATTTTTATGGTACGACTTGCTCTTTAAAAATCGCACTTCTGGAAACATGTGAGTTAGTCATTATGACAGAGCTACTGATGAAGCCATCTGTTCTAAAAGAGAAATAGCCTGAAAACCTGGCTTGTTAGAAGCCCTTAAGGACGGGGAATGGAAAGCGTTGCCGTACTACATGGATTAGGCCAATTCTGCTGTCTGTCTTTCTGACACATGCACTAGTAGCGGTACTTTAAATAGTGCTGGCATCTGCTGCCGGTGCATCTGTTACGTTTCTTCTGCACGAGGAAGAAACGGTTCAGTAAGGTCACAAAAGGTTTGAATCTGTATCTGTGTGTGCATAGACATTTTCTCTGGTGATTGCTGGGAGGTTTGTAAGGATAATCTGTCGTCTTCATATTGGTGCTTTTATTATGCGTGATCTACTTGCTTTTCTCTTTGCTTTGTGGCACACATGAGCCATGCACCTCTCCTGCGCGTTCTCACCGCCTGCTCTTGCTGCACTCTGCCATCCTTTAACTTCTCGAGAAACATCCACAGGGACTTCATAAATATCACTTCCACAAGCATGGCCTCGGACATGGAGCACATAGCTGCCATGAATTATTAATCCTCTGCGTCTGCTCCTCTCCTCCTCCTACTCTCCATCCTGTTCTTTCGTTAGCACTCTCTTCTGCTCTCAGGATAAATGTCTATGCCCCTTCCTGTAGCAGAAGGTTATTTTTTCTGGTGCCAGAAATAAACAATATTTCCCCTCCCTGCATACATCTTTTCCGAGATAATAGGATCTAATATTGAAAAGTTCCCTTGTCTAATGTATTCTTGTCTATAGTTTATTTGTTTTTTTTTTCTTTAGCAGAGCTGTCACACAGAGGCCAAACTGTACTGTGACCAGGTAGTGGTCTTTATAATAGGGGAACCATGTGTGATTATATTCTTAAGTATATGTCCTATTCTTTTTTTCGTCACTGAGTTCATGTGCTCAAACAGTACAGCATTTAATTGCACAAACAAAACCGTTTTGTCCCCTACATGACTGCCCCGGATGGCAATGAAGAATAATCTCAGTTTATATGAAAAGGAGGACTCTGAGGGGGGTAGTATTTGGCTGCGACATGTTTCAGGTTTTGGTTATGACTTGGGGGGGAAAAAAGGTATTACAAGATTCTGCAACATTGTTTTTTTGCATTCTTATACACTGGACTAATATGGCTACCCCAAACGAAAGTATCCTATAAATACTCTATGGGGGTGGGGGGTCACAGATTGTAAGGAACAATGCTGATTTCTTTTGGTTAGCGCCCATAAGGAGCCTTGACCTCACTTGAGGAACCGTGAAGTGTCTTGGAAACTTGAGACCCGGGGAGGTAATGTGGTGATCTGGATAAAATAACAGTTGAGTAAATATCTGTTAACTCCAACCTTGTCTGAAGTCACTGTAGCTCTGATAGCCAAATAAGGGGGGGGTATATTTCAGAGGACAAATGTTAGGACAAGAGGCCATAGTCTAAAAGTAGAGGATCAAGTGGAACAGCCTCCTGGCAGGTATCAATACATTAAAAGATTTTAAAGGTTCATGAGACAGGCACCCGGCTATCCTGAGCATAAGAGGAAGAAATTATTAAGGGTTGATTGTTTACAGGAGGAATAATAGATGAGATGGACAAATGGTTCTTGTCTGCTCTCAAATTCCGTGTTTCTACAGGAAAAGTAATTTGCTTAAAAATGAATGGGCCGTTAAAAAGATAAGAACACGGGAGTATGTTAGATTTTTTGTAATTTATAACGAAGACACAAGATAAATGTTGCCTGTTGGAACATAAATAATTGCAGAAAAGAATAAACATAACGCTGTATCTTCCGCTAGATTTTGCGGTGCGTTGTGATTCCTCCTGGGGATTGGGAGGCTGAGGAGCGCCGTGCCGTTAATTAAGAGCAATCAAGAGCAGCATTAAGAGGCCTTCAGGAAACTTTCCTTACGTTTTGTGAGCCTTCAGGATATATGCTGGCCTCTTAGGATTACCGAAATCTCCCAATGTTTAGTGTCTAATTACAGGACAAACAGTTGAGATTTCATGCCCTTTTATATAAATCATTGCCCACAGCAAAGATGGATTCTGGGCTTCCGCTTTCACCGTTTCAGTGCAGCCTTTTAGATGTATAAGAGTTCTGTCACTCTGTTTATGGGGAAGACATAGAAGAGAAAAAACACATGTTTTCTTTACATTGATGCATGTGTAATCTGTGTTTTCTAATATATGAAATAATGTGGCATGAGTAAATCTGTCTTTTAAATTGTCTCCTATTGATGGCCAATTTTGTAGCAGATGTATAGATGCAGTGCTTTGGTTGATTTAAACATCCAGTCCGACTGTTTTGTGTTTGCATACATATGTAACCCACTGGTGTGATTGCTGAATGGATATGTGAGAATTTACAAAATGCTCATAATAGACCATGTGCTGTCATTGAGTAAAGGTATGTATATACATATATGTGTGTGTGTGTGTGTGTGTGTGTATAAATTTAAAATATATACACACACACAGGTGATTTCACTGTGGCACTGTATGGATCAAATTTGTATAGTCAACCTTGTTTTTGTCTTCTCCAAATCTGTGGATTATATAATCCCCTTTTAATTAAAATTAAATATCTCATATAGAATGCTTGGAAAAATTGAGATCTGTTAAATATGTTAACCATATTTTAAAGAACCGTCCCAGCTGTATTTTCATGTAACTTGCATATTGGAGTCCGTTTTACATGGATTCTAGTGCATCTTACTGCATGCAAGTTAATGCATACATTCTTTAATAGTTGGAAAGTGACATCTTTCTTATTTAGCTCCTCCCCAGGTGCCTCTACTGAAGCAGGAAGCATACTTAAGTATGATATCTAGTAGCGCTCTCCAATGAATGCTAGTTATTTAGGAATGTCTCCAAAACCAAAAGCGCAGACTATAGGTGTCTTAATAAATGAATGAATGAAGTCGTGCCTTAAGCTGGTGCTACATAGACCTTTCCGTCTCTGTGAAAGAACTTCAGAGTGCATACTCACCAGCTGTTGTGCTTTACGGAGCCAGTCTAACTCCCTGCTGCCCACACAACAAATTTGTGAGCGTAACATCAACTTTTGCAGTTGTAAGTAAAATCTAAAACCTACGATTCTTATCTTATGTTGTGCTTTAACACAGGGATTTGCTGGGTAGTCTCTGGGATATCAGCCAATCAGATCTGGCTGTTGTCCTTTCATTGACACGCTGCTTGGCCTACTGGCGCCTAACTCAATTGAAAAACAAATAATAATTCCTTCTCCCAAAGCAGCAGTTTTAAGTCTGGGGGGGGGTACAAGCTTAAGCAACAAAAGCATATCATTAACCTTGTGTAAAAGGGATCGATATACATGCAGAATTTATATCAGAGTAACTTAAGTATTGAAGTTGGCCCGTTTGTTTTCAGTGACCGTTGGTGACATTACACTTCCATATACATAAAGGTGATTGTGTGTCATGATGTATTCCTTACACTTCTAACCCTTGGTGCATGTTCACGATAAATATTTTAGAAACTCTTGAGTTGTATGTGCAGTATTTAAATACTTGGATTACTTTTTTTAACCTATATGTTTGCATTCTGTCTGGGTCGGCTCGTTTATATATCCGATACAATCTGTTTCCCATTCTGGAGATGTTCCTTTGAAAAGTAGAAGGGGGGACAGATGGATGCGTGTGACCCTGTGGAGTGACGATGCTTGGATAGGATTCCTATTTCTGAGCTGTGTGTTATTTGAACTGCGCCGGGTCAGAGCAGGTCATACCTTGATAATGTGTTCTGTCTGCGTGACTGGCAATACTCATTCACAGGCTGTGTATTTCAGTCGCCCCGCACAATACCATGTAAAATCCCCACTGGGTTTGTTTATTGCTAACCCATTATCGTCTATTGTGTGTCTGTGCTGTCCATAAAGTGCTGATTTCATAGCAGAACATAAACAAGTGTAGTGCTGCATATAGCAATATATTTAAAGCAGACCGGTCACCATAACATATACGGCATAAATAAACTAGTTTGTCAGAACCCACGTATAGCTTGTGCTTTTTTAATTAAAATCAATTTAATAGGTTTGGAGATATGTGGTTTAAATGGAATATATAGTGTCTCTAAGAGCCTCACAAAGAAGAATCCATATTATGGTACTTTTAGAAGTACTTCAATATGTATTCTTTAAAAAAAAGGAAAAAAGCAATGGTGGAAGATGAAGGATGGATCTCTTCTTCTCTGTTTGGCAATCCTCAACACTGATTGGAAGCTTGAAGCAGCCAATCAGTGGCAGAAAATGGTAAATGGATATAGGTGGACTCTGCAGAATCCCCCCCATGCACTGTGTACATTTAAGTTTAGACCACTCACGGTCATGTGAAGGCTAGAATATCCCTTTTAAAGTTATGAAATGCTAGCATCCCTTTCTGTTACCTCTTTCCCCACTCGGTTCACTATAGCAACCCAGAAAAAACACCAAACAATAAATTAACAAACGTAGAGAAATATTTAATGGGGATGAATAATAATCAGAAGCCCCTGAACACGTGTTGCAGAGGTGTGTATATTGCTTTTAAATTCTGTACACTGTTACTAAGGTTTATTTAATGTTTTAAAATGCAAGACAAGTACTCTCTGTAAATCCAGCGTCTGGAACAATGTGGATGTTTTACTTTTTCAAATGTTAGCAGCTTTAAAAAAGAAAAAAAAAAGACGAGACCTCCGTCCTTTTAATGTAGGCTGGAAAGGTCGCTAAGGAATTGGAAAATCACTTAACTCCTTGATTGCCGACTGTCTAACATACTGTAAGGGGGCCTTGTAACAAGCCGTCGTTTGTTGGTTTTATTAATCGTTTATGACTTCATAGAGTCATAGAGTTCATGTGTGTAATTAGCAGCCCCGAGGAATGTGTTGATGAGTCTGATTTTTTTTTTTTTTTTTAATTACGTAATATAATGGCAGTTCGGTACTGCAGTGCAGCAGGATCTCTAACAAGGCTCATCAATATACATTTATACATCGATATACATTTGCCTAAGAATCCTATCATGCAGACAAACTGAAACCCTACCTAATACTTAATACACATATTGTTCCAGGGGTAATTTTCTCTAGGGAAACTCAGCTTTAACTTTTGTGGGTGAAATTGAGCGTTATAATTTATTCTTGTTTACTGATATCGTTAAGACTTTGGGAGATCTAACCTCTGTATCCTCATTTTTATGCTATTAAATCTGTGTTCCCCCTCTGAAAAGTCAGTCTGATATTCCAGGAAATACAATAAGGTCATTTCTCGATTCTTGGTCATACAATAAGGTCATTCTTGGGGATAACTAGAATTTCACGTGAATTGCATGTTTTTATATATTCTGTAGTTTGTTTTTGTTCTGTTGCCCTCCTTGATTTTGTTGTCCACGGACGTTTAATAAACGTGTGATGCTGGTGACGGCTGGCGCAACTATCTTTATTTTTTTTAATTTTTTAAGAACCAATGTCTTGTAATTGATGTCTTATTAACCTCTACCACTTCTGCTGGAAGGCTGTTCCACTTATCTTCTACCCCCTTACCCTCTAGTTTTGGAATATGGCCTCTTGTCTTATTTTTTCTCTTTTGATGTATACTTTCCTCTTGTGCTTTATTATACTTTGTTCTTAGCAATAGAAGAATGCACTTAAAAGTGAGTTGCTTATTTTAAGTAAATCAGTTTTAAGATAAGTTTACTTAAAGTGTTATATTATTTCTTAAAAATAATACTCGTTTGGACTGTTCTTCCCTGCCGGCTGGCCGTGTCCCACCACAGCTGTTGGCCAAACAACCGTGCGTTTCTTGGGGAGCCAAGGACTTCACGATATCTCTGGCAATGTACATAGAAGTCTTGGTGAATTAAAAGCCTCCGCTGCCCATACTGTTTGTTCTGTGGCAGGGTGGAATCTCGTTCATCAGTTTGAGTAATGTCCTATTTCTTTAATGGCACGGTTGCCATGGAAAAGGCAGAGAAGGAAAACGGTTCTTTAAACAAACAGCATCTTCATCATCTTGTATCCTCTTCGATGTGCCCAGCCCCCTGGCTTTTCTGTGTTTTTTACAGAAGGTTTTCATATGGATTTCCTCCTGCCATGCCGGTTAACGCTTTCAGTGCCAATAGCTAGAGGCCCAAAATTACCCTTTTCAAAGCTTATTTTATGTTCCCCTTTCTGGTACAGTAGAGGTTAATTTAAGGCTGAAATCCAGATTTACATTTTATAAGCAATTTCTTTGCTGGGCTATAATGTATTTATTGAATGTCAGCTCAGGAGGTCTAGTTAGCCGAATGGCAGTAAACAGTATCATTAAATGGAAATCTCTCTTGCGCCAATTGGTTTGTTTTTATTCCGCTATTAGATCGGAGCTGAATGAAAAAGCGGCCCAATATGTGAATCACAAACACTGCCTTGAGTGAGTCTCTGCAGAGATGGCAGCTTTTGGTTGTAACGGTAAACTGTGCAGTTCTAAATAATGCTGAATGTCAGTTATTTGAGTTCAGATTTTCTTCCTTAAAAGAACCTTCATTAAAAATTAAACTGGCTCCTCCAGCTCTGGTGCAAACTTTGGTTAGTATTTAGGAGGCTATATATATATATATATAAGTATATATTACTTATAAATGCGACTGACATTCTTTTCTAAAGTGTTTTTCAAGCTCTGTAGAGAACAGACAAATCGTAATTGTTTGCTTATGGTATCATCTAGGGTGCACGTCAAATATGTTTCAGCTCGCTTGTACTGTCACAAGTAAAATGAGCATGTCGGACTGATGCTACCCTTGCATTTTGGTTTTTTTTTTTGCTTGCCTGGAGCAGTGGCTTTAGCCACTTTTTTCTTTGCAGCGATCTTTAGTCTCCCATGCTGCAATGCCGGCAAACCATTCATTTTCTGTTTGCGATGTGATGCTGAGAATCAATATGGCAGATTGACCAAGTATTTTTCACCTCGTCACTATTAGTGACCTGTCTCAGGAGCATGAAGCCGTGGACCTTCTTACGTACTTTGCAGTAAAAGGTCAGAGATACTCTGGGCCGTTCAGTTTCCAAATGAGTCTGCACCGTAAACGTCTGCAAACTATTATCGGCATCTCAATGTATCTGTGAAAGAACAATTAACGCTATCCAATACCTTAACATGGAGCAGTTTGTAATAATGTAATTGTGCGGTGCCATGAAGCTACTGCAGCGCAATGTACCGTTTGATCTAACACGTGTGTGTATATGTATGTATGTATATATAAACGTATCTGTCATTGTGCGGTTTGGTGTGTATCCGCTGTCTAGTGGGGGCATGCTCATCTTTACCCGATGAATGCGTTTCTTGCATGTGATGAGTGTGATGTGCGAGCGAATGCTAACCAGCCAGGAAAATCACATCTGTGCTGTTCTGTGAATCTGGTTTTACATCGCACTTTATTTCTAGAACACAAGCAGGTTCTGTATTGCTATTACAAACCGGGGGCAGTAAAAAAGAATAACGCTTATACAATTTAACGAAACGATTAACATGATAAGCCATAATGGTACGGAAGAAGAGGAGGGCCCTGCTTGACAAACACCTTTGTATCTGGGTGCATTGGACCTGGGTATAATACTAGATGGCTTGCTGGTTGTGCTTCTAATGAACCTTTAGAATAAGAAGCCTGTATTTTTAGAGGGGTGCTTTCTTTCACCAGAATGACAGTTTGAACACGAATAAGAGAAAGCACTCTTGCTGCTGTCTTTTTTTTTTTTTTTTTTCCTAGCGCATATGAATCTACATATGTCCAAACATGCACTCGCCCCTCGAGTATATAACACCCCGGTGCTGCACATATGCTGCAGGATTCTTTTATAACACTCGCTGCTGCTGTAGCAGTTGGTCGTATCTTGCGCTACTCCATGCAGAGCGGGGTTTAACCCTACAAGTGCCCAGATGCCACGATTGATTCATAGTTTGCCGTTTAGACATGTACTGGGAATCAAGTGTCGCTTTTCCAAATGTGTCTGTGCATACCATGCCGGTTTGTTCACGCCATGTTTGACCTGGCAGGTTGTGCTGTTGTATACCCAGCCGTGAATGTCACGTGTAGCTGTGTTACGTGTGCACTTAGAGAACAGACTTATGCACGGTGTGCCTTGTGCTTCCTGGATGCCCTGGTGTCTGTTTACTGAGGTTTGCTAGTGCCCTGGTGGACGTGGTATAACACCTGTTGTATAAGAGATGACCTCTGTCCAGCTCACCATTATAGATTCCTGCCAGCCACAGATGCAAATGTCACGTCATCCCACCAGGCACTGTCTTCACAGGACTTGGTCTTTATATAGGGGTTTGACCCAGTGTTGGATACATCATTATTATTTAATTTATAAAGCACCAACATAGTCTGCAGCCCTGTATCGCATACGCGTTGGGTTATATCAGGTTACGCTTTGCTGGTCTGCGCGTAGTGAATTCTAATCCACTGAGCTATTCTGTATGCAGACGCTATGGCCGAGAGCTGTGCCCGTCCTCGCACAGAGTTATTGCATTGGATGCTGTATCCCCTCCCCCGTTCTTCTCCAGAGCACATACCCACACTCTGCCTGCAGCTTCTTAGAAATGCAACTTGCTGAGCTCTGGGTATCCATGGAAACATGTGGCATGGGACTCCTGACTGCCCTCCCCCCTCTATTAGACACATGTCTGAGCAGGGGGCGTGTGATTTGTGGCGTGTAGCTGGTAGCAAGGGTGCTGTTATTGTGCTGGGGGGTGGTATGCAACAGCTCTCTGATGGATGGTGGGCAGTGCTGACACATTGTACATGGGGAGGCAGCATGATTTATCATAGGGAATCGGTCCTGCCGGGCCCCACTAATACATTTACCCTTATATAATATGCTGATGTTTCCTGTTCCCAACGATCTGCCCATACATTAACTGGCCTACATACGTTCATATTCTTGCATGTCTGGGGATCCCTGTAAGAATAACCTTGAGTGTGACACTATAGTGAGAATAGACGTAGACCTACGGTGTGTGTGTAGCTGCTTGAGGAAGCCTCTGATAGATAATATCCCTTTGTCTGAATGTCTGTCAAAAACTACCCTTCAGGGTAATCTAATACTTTCTGGATGAGGGGGACTCTTTGCTGTATGTAAATGTTCCAGGCCTCGTCGGTAATCTATGTTTATATCCTCATGTGCCCGTATGGCAAGTTGCTACGATGCTAAGACATGATCTGCACGTGTGTAAAACTATAAGGTGATGACAAACTACCGTTTGTGTATAAAATTCCCAGATGTCAGGTGGAACTCTTAGGATCTCCGGCGACTTTGGACAATCTTTGGTCAAAGATGATTTGGATATAGGTGCTAATGGAATCCTTGAATTTGTTCTCGGCAATGTTAACCTGTATACTTTGCACATGCAGCGGGGCTTTATTCATTCCACGATCCACAGTAAAATATCTTACTTTTGGAAAAATATCTGGCACCAGTATCGTTTTAGAACACCATAAAGGATTGTCTTAATAGTTCTACAAACATTCTGTCTTTCCCGCTTGATACAAATTATATACTGCTAATGGAAAAGTCAAACCAGCCAGTGTTACTAAACTTTACTGAGCTGCATCAAGCAGTATGTGCTTTCATCGTGGTGAGAGAAATGGTGGACATCGGCCATGGCCACGGAGTGGACATCTTCACCACTGGTCTTAGAAGCTATTAAATTGAGTAAATACACTGTGCAGGCCAAGGCTTTCACCGGCCAGCGCAGGACAAGAATCTTTTCAAATGTAGAAACCAAGCGCTCCTCAGCTAAATTACAGGCTGTCTATCATGTGGCTTTGTGCAACATCGCAGGAGCGTGAAAGATGCTGCTTCTTGTCACCTCATGAATGAATTCTGCGTAGATTACAGCTGTGCAAATCCCACGTACCGTTACAGATGATATGTATTATTCCCTATATAACAGCCTCTGATGTCTATTGTGATTACTGAGTGCAAACGCATTATTATTTTTTGCCAATGCTTGGTGACCACAGAATCTCCAAGTACCTTTTCACGTATTAAGGTGCGCAGTGGATTTGCAGATTGCCGGCATGGCCCCACTAAACCAGTACAGTAGGTATAATGTGTGCGTGAATGCCTTGGTGCAGTCTGTGTTCGGAGCAGATATTTAGTCTACTCCAGTGTCAAAAGAAGATATTCAAATAACAGCACAACATCCGGGTAATAAAAGAAAATCCCATAGGGTGCGTTACACCATGTAGGCACAATGAATAATCCCCTTTCCCCACTGTATATTTAAAAACAATATATCGTATTTGCTCGATTATAAGACGACCCTGATTATAAGACGACCCCCCAAAATCTGAATATTAACTTAGGAAAAAAAAGAAAAAGCCTGAATATAAGACGACCCTAAAGGAAAACATTTTTACCAGTAAATGTTAATTCATGTAAACTATTTTTTTTTTTATAAAAGCTATGATTGAAAAAAAATTTTTTTTTGTTTTTATTTCCTTGTATTTTCCAACTTGTCCCCCAGTTACGCACATCTGCCCCCAGGCTTGCACACCAATATGGCACTGTGGCCCATGATATGCCTTTTAACCCTCTATATGCCACTGTGCCCCATGGTATGCCTTTTGACCCCTATGTGCCACTCTGCCTCCAGAAATGCCTTATACCCCTATATCCCATTCTGGCGTTTAGGGGGTTAAAATGCATATCATGGGGCAGAGTGGCATATAGGGAGGTATAAGGCATTCCAGGAGGCAGAGTGGCATTAAGGGAGTTAAAAGGCATTGTATAGAGCACTCTGCCTCCAGAAATGCCTTATACACCTATATGCCACTCTGGCATTTAGGGGGTTAAAAGGCATATTATGGGGCAGAGTGGCATATAGGGAGGTATAAGGCATTTCAGGAGGCAGAGTGCTCTATTAAATGCCCCCTTAACGCCACTCTGCCTCCTGAAATGCCTTATACCTCCCTATATGCCACTCTGCCCCATAATATGCCTTTTAACACCCTAAGTGCCAGATATATAGGGGTGCCAGTGGCATATAGGGGTATAAGGCATTCCAGAAATGCCCTATGCCCCCATTTAACACACACACACACACACTTACCAGTTCTTCCAATTTCCTGCTGTATTGCCTGGGCAGCAGGTTGACGTCTCCTTCCGCTGCAGCCGGAAGGAGGTGGAGTTGGCAGCGGGGGTTGTCTGCGTCCATTGCGCATACCTTCCCTGGCTGTCAGATATCAGAGTTCCCCGCACCAGTGCGGCACCGGTGCGGGGAACTCTGATCACTGACAGTCGGGGAAGGTATGTGCGATGGACGCAGACAACCCCCGCTGCTAGCCACACCTCCTTCTGGCTGCAGCGGACGTTGTCTACGCTGATCGCGTAGACGTCAACTCGCTGCCCCGGCAATACAGCAGGAAGCACCGGTAAGTGTGTGTGGTGGGGTGTTAAATGGGGGGGGGAAAGGAGGATCCAGGTTCCCTGCAGCGGTGCGGGGGATCTGGATCTTAGTGTCATAATCAGACCTCTATTTGAGGTCTGATTAGAAGACGACCCCGATTAGAAGACGAGGGGTATTTTTCAGAGCATTTGCTCTGAAAAAAAACCTCGTCTTATAATCGAGCAAATACTCATTAACTCATAAACTCATTGTGTGCTGTTTATGAAACTTACCACTCCAATGAATATACCTTCAGCGTGTGAAACGGGACGAACGTTCACAGCATCCTATGCCACCGCACATGGAAGGGAATACAGATGAATGTTTTGATGCGCTCATTGATTGCTCTTCTTTACAATCTGTGTATGTCACTGGTATGGTTTAAGGGAGCATCTCTCTAGCAATAGATCGGTTAATCCCCTGCTCTTCCTGTTGGGTGATTGTTTCCTGCTCAAAAGCTAGTTGCTTAAGAAAACTTTGCCTGTGCTTGTCCTATTTAATAAGAATTGATTATGTGACATGCGGCAGTGTGACATCCCAAACCGCTGTCACGATGTTTAATGCGGTACAGGTAGGGCGGGGGTGTAACGGGGAACACGGACAGTCTGTCTGCCCTTATGAGACTT
The DNA here is from genome assembly GCF_027358695.1 of Spea bombifrons. Lineage (NCBI taxonomy): Eukaryota > Metazoa > Chordata > Amphibia > Anura > Pelobatidae > Spea > Spea bombifrons. The sequence goes on from NC_071090.1 coordinate 73,783,876, forward strand.
GTTAGAAGAGAACTGCTGAATTAGCTGATCTTTGTGATGGTGAGGCATACGTTGGCGCTGTGCCATCTTGCCATCCTTTCTCTGTGCTGTTGTTTGCACTGCCTGCTAAGTGTTATCTGTTCGTTCTTGCTTTGTTGAACAGATGTTGTGCCATGAGCAACATCAGCCTGTTTTCGAACTCTGCATATTCAGTGACTTTGAAACTATACTAGATTATTAATCTATTGGCAGGGTTTTGGACAATGTTTGGCACGTTATAAATATCTTGACCAAGAAGTTACACTTTTGACTCTCTGTCCATAGAACATTGGTGTTTATTTTAAATAAGGTAGGTTATCAAGCAGGAAATCTCAAAGTGCCATGTGTTCTGTGATCCCCCTCTATATATCACAAACATATATATATATATATATATTAGTATTTATAAACTGGTATTCAGTCATCAGATCATTCCTTGAAACTGTTAATTTTTTTTTCTTCGTTCCATTTAAGTGTATGCTTTACTTAAGCTCACAAAAATGACTTGGCGGATTCTCTTTATTTTACAAAGTAAATATTTGTATTATATTTATTCTAGAAATGTTTCACTTTAGTACGGGAAACAAGTTATTTATATGAAAGCCAGATGTTCCTGCCTACCCTGTTGGAATGGACGGTAGAATCTTGTCAGCGTATGCAATGGATTTTGGCACTAACTGCATTCTTCCCTAATCTCTTCCAGGTTCAGGGTTCAGAACCTTCACCCCATTCTACTTCCTAACAGAGCCAGCAGACGTTGTAACGTTGCGTGGGGCTCCTGCCGTACTGAACTGCTCTGTTCATGCAGAGCCAACACCGAAGATTGAGTGGAAGAAGGACGGTACATTTCTCAACCTTGTGTCCGATGACAGACGCAGTCTGCTCCCAGATGGATCCCTGTTCATCACAAGTGTGGTGCATTCTAAGCACAACAAGCCAGATGAAGGCATCTACCAGTGTGTGGCCACTGTGGACAGCCTGGGTAGCATAGTCAGCCGCACAGCCCGACTCTCGGTTGCAGGTGAGACATCCAGAAATTATATAAAGTGTACATGGGGAGTTTGAGTTTGTGACGTATTTAGGGACAAGGTGTTTAGGGTCCTGCCTGATTTTACTTCCAGTTCATTCCACGAGAAGTGCAAAGCTTTGTGTACTTTGGCTACTGTATCATGCAGCATTAATAATGATGGTATATACACATTGTCCTATGGTGATGGTCGACAGTGTGCAGCAGCAAAATGGTCTTCAGACATGGAAAGATTAGCGGAGCAAGCCAGACTTTCACCAGCCCTGACAAGAAGAGCTGGGTGAGCAAGTTAAATTGAGCTGTTTAGGAGAGTGTGGCATTGTCATTGATTCTTTTGAAGCAAAAGGGATGTAGTTGGCATTGCTGACTAGACTCCTAATGAGCAAAGTATTGATCTCTAACAAAACGCTGTCACTAATTGTTCTATAAGGACCTTGTGAAGGAAGCGTCACAGCAATGTGTGACTTTATGGACTAATTGTTGCCACGCTGTATAGACTTTTGGTCTGACACAGATTCTCAGCTTTTCTCACTGTTCATTTTTTCATTGAACACTATTACTCCATCCCGCTATACTTTTCTTTTGTAGCCATACTGTTTCACTTTGTTTTTAGGGGCCAGTTAGTCAGTCCTTGCCAGCTACAGCTTTCAGATTGCTGGTTCATAAGCTTGTCATCAGACCTTTCTCCTTTTGTTTGTAGTTGAGTGAGCTTGGCTTATTATATGGTGTTGAGTGTCTCATTGGGATTTATTCACCTCAACAAGCTCCCCAGGCAACTCCTGCTTTGAAGTTATGGTTCTAACTCACCAAGTTCCCTTATGCATTATTAAAGGCCACTATTTATTTCTGCAGCAAGGGCTTAGCTGGCCTCTGCATATTGCAAAGCTCAAATGGTTAGGTTATTTAATTAAGCATTTCAACAGTGCCAGAGACTTTAAGCAGACACTCTCTGGGTTGGAGCTTCCTAGTGTCTAGTGAAATGAAATTGGAACTCCAATCTCATGCTTATCCTTTATCCTAGCTCAGTACGTCTCCTTTCCCACCCCCATCACTCTCCCATCCTGTCGCCTCTTATAACACCCATCAAGGTTTTGCAGTCCATATAACTAGTAAAAAGTAGCTGCTGTGAAAACTAATTATTTCACATGGTAAAACAGTAATGCAAGTGCATAAAGGGATTTTCAATCCAACAATTTCAAACATGCGTAAAGCGAGTGTGTTCTATCAACAGTATTCCAGGAGTGTACCCTTGTTACTGTATACTGTTACTCTCACTAATTACCAGTTCTCTTACTCATTATTCCTGGTTTCTAGGCCTTCCCAGGTTCGCTAGCCAGCCGGAAGCCTCTTCCGTGTATGTTGGGGATAGCCTTGCTCTGAGCTGCGATGTGAGTGCGGAGTTGGTGCCATTTGTACAGTGGGAACAGAACCGATTGGTGCGAGAGTTGGACAACAGGGTGGCAATCCTATTCAATGGCAGTTTGGTCATCAGCAATGCCAGTGAGAGTGATGCCGGGTTGTATCGTTGTGCCGTTGGGAGCGGAGCCGCCCTGAAGTACAGCGATGAGGCAGAGCTCAAAGTTCTTTCAGGTAATGTGCGTCAAGTGTGTATTTAAATCTACATATTCTGTTGCTCCAAAAACTATTTTTAATTATTGATGTGATCGGGTAAATGCTTCTTTCCAGTGTTCTGTAACTGTCTGCTATGATCTAAATTCAACAATACATTGCTGAAATAATGACGATTCTGCCTAGACTGAAACCGAACAAAGACATACCAAGATGTCTGGTGCAAAAGACGGGGATATTTCACACGGTTTTGGTGCAAATAAATGTAATTGTGAAATGATGCTGGTGGATGCAGAATAAAGAAAAATGTCAGGGAGAGATTGAGAGCAGCTAGTGCAGGGACTGGAGTCAGGATGGCTGATGCAGGAGAATGGCAAACTTGAGATAGAGGTGGTTGCCCAGCATTCAGTGATGTGGTCATATCTGGCCTCTAGCAAGAATTAAAACACATTTTGCTTTAACTTCTTGCAGTTCTACTTACTTGGATTGAAGGTAGTTTAATCCTGTAGCTCCCCCTGGCTTTTATCTCTAAAAGTATATTGCATTCCACTTTCTATATCTTGTACAGAGAGTGCAATCTTTCCTGCAGACATTGTGGTCATAGCATAATCCATGTTACACCCCTCCCTGCTTCTATTATACTGCTGCCCACACAAGATCATCCTCACCCACTTCTACTCCTCTGTATTTTGGGTCTTGGGCGACCCTCATGTGACGGTTACATATACACAGATATTGATCTGTATGTAAAGTTGCCAGGACTACTTCTAAATGAGACTCGTGTTTGGGTTTTTTTTATCTTACCATTCCTTTCTTTTTTTTCAGCATAGAGTTCAGTTTTTTGTTCAGACAGTAATGGTTTTCATGAAACCATGATTTTCACTGCAACTTTGTTCTTCTGTATCTAGATTGTTAGCTACTCCAAGGCTTTGACATGTTGGGATTTTTACCCTTCTGTGAAGAAATCGGCAACAAAGCAGTAAGACATAAACAGTGTAATGGATGAGCATTTTGAATCCAAATATCACATGAAGGCACAGTGATGTAGAGCAAGAATGGCACAGAAGAGACATTATTAACCAAGGAACTTTGTAGACATTTCACTGCTGTAGTGACCAGTGACTCCATGCGCTGCACTAACAAAATGGTTTCTTTCTCGGTAATATGTGCCTGCCCTTTTCTAGAACTGTCATTAACTGTAATCTGCCTCCTATTTCCAGACCCTGGTGAAGATAGACCGTTGGTGTTTCTCAGGCAGCCATCACCTCTGACTAGAGTTGTCGGGCAAACAGCACTTCTAACTTGTGTGGTATCCGGATATCCCACTCCTGTTGTATACTGGAGCCACAACCAAGAGGAGCTCATTCTGGAGAAGTGAGTAATTTCATTTAGGTTTTATCTGATGAGTATGTGGTGGATCCAACTTTCAGTATGTGCTACCATTAAAGCAAAACCAATCTCAAGTCATCTAATGCAACGGGTAGGGGGAGTTCTTATATTGCTGTTTGGAAAGCAGTGCATGGAGGAACATATGACCTATTGCTGTGCTCTATAACACATCTTCCTGGTTTTCTGAGGCTATATCTGCCAATATTGTCGTTTCCCTCAGTATCATGTATGCTAGACCTTTGAGCCACTTTAGACGGCGTTTCCTGATCGGTGCAGCCTGTAACTGCATCTGTGATTCATTATCAGCCATAGTTCTTACATTAATGTTAAGTAATGTGCCTTCAGCAGACTCTCCATAGTTATAAAGGCTTGATAGGACCCTGTAGATGGGCTATCCAAGCTTTGCTAGGTATTTTGGTGTGACCACATATTCACATACATTCACAACTCTTTGCTGCTTCTTCACATGTAATGGTTATGTGGCATCGTTTTCCCTTGTTTGTCGCTAACATTGCCTTTCCTTTAAAGCTCTGATAGGTTTGCCTTGCTTGCTGGGGGAAGTTTGCAGATCAGCAATGTCACAGAGGAGGATGCTGGGATTTACACGTGTACAGCAGACAATGGGAACCAAACCATCCAAGCTCACACTGAACTTAGCTTACAAGGTATTTTATCTGAATGAAGACTGGGAAAGCCATTCTAAGGGCATTGTTAATGGGAAATGCTTAACTAAACAAGGCATAAACATATAAATCAATAATAGCACTTTATTCTGATCCCCGAAGAAATAACCAGAGCAAGGCCCAATGACTACTCTCTCAGTAATGGAAAATTATGCTGACTCCATGTTAGCAGAGAATAAGTGTTGCCCATGCCAATAGGAACTATGGTAACCTCACAGGCAAGGGACAAGTAGCAAAGAAATGTAGTATGGAATTCAGTGTGTGGCACACATTTGATGCTTGTGTTTTTCCACCGAAGAGTTTAGAAACATTAATAAGGCCACAATGGCATATTTTGTGTAAACTACAGAGATCGTTTTCACATTCTATATTCCATGTACAGAACGTTCCCGTTTTCAGATATTTCAGTCTCATTGTTTTTGAGGAGACGTTTATCTTTAATGAGCTGTACGTTAAATACGTAAAAGCTGCACATAAAATACTTATTTCCTTTTAGGTGATAAAAGGAAATTCACAGTGTTCTGGTCACTCCCTTTGTTTGGCTCTTCCGTGCGGATGTTGTCCTGTGGTGTGTTAGATTCACCTGTAAATCATTAAATGGTTATCTCATCAACCACGAGGGTGTGAAGCTGTTCTGCCCTAATATACCATCCGGTGGCACTTACATGGGCTACTTCCCATGTGGCTCATCACAGATATAAATACAATCACTTCCTGACAAACCTTTCCTATAATGCAACTACAAAGAATTGCTTATCACACTACTCTATATTTTCCACATCCCTTTTTAACGCAAACACGTCACCTCTTATTTTTATCATAACTTTTTTTGTTTTGCCCAAGTTTCCATGATGTGAGGAAAATACTCCTGTGGATAATGAGCCATAATGTCATTGCACGCTTGTTTAATCAGTACAGAAGGGTCGCAGATTATGTGATATATTGGTGGATATTCCATAAACAGTGTTGTGAAACACGTGTGTGTAGTTCTGTAGAACTTCCATCCGGTTCTCCCAGTTTATGGCTTCTGTTTATTTACATACTTACAAATATTCTTTGAATGCCCTTTGTCCAAATTTTAATGACATCAAATCCTTCAGTGAGATTTTTAGCAGTATGCAAACTGCACCACTCCAGATCTTGGGCTGCAGAGAGTCCAGGAATTCCATGCGTCCTTGGTTGAAAATAAGTAGTTCCATTAATTTTTCATTGAGATGTCCTCACTCAAGCTGGGGTATCCTAAAATTTTGGCCTTCAAGGACTGGAGTTGTGCATCCATTAGAGGCTACAGAGAGGATTCATTAGCTAAAAAATAAGTGCACCTATAGCATTTGAAGTGGAAGACTAACATTCCTCGTTACTGCTTTGTTAAAATTCCAAATTAACTAAGGCTAATTCATGTTTAGTACATTTTAACACTCTTTTTATATACATAGACTACTTCAGTATCACCCTTACCCTGCCTATTTCTCATTTCTTAATGTCACTAAGGTGCTGGTCTCATGTTGCAATGAAAGCATAATGATTCACTATATTTAGAGGTGCTGAAACTTTGGAATGTTTTTGGTGAAAAAAAAAAAAATGAATCGGTTTTTCTGTATATCTTTTATAGAAGCTACTAGAAATATGTTTAAAATATTAATTTGATGTGTATAAACGGCTTTTCGCAACGGAGAGAAAGCAGCAACTGTTAGCTATTTGAGCCTTAAACTTTTTTTTAAGGAAACAATGGGACGGTTCCCGTTTACAGAAATGATTCCCACCTGCACAGTGCTCTGGATGTGTTCACATGAGCACAGCTGTTTGGAAAGATCAGCCTGTGGTGGGGAACCATCTGTGTGCAAGCAGGGAGGTCCTGGACATCTGCAGAGAGGTCCAGTCCCCAATGTGTTGTCAAATGGCTTCTTTGCCTTGTTACATAAAAAACAAGATGACAAAAAAGCAAAGCTGCTAGGTTGTAAAGATAAATGTAGCTACAGAAGATGGGAGATGGTACTATGCATTAATCAGTTCTGTAATGTAATGTGTGTAGTCTAAGCAACAAGCTTTGTTTAGTAATACATGTTATATGCTCATTATCTCAAGTTCTGATAATAGCTTTTTCTTACCTACAGTGCCTCCAGTTTTCCTTGTTAAGCCTTCAAACACTCATGCTTATGAGTCTATGGACATTGTGTTTACGTGTGAAGTTAGCGGGAAGCCCACTCCCACCATCAAATGGGTGAAGAATGGAGACATGGTGATCCCTAGTGATTACTTCAAGATTGTGGTAAGAGCTGTGCAGAGCTGAGTAGTAAATACTGGATGGTGTCTTATTCAAGTTCAGTGAGTATATTTTAGCCAAAGTAGTGTATCAAATACACCATGATTGAGCATAGCAGATTAGGCGTAGGTCAGTGTGGTAGGTGGACTGAGATAAGAAGCAGTACACGTTCAAGTGAGGGAGGAAAGAGTCACCGTAAGAACGGGTACAGTGATATCCAGCTAAATGTTTTTATACTGACTGTAGGAGGAATAGAATGGTTAGTGTGCAATGGGATGTGATCAATATGATATCCATGACTTGGTCTATGCCACCAGCGTTACTGCTTCTCGTGTTCCCGTGTCCTTCCTCTGTCACAACTTTTTTTTTTCTCTTCTCAGGGAGATCATAACCTGCAAGTTCTAGGTTTGGTGCGCTCAGATGAGGGATTCTACCAATGTATTGCTGAGAATGAGGTGGGGAATGTACAATCAGCAGCACAACTGATTATTTTAGAGCATGGTAAGTGTTACTTGCAGAATATTCATTCATTAACAACTCCATGCTTGAGAGCTGCAAAGACTTATCCCCATGGCTTACCCATGCACCAATCTATTAAACCTGGAAACACGCACAGCAGCAGAGATTTTCTGTAGGTTCACAAAGTGTAAATACTCTGACCTATGTTTTAAAACTAGAAAAATTCTAGTTGCTAGTTCTCAGAGTACTGATTTAGCTCTTCCTACGCCAACCTGTGTAGACTGAGATAACGTTGCCCTTCAATTTTAAGTGCACAGTATCACTCCAGCTATCGGTGTATTGATCTTTACTTGTTCCGAGTGTTTTCCTTCCCAGCCCTTTCCTGCAAATCCTTCTTTTCTTCTCTGTGCATCAACAAAGCCCCATAGTTCTCTCTGCTTGGTTGCTTCCTAACAGCGATAAATGCAGCCTATTTAATAAAGAAGAAAACCAACTTAATGGATACCATACTGCCCTGTAGCACCGTCATAGTCTAGACCAATTAAAAGTAATCTGTAGGATGCATGTAATTTGTTAAAATGACAATTAACTTGCATTGTTGGTATCCTGAATTAACGTGTTCTAGGTGTGATAATGGCTAATTTTTCACACCATAAATTAAGGGAATAGTTTGATTTGTAAATATCACTATGCATACCTTGCAGCTCTCACCCTCACTTACATCGTGATGTGTTAATTTACCGTGCAAGTCCGTGATTTATTGTTTTGCATGTATTTACACACACAATGCAATGGCACAGTTCTCCCTCACCATATGGGCGTTTTTCAACCCCCTCCAAAATAATAATATGGAAACCCCACTTTTTTCTTTATTTTTTATAGTTATTTACCTTTTATGGATATTATAGATAATAAAGTGTTAAGGCATTTCCACAAACCTGTGAAAACATAAACTTAAAACTTCTAGACTACTTGAGCACATCTCAGGTTTCCACAGTTTTAAAGGATGTTGGCATATTTCGTTTTTCTGAGAATGAGCAAACTTCCACAGCAAAGAAGAAGTGTAAATAATGGCACTTGTTGCCAGTAACAATCAATATCCATCAATATCTGAGTGAACCAGTGGAGACATACAAGCCACTTCTGGTCATTTAGTAATTGTTTGTATTGTGGGTGAATCTGGCCTTGCTCGCCCATTGCCTCTACCCATTTACACAGTAAAGCATTTCTCCAGAAAAAATTACCAGAAACCAGTTACTTTGCATTAGTAGGCCAAAGGCCCATAGGGATGGACTGTGCCATTATAGCTATATCCTTACGAAAGGAGTTCACTTGTTTCCTGACCAGCGGTTGTCATGCACTGTACGTCCTCTGGCGGTAAACGGGGGAAAATGTTTGCATGTTTGTGGGCAAACCGGGCCTGTCTGAGATGGGACTATATGATGAGAAATACTACTTTTCTCACCTCTCCAGTCTTAAATTTAGGTATCCTGAGTATGGATCTCATGTAGTGTTCATCTCAGTGACAGGCTGCCTCTGCATGGCATCTGTGCCCAGCTTGTTTTGTTTATTTTCTGTTCTTGTTTTTCGCTCTGTGTTTGTACGTGCTCGTGCTTTTCTTCCTCCTCCTTCCTCCACCTACCTTCGCCAAGGTATTACCACCCCATCCTCTCCTGTCTCCTCACTGACCCATGCTACTGCTCACCATGTAGCTGCCACACCGGGAGGCCCACGGCCATCATCCCCACGGGATGTAGTGGCCTCTCTGGTGTCGACGCGTTTCATCAAGCTGACTTGGCGTGTACCGGCTGATGCTTATGGAGAGAACCTCACCTACCATGTCTACTACAGCAGAGAGGGTATGAACAGGTGAGACTTGTCAGTTTGGTCCAATATAACTGCTATGGTTAAATCTGTAGAATGTAAAGTACCTGTGTGAACATACTTATGTGGGAGAATCTACTCAAATGTTATGCCCTGGGTTTGGTTGTAGGACACCATCACCTGTTACTGCTTCTCTACATGCATTACATTTATTTATAAAGCAGCAGCAGATTTAATAAATAGCCCTGTTACAATTTGGCAATAAGATCAACACGTTGGCGGGGTGAGTTAACTTATTGCAGTAAGGATGGTGTGGAGATCTTGAAGGTAGGGAGAAAAAATGGTGTCTTTAGGATTTGGTTGAGGGTATTCAGGAGGGTAGGTTTGTGCCTCTCAGTAGGTTTTTAGTAAGCAGGTAGCAGAAAGTCTGACAAATCATATTTTCTTCACTGTGTATAGATGCTTATAAACACCACCACAAGTGTCATGCAAGTTTACTTAACCAACAACATTTTATCTGACATGTCCGTTCGTCTTGTCCATGGGGGTTTGCCTTGAAGCAATTTTGCGTCTTCTATGGCATTTTATATTTAGATTTTGACTTGGAGCATAAGCCCCTTCTTGGTTCTAGAAAATAAAATAAATTTGTTTAGAACCTGTGATACTGTAGGACTTTAATCAAAGATGACAAATTCCACTCCTCATATACTTAGTCAAAGGCAATATCATCACTTTCAAGACAACACACAAGTGAGCCTATATTACTAACCCCTAGGCTCATGCCTGACAGCCCAACACCATGCATTTACACCAACCCACACACACCCTCATGCTAACACCATACACGAACATACACCTGGGTGCAGTAACACATGCACACCCTACCCCTAGGCTCCTGCCAAACAGTCCAACACCATAAGCTGACACACACTCATACTGACACCAGCCCACACACACTCATGTTAACGCCATTTATGAACATACACCTGGGTGCAGTAACATGCATACATACTAACCCTAGGCTGATACTGGGCAGTCCAACACCATAAGCTGATACACACACCGTGCTAGCTGCCCTGCTGTTTCCTCTCTACTACCGCAGAGCCATATAGTGCATGTTATGTGAAACTGCTTGGGTGCCTGGGATCCTTAGCATGCCCATTGTATATTTCCTCTGCTAGGTTACTACAGTGCAACAAGAGATGTTCATTCCTGATTGCATTCCCTTTATTTACGTTACTATTTTAACCTCCACACCCCTAGGGAGCGAGTGGAGAATGCCAGCCATCCAGGTGAGATGCAGGTTACCATCCAAAATCTACTGCCTGAAACCGTGTACTACTTCCGGGTGGTGGCACAAAATCAGTACGGTCCTGGAGAAAGCTCCTCTCCTCTGAAGGTGGAGACACAGCCCGAAGGTGAGCAGTAAAATAGTGGTTGTTGCCATATCACATTATGTATTTGAATTCACATATTGACCACGGTTGTGGGATGTGTAAAAATTTTAGGTTTTCTTGGTGCCAAATGACACATCCACTCCACCACTAAATCTGGCGATGCAAAAGTAGTATTGACCCTTCTTTCATCATGTTTAAACAGAACTCTTGCTGTATATAAGCCCTTTCTCACCTCACCCACTCTCACGTCCATGCCTTTTATTCAATTCTATTTCGTTTCAGAGTTCTACAAACCTCATGACAATTTTTGAGTGTTACTACTTCATCTTAATAATGGGTTCTTCAATATTCTTTTCTTTTAGTTCAAGTTCCTGGCCCAGCCCCTAATCTCCGCGCCACAGCAGTCTCCCCCACATCTGTTGATGTCAGTTGGGAAACACCTTTATCTGGCAATGGGGAAATTCAGAACTACAAGCTATATTACATGGAGAGAGGCGCAGGGGACGAGCAAGTAAGTAATAATCCCCCATAAAATGGTTATGAATTGAATTGGGCATCTGAAGTTAAATGCTAAAATGTCAACTGTTTGCAATTGTACACTATATAAGCAAAGGTATGTGGACACCCCTCTTAATTATTGAGTTTAAGTGTTTCAACCACATCCATAGCTAACAGGTGTATAAAATCAAGCACATAGGCAGCAATCATCATAAACAAACATTGGCAGTGGACTGAATTGTACTGAAGAACTCATTGATTTTGACAAAAATCTTGAAATTATCCTTCTATATCTGCCCCAGTCCACTGTGAGTGCTATTTGTGAGACATGGAGGCATCTAGAAGTAACAGGTCAGTCAGGAAGTGGTAAACCACGCACACTCACAGAGCAGGGTTGCCCACTGCTGAAACGTGTAGAGCAAAAAAAAAATGTCAGTCTTCTATAGCATAATTCACGGCAGAGTTTCAAACTGCCTCTGGAATCAACATCGGCGCAAGCACTGTGTGTCTGCAGCTTCATGAAGATCACTATATGCAATACCAAACGTCGGCTGGAGTGGTGTAAAGCACCCCACTGCAGGATTCTGGAGCGGTGGAAACGTTCTCTTGAGTGATGGATCATGCCTCACCAGAATGTGTGATGGACAAATCTGAGTTGGAGGATGCCAAGATGATGCTACCTAACAGAATGTATAGTGCCTGCTATATAGTTAGGTGGATTAATGGTCAGGGTTTGAGCTAGGCTTCTTAACTTCCAGTGAAGGGTAATGGTGCTGCTACATTATACAAAGATTTTACACAAATGTATGCTTCCAGCTTTTGCGGCACCAGTTTGGGTCCTTTTCCTGTTACAACATGACTGTACCCGTGTGCGCAACACACGGTCTATAAAGACATGGATGAATTTGGTGTGGAGCCGTGACCTTCACCCCATTGGATGGATTGGAACGCCGATGGCAAGCCAGGCTTCTCATCCAACATCAGTGCCTGACATCACAAATGCTCATTTGGCTGAATGGGCAAAAATTCCCACAGACACACTCCTAAATTGTTTGGAAAGCCTTCTCAGAAGAGTGGAGGCTGTCATAGCCGCAAAGTGGGGCCCACTCCATGTTGATGCCCATTGTTTTGGAATGGGTTGTCCAACAAGCTGAAATAGGTGTGGTCAGGTGTCCACATACTTTTGTATATATAGCATATTTCCATTTACAAATACACTTAATCAGTTATGTGATCCCAGATGGGATTGGTAAACAGGTGTACACTTTGTTCTCTTCTACAGGATATTGATGTTGGGGGCCACTCGTATACTGTGAGCGGACTTAAAAAGTACACAGAGTATACATTTCGCATTGTGGCATATAACAAGCACGGGCCTGGAGTATCGACGCAGGACATCTTAGTCAGGACCCTATCGGATGGTGTGTTTCACTCTCATTGTTGTCTACTCCGAACTGACTGCTTGACACATTAGCTAACCATGATTTCCTTTGTGTTTGGCAGCGCCTAGTGCTCCTCCTCAAAACCTAACACTTGAGGTGCGCAGTTCACAGGTAAGATCTCGGTATATAGTGGTCGAAGCTGTGTTGACTGATATCTGCCCGGAAAGGTTTAAACTATCAAACCTAACGTTTCTTTTAACCTTGCGATAGCCGCGTACCTGAAATTTTCTATGGGTCATATTTTTCACTTATCTTCACAATTGACTAGTCAACAGAAGCGCTTTTCAGTTTACATTAAGATGCCAGTATCTGATTTCTTAAAAAAATCTTTGGACAGATGTTTTTTTATGAACAGTTATCACTTAAAAGTTGCAAAGCACACGTTCTTAAAAGATCTGCTAGCACGATACAGAATTAGGTACGTTATACAATGCATCAGAGTCTTTCACATGCACGTTAGACTTAAACACACTAGCACCTGTCTCTCAGTAAATGAACGTTGGACCATTTTAATAGATAATCAAATTAGTCACTAATGTATATACTGATTCACAGAGCATCCTGGTGCAGTGGCAACCTCCTCCACCAGGCACTCAGAATGGACAGATCGTGGGATACAAGGTGCGTTACCGGAAGACCACCAGGAAAAGTGAAACCAGTGAGATTCTGGTTGAAACTCAATTGTCACAGCTTGTCGCAGGTAAGTGGTGTTGCCTTTATGTTTTTTCTTTTCTCTGTGTGACGCATCTGACTCTTTTCTCGTGCCATTGTTATCCCCAGGTCTGGAACGTGACACAGAATATAGCTTTCGAGTGGCGGCCATGACTGTTAATGGGAGTGGACCTGCCACTGAATGGATGTCTGCAGAGACTTTTGAGAATGACCTAGATGGTAAGGCTTATATGAAGTCTTGCTTAAAATGTCAGTAATTTGGTGAATGATTGTATTGTGGTTATGGCAGGCTAAAATGTATGTGTATGTGAAAAACAATTTGTGTGTATTCATTTTCTTTTTCCGATTTACCTATTTCCCTTGCTAGCTCATTTGGTTAACATATTCCTACTGATGTTTTCAATTTCTTTAATGCTTTTGATTAGTTGCATTGTGAGTTTTTATTTTCCTGCAGAACTCGAGGCATTTTATTGGTATTTCTAACCTTGTTTTTGGATTCCTATATTTGCAGAGTCTCGTGTTCCAGATGTTCCAAGCTCTCTTCATGTGCGCCCACTTGTAACAAGCATTGTGGTGAGCTGGACACCACCAGAAAATATGCATCAAGTAGTGGTCCGTGGCTATTCAATTGGCTATGGCTTGGGCAGCCCTCACGCTCAGACTGTCCGAGTAGACCACAAACAGCGTTATTACACGATTGAAAATCTCGGTAAACAATTCGTATTCTATCTTCCCACTATATGATGCTTCTAACAGTGCATTAATCCGTGTATCGTGATCATCTCAAATAAACTTCACGACAGGATATAGATAATGAAATATGTACACATGATTGGGCATAATATGGGTTTAAGTATAATTTGCTTCCTGATGAAGGCAGCTGAATTTAGTAACTGATTTCTTAAGCAAGCCAATCAGTGGTAGGAGTGTGGCTATAACTTCAAGAATTATACACAAAGTAGTTTAGTGTAAGCTCTTGACTTCAGAGGTAATGCCACCCAAATGCCCAACTGAAGACATTTATTACATGAAAAGCTAAATCAAATTGGGCTTTGGATTCTCTATTTTTGGATGGACTCTTCCCTTAATGGGTGATCCCATGCAAAAATGTTTCCTTGAACATTACCATGCTAAATACAGTAGTGTAGTTTAGAATGGAAGAAATTTTTTTTTATTTTGTCTTCCAATAAACTTCCTTTATTCGGAGACCTGAGGCTACAGTTGTGTTTTTGGTGTGAGCTGCCCAGTTCAGACAGCACACTTAGCTTATCTAATAATCTCCATAGACAGTCAGAGGGTCCCTCTGGGTGATGGACCAAACCTTTATATTGCCCCCCCACAAGACAGTATGACAAAGTTTGTCTAGGAGTTGGAACTAAGATCACTAGAACACTTTCAAGTCACTAATATGCAGCTGTCTAATTTTTATACTGTCTATAGAATTTTACTGTATATAGTAATTTAGGTTGAAGAAAAAACAAAACTCTATCAAATGTCCCTTTCCTGTTGATAAAAAAATGCAACCCCCCCCAACAAAACAACAAAACCCTAAACTACCTCACAAAGGGGAAACATTCCTTCTTGACTTCAAACTGGATTTCTCACGGGATCCACATGCTAATGCTAAAACTAATGCAGTCTTTAGAACGTCTTTGCCCATATTTCAAGGGATCTGTTGAATTTGATAGCACAACCTCTGTTGGTAGTGATTTCCACATCTTGTCCACTTTTGTTCTTTGAACAGGTCACAAGAGTGCAGCCAAAACCAATTTTTCTTTATATATATATGTATATACAAGCAATTTATTATTATTGTGACTACTTTTGGCTCATGTTTTGTAGTGCATTCCCCCACCCTGGACATGTGTGTCTGTTACTACCACTGGACATGAGTTTGTCATGCATTACAGTGGATATAAAAAGTCTATATAACCCAGTTAAAATGCCAGGTTCTTGTGATTTGAAAGAATGGGACAAAGATGAATCATGTCAGAACTTTTCCCACCTTTAATGTGACCTATAACGTGAACAATTCAATTGCAAAATAAGGTGAAATCTTTGGGGGGGGGGCACAATAACCTGGTTGCATATGTGTGCACAGCCTCTGGGGCTGTGTTCAGAATTAACCAATCACATCCAAACTCATGTTTCATCATTCTTAAAATGCCAGGTTCTTGTGATTTTAAACAGGGGTGTGTAGAGTTTTTATATCCACTGTATACTACTGAAAATGTAATGTTTTTCTTGTGCTGGTTGGTCTGTTTTGTTGCTGTGCTAATATAACATTTCTGAAATTTGCTTCAGAATCACTTTAAAATAAATAAATAAACTTCTATGGATTACCTTGGTGTCCACGGGGTGGCACTGCTGTTGAAACGTAAAATGTACTGCTGTGTTGCGGCATCCCCAGGGAACAGAATAGCTTTGTTACTACTCAATAAAAATGTTGCTCTTTGTATCTCTTTCCTATGTAGAACTTTAGCATGTGTTTTCTTTGCAGATCCCAGCTCGCACTATGTCATCTCCCTAAAAGCATTCAATAATGTGGGGGAAGGAATACCCCTGTATGAAAGTGCAGTGACTCGCCAGCACACAGGTAAACCGATACCAGAATATTTCCCATACAGTGGAAGGGCAGCGATTATAGCATTAAACGGTCAGGAAGGGAGATATATACGTGTGTTTTATTATAAACGCTGAATTTCTTTCACTGTCTTTGCTGATGTCAGTGTGAATACTAACAATATATTTTTCTCTTTCTCTTTTTCTTGTATTATTAACCATCTTCACAATTTTTATTTTAAATTGTTATGGTTTAAATTTCAACTTGTTTCTACACCTTTTTATAATGGTTTACTACATTTCTTTTTATCATTTTGCATACAAATATTCCTTGTTTGTATCCCATTATTTTTGTTTTTCACCATATTTCCCAATATTTCCTCGCTATTTTCTGTTTCTATGCCATCTTTCTTTTGGACAAATCTGTGTTTTTCTTTTTTTATTACGTCCCCGTTATTTATAACTCCTGCCCCTTCATACATTGTGACATAGACCCTTCCGAGGTTGATGTTGTTATTGTTCATGCCCCGTACACCCCAGTTCCAGAACCCAGTCCTATGTTGCCCCCTGTGGGGGTTCAAGCATCTATTCTGAGCAGTGACACGGTGCGTCTTACCTGGGCGGATAACTCCCTTCCCAAGAATCAGAAGATCACAGATGCCAGATACTACACTGCACGGTGGAAGACCAACATTCCTGCAAACACCAAGTATAAGGTGTGTAATGGCTATAGAGTGAACGTAGGAAGAGGATTACAAAGGAGATTTGGGTACAAGAAGTATATATTGGTTTTCTTTCCAAAAGTGTGCTTTGTTTGCAATTGATATATGGTTAAACTTATCCAGTGACCTGGGAGAATTCTAGTAGGCACAGTTAGTAAAGAAATTATTGATGAGGATACAATCTTCACGTTACATAGGTTTTTATTCTCTTCTAGTTTGCAAACAGCACCACGTTGAGTTACCTGGTTACTGGCCTCAAACCAAACACGCTGTATGAGTTCTCAGTCATGGTCACCAAGGGTCGCAGATCAAGCACATGGAGCATGACTGCCCATGGCACCACCCTTGAGTCAGGTATACCAAAATCCCATAGTACTTTGTCTATATTTTCATCAGTCTTATTCTTCTGTCAGGATATTGCAAATTCTAATTACGTTTTCATTGCCACTTTAGTTCCCTCCTCTCCTCCCAAGGATGTAACAGTTGTAAGTAAAGAAGGAAAACCAAGAACCATAATTGTGAACTGGCAGCCTCCGTCTGAGGCCAACGGCAAAATAACTGGTGAGATGGGAACTAGGACCTTACCTGATCTTGCCCCGCTATTTGCGTTTGTTTTATTGGGTAGCCTGTTGGGTGTCTTCCATAATCTGTTTAATTCCTTAATTGTCAATTTCCATCCCCAAGGTACATTTGTTTGTGATCTCACTTTATGTGCCCTGCAGGTTACATTATATACTACAGTACCGATGTCCAGGCAGAGCTCCATGACTGGGTAATAGAGCCTGTGGTAGGAAACCGTCTGACTCATCAGATTCAAGAGTTGACCTTGGACACTCCATACTATTTCAAGATCCAGGCACGGAACTCCAAAGGGATGGGCCCCATGTCAGAAGCTGTACTCTTTCGTACCCCAAAAGGTGAGCAAAAAAAAACAAATAATTTAGAGGCGTTTACTTGTGATGCCTTCCATGTTATTATAACAACTCAGTATTTGTCTCAAGGGCAAGCGTGTGAAATTGTCTGGATAACATTTCAATTTGTAGTAGCAAATTATGCTCCTTTGCTTTGTGAATTTGCAAATATTAAACCCACATTTAAAAAAAAAAGTGTTGTAATTAGACTCTTAACAGTACCTGCTACATGTATCTTGTTGCACTAGGGGTTGATACTTGTTCTCTAACAAACATTCTGCTTTCTCCTTTTATTTGTCTTGTGTTGACATCTCCTTCCCTACACGTTTCATTACTCCTACTTATCTCCCCTCCATTTCCCTCTTATTTCTATGGCTCACACCTCTCTAACGCCCCCCACACTTTGCTCCTTACACCACCACCTCCATATATTTCATATGCTTCATGCCTGCAGAGTCGTCACCTTACATGCCTAATAACCAAGGTAATGACACCATCTTTCTTGGGGAAAATATATTTTTGGGTGGGGGCATTATATTTACTTTCTACATATGCCATACTTGGTACTAGAATTATTGTGTACTGTTTTATGGTCACACATTCATTATCTGTGAACGTTTTATAACTTTAACGTCTCTTTCAGCATCTGGTAAAGGCGTCCGCACTTCAGACTCTGGATCCAACACTGGCTCATCTCTTGGAGGTAAAAAAAAAAATCGTACAAGTCATCGCTTTTAAAGTAAACTTGGGATATGTAAGTCTTGGAATGGTTTGGGTGCTAGGGAACAATTTTTTTTTTTGCATTAAAATAATAGATACAGGGTTGTTATATTAACCAACTACCTTCCTGTTCTCAACCAACAGGCAATAACAGCCACCATGGCAGTCCCACCTCACTGGATCAGAACATGCTGCTAACTATCATTGTGTCACTTGGAGTCATCACTGTCCTGGTTGCTGTGGTCATTGCCGCTATCTGTTCTCGCCGCTCCAGTTCCCATAACAAAAAGTAGGTGTGGTGTTTTATAATGGAATTTCTTAACGGGTATTTTTCTTTACAGTGACCTTGTGATCATTGTTAGTCTTTACCATTGAAAAATTATTTTAACATTTCAATTAATCTTCTTAGAAACTTAGAACTTGATGGCAGGTAAGAACCCATTCAGTCCATCTAGTCTGCCTGATTTTCCTGATGTAAGATTCTGACCTTAATCAGTCGTTGGTTTTGTCTTAGATTCAGGATACCCATATGCCTATCCCATACATGTTTAAATTCCCTAACTGTATTAGCCTCTACCATTTCTGCTGGGAGCTTGTTCCACTTAATCTACCACCCTCTTGGTAAACTAAATTAAACCCTAGCAACTTAATTTCAGGCCTTGTTTATTCAAAGAATAATTCAATCATATTTCAAAGTTCTCAGCAATCTAAACACAAAACATTTCATTTTGGTTTCCTTAAATAGTAGGCAGAATGCCAGATACGTGTGTGGCCTCCAATTATCTTGGTTTTCATTCACTAAAGGACGTGGTAGAAGAAATGTCCTGTTCGGCTGGTGAGATGTTGTTTGGTTGCCTAGTGTGGCAATAGGTTATTAGGGCACCCAGGGATGAGCCGGGTGAGGTCTGGATCTGACCAGCCAAGTGAGAAAAAAATCCTGTCGCACTCATTGGTCATTCAGTTTAATATTTATAATTTGTATTCTTATCTTACGTGTCAATAGGAAGAGAGCAGCTTGTAAGTCAGCAAACGGATCTCATAAATACAAAGGCAACTCAAAAGATGTGAAACCACCAGACCTTTGGATTCATCATGAGCGGCTAGAGCTGAAGCCAGTTGATAAATCCCCGGAAACCAACCCAATTTTAACAGATACACCCATTCCTCGTTCTCCTCAGGACATCACCCCTGGTGATAGTACTACAGAAGGAAGCATCCACCAGCACAGCAACTCGTATCGTGGTGAGTACATGATAGAAAGCATATTGTGAAGTAAGTAGGGGTGCTGGTTGGTTGTTAACCACTTGTAGTGTGTATGATGCCTCTTTTAAACAAAACGGTGTTTGAAGA
This sequence comes from Spea bombifrons, assembly GCF_027358695.1. NCBI lineage: Eukaryota > Metazoa > Chordata > Amphibia > Anura > Pelobatidae > Spea > Spea bombifrons. The sequence continues at coordinate 73,803,382 of NC_071090.1, forward strand.
TATTGTCGATCAAGTCTCTGTATTGATATAAAAAAAAAAATCTCCTGTTTCCAGGTCTGGAATCTGAGGACTCTGTTTCCTCACTTGTTGGACGCCGTGCAATGAGGCCGAAAATAATGATGCCTTTTGACTCTCAACCCCCACAACGTGAGCACTGAGAATAAAGGGTTTTAATAAGCATGCGCAGTGGATTATGTCAAACTTTTACTGTGTTGCAGAATTTGGCGGTGGTGTGATTGTGTGATGCTACATCAGGGCAGTAGAGCAGTGATTCTAAGGAGAAATCTAAAAGGAGTGGGGGGGTTGTGTTTATTGTCAGTAGAAATCTCTCTGCCACGAGGCGGATAACTGAGTAACTGTATACATGTATAGTTGCCATTTTCATCAATTTTGTGTCTTATTTTGAATGTCCCATGCTCCCTTTCATCCTTCACTGTCCATCTTACCCCTCATTCTTTCTTCAGTGTTACTTCCCTTCTACTTACTGATTTCTCACTGCGCTTCAGCAGCTTTACCATCGCAACCTTACACTACACCTGTCACCGTTCTCTCCTCCTCCTTTTTTCTTCTGCCTTCCTATTTCTCCCTTTGATCTTTTCTACATTATCCATTGTTGTCCATTGTGTCCTCTTATCCTGCTGTCTCTGTGTTTCAGCGGTTGTCAGTGCTCATCCCATCCATTCCCTCGATAACTCTCATCATTTTCGCTCAGTGCCTGGGTTCATGCTGCACGTGCTGGGTGGCCCCCCGCAGGCTGCAGGTGAGAGGGGTGCTCTTGGGCAAGGCAGTAGGTTCCTTACCGTGTACACTGCCTTAGATTTTTGAGGCATTGCACAAGCTTTAAGAGTAAATTGATTCTGAGGCTTGTTAATGTATGTAGATATCACTGGGATGGGTATACCACAACCCAGAATGCCTTTTAAGTCAATCTTATTATCCTCTCGGCAGAATCAGTCCGTCACGCCCCCAGTTGCGACACTGTAGTGGCAGCATCGTCGTCATCTCAGACCGGACCTGAGGAACCAGATCCCCCGGGAGGAAGTTTTTTGCCTGGGTCAATGGATGAAGATTCAGTTGCCAGTGTCCCTACTGCACACATTCGTCCTTCTCACCCCCTTAAAAGCTTTGCCGTGCCAGCTGTTCCAGCTCCAGCCCCTTCAACGGGCTATGAGCCTGTACTACCCAGTTCCCCTCTCCTGGCACAACAAGGTGAGTGCTATCCGATTTCATCTCAGCAGATGTGAGTGATGTTTTTTCGTGTACATGTTAAAACTCTTGTGTTTATTTCAGCCCCAACAGCGCTCTCAGTGAAGACTGCTTCTCTGGGGACTCTGGGTCGAGTACGTCCCCCTCTGCAAGTCACTGTGCCCAATGCCCCTGAACCACTAGAGACCAGCAGGATGCTGGACGGCTCAGAGAGCGTAAGTGTTCCGCTTCCCTATTTATGTTTAGAAATGTTTGTCTTTAACAAATATCCAAACTGCAGATTTTCATTGTTAAAAAAAATGCCTGCTGCAGATGTTGAACTCCAGCCCCCGCCAGCTCATCCACCTTATTTACAGCACGGAACTGCAGGATTGTGACCGAATGATCACATGATTTTTTAGAAATTAGAACAATGGATAGCTATATTAGCACAAAAGTCTTTTAGTCAAAGCTGATTTTTATTGGCTGAACATAGAGAAAGATGTCTTAAGTCACTTAACCTTTCCAAAGAAGTCACTTCAGATGGACAATGATTTTGTCATTTAAAGGAGATACCTCTAAGGTGCCAAAAGCTTTACATCTTAATCTATGCAGACCTTTAAAAGATATAAACTTCAACCAAAGACTCCATGATTTTCCTGGACACTAAAACCAATGTTTATGTGTGCGCACATTCTTGATGTTGTATTATGTCACTGAGTTATGCGTTTTTCCCTTTTATCTGTAGATGACTGGCTTTCAAATACATTTAGTCTCTACCCTTTCCCCTCACTTGTTTTATTGTTTTCTTACAGAGTTATGAGCCAGATGAACTAAGTAAGGAAATGGCTCACCTTGAAGGGCTAATGAAGGATCTGAATGCCATTACCACCGCATGAGAGAACATGCCCCCACCCCAGAGGCGAACTTGACACTGTATGAACAGAGGCAGCACAAACACTCCCAACACAGGTCTCTGTGCCCCAAACACCGTAACCGATGAGGGTGTTGGGAGACCAGACTGTTCACTGAAGCAACTGCCATGGCCTTGGCCCTGGTATTCTGTAGATTGTTGCTATAATGTCCTCTGATTTGTAAGATTTTTTTGGGGTTTATATCAAACAGAAGAGGATTTTTGTGTAATCAGTGGAGGAATATTGTGTATCAACGTTTTTTTTATTTTGTTTTTATTATAATATATATACTTTTCTTCCCCTATCGGGCTTTCAGCTTACAGCTGTGGTTCAGTTTGTACGCTCCATCACATGGGCTGCAAGGCATCTGACAAGAACTTTCCTGTTCCAGCCATCGTTGCTTTTTGTGCAGTGTTCTCAGGCTGTGACACGGCATCCGTCAGCAGCAAGTCTTTCTCCAGCCTCTGTGAGACTTTAAACAGTGTTACTCCCACACCAAACTTTGATCTAAACCTTCTCTCCACGTTTCCGTCCACAAACCGTGCTCTGGACTTATACAAGGCATGACAAAATTGACTCCTGGGGCAGATGTAAATTCCATTTGCAGTCCTGCCCATTACATGAGATAGCACTGTGTGTGCTGAAAACATACAAGTCTACATTTCATTTGATTTGGGGAAGCCTTCCAAGGGCAAGCAATTTGTGGCTTCATGCAGTAGCTGGATGGGTCTCTCTTTAAGCAAGCTGGTCTCCAGCACTTTCATATGATTAAGGCATCCTCCATCTCGTGTACCTTCCTTGTAGATGTATAAATGGAATCCATCACCTTACCCTTACACATCCTCCTGTACATTGTCCTTTCATCCCTCCATTTCTCTTCCACTCCTTTCTGTACAGAAAATTTGTTCTATTTTTTTTAATGCTTTTCTGTAGTGTTTAGAATGTATCCTTTTATTGTGAGCCCGTTTTTTATTTTGTTATTTTATTTTATAACATCATGACTATTATTTGGTATTGGATTTCAATACACTTTTTTATTCAATCAAATTGTACTCTAAGTGTATGTTTGTGTCCTTACCTAATTTGTTGCGCATTTGCCTTGCTCACACCGGAAACTATATATATACATATATATATATATATATATATATATATACACACACACACTCTGATGGTGCTTTACAAGTGACCTTACAGCACAGAAGTGCATTTAGGTTAATACATTGACTATATAGAAGGGACTATAGAGACACAGGCACTGTAAAATCTACAAGGCCAAAGACACCTTTATAATGTAAGCAGACAATGGCTGAATTAAGTAGAAGGATTACAGAAATATAATCTCTGTCCTATTTCCATCAAGTCATTATACCAGAGAGCATAAAGATTGTTCCATAGAAATTAATGATTTTTCCCCCTGTTTTTTTTGTGTATATATAAATATATTAAACCCATCAGTGCGTAAGAGCTGGGAGCAGAATATAGTGATGTATATCCTATAAATGCCTTTTCTTTCAATAAAATGAGCAAAACCATATTTTTGCAAGTCTGCACCAGTTTATTAATAATTTCGTAGATGCAATAGGCATGTGAACTTGTTAGAAAAAAAAGTCCATGATATGCAGCGAACTGTAGACACTTTCCATCCAAAGTGGGTATAGAATGAACATCATATTGAATTGGTTAGACTGTTATACTTTCATCCCTGCCCTACTGAGCTTGCATTTTTTTCTCATGTTACATTTCAACAAATTATCTACCCTCACCCAGTTTTACTTTATTGGGCAGCAATAATTGTGCAGATCCTAAGGGTCAGGAAGTTAAATTAGTCAGTCCCATAGAATACACATGGGTTTATTTAGTTCGATTTGGGAAAAATATCTCCTTGTTCGTTCAGCAATTGTTTAATTTTAATAATCATTATATTAGGGATTATTACTTTTTTTTAAGGTGTATTACTTTAAAGAATGTAGCAATAGTTATATACATATATACCTATCAGCAATAACATTACGACCACTGACAGGTAAATAGATGATGAAGAGAATAACACTAATAATCCTGTTTTTACGGCACCTGTCAGCGGGTGGGATATATTAGGCAGCAAGTGAACATTTCGTCCTCAAAGTTGAGATGTTAGGAATAATGGGCAAGATCTGAGAGAGGACAAAGTGTAACGGCTAGATGACTGGGTCTGAGCAGAAGAAAGGCTCATTAATGCACATGGGGGGGCAAAGGCTGGCCGATTTGGTCAAATCCAACAGATGAGATACTGTAGCTCAAATTGTTGAAAAAGTTAAAGCTGTTCTGATAGAAAGGTGTCAGAGCACACAGTGCGTCGCAGTTTGTTTTGTATGAGGCTTTAGTAGCCGCAGACCAGTCAGGGTGCCCATGCTGACCCATGTCCGGTGGCCAAAGCGCCTTCAATGGGCACATGAGCATAAGAACTGGACCATGGAGCAATGGAAGAAGGTGGCCTGGTCTGATGAATCATGTTTTCTTTTACATCACGAGGATGGCTAGGTGCGTGTGCGCCACTTACCTGGAGAACATATGGCACCAGAATCCATCCATGGAGGGAGGCCCCACCTCGCAACTTAAAGGATCTGCTGCTGACATCTTGGTGCCAGATACCACGGCACAACTTCAGAGGTCTAGTGGAGCCCATGCCTTGACAAGTCAGGGCTGTTTGGATGGCAAAAGGGGGACCTACACAATATTAGGCAGATGGTCATAATGTTATGGCTGATCAGTGTAAATAAAAGCAAACGTTACTGTAGAGGAATTGACACCCTAATTATTTAACCCCTTCGCGACCTTTGCCGGTTCAGGACCGTCATAACAAGAAGGTCACTAAATGACCTTTGACGGTCCTGAACCGTCAAAAAATTAAATAAGCTTAGAAAGTGATCAAGGATCACTTTCTTCGCTTAAACGGCCTTGCTGCAATGCCTCGATGTCGAGGCATTCAGCAAGGCCGAGATCGGCATCGGGGGCCATGTCTGGCCCCTCCCCGGGGCGTCAACAGCCGCCATACATTGTATGGCGGCGGACGCCCGTTTTAAAAGCGTTTAGGAGGCGATCAACGATCGCCTCCTAAACTTAAATGGTGTCGCTGGAATGCCTCGATCGGGAGAGCGGTCACAGCCGCCGCTGCCGGTGATCTTCGCCATCAAGTAAGATGGCGGCGGCCCGGGAACTACAACAATAAAGACGAAAAAGTTCGCTAGAGGGTCTCCAGACCCTCTAGAGAACTGGCTCCACTTGCTGGTTGAATACAGGTACTGCATTCAACCATGCAAGTCAATGGAGCCCAGCTTTCTAATCACTATGTGATATTATTTTGAGCAAGTGCTAAAATTTCTCAAAAATCTCAACAAAGAGTTAAAATAAAAGCACTTCAAATACCCAAGGGGTGTCTAATATATAAAAAAAATGGCTGATGGGGTAAATTGGAGTGGCCTAGCTCACAGATAAGGCATAGTGTACCTATCCAAAATGACTGACCAAAATGGAGAAAAAAAGCGCACTTCCCAAATGTGGCATTTTAAATCTGAAACAACCCAACAAACCCATGCATGTGGGGTATCACTGCACTCAGGAGATGTTCCTGAACACACATTGGGGTGTTGTTTGACAGTGACATATACCAGAACCTGTATATCTATAACTAAAGTACAATTTGTGTGAAAAAAAAAAAAATAATTACTATGACAAAGTTTGACAAAGTGTAGTTCTATAATTGGTGCATGGAAAGGGTTAAAATAACAGCATTTGGAATACCCTGGGGTGTCTAGTTTTCAAAAATATATGGTTTGAATGGGTTAAATTGAGTTAACCGGCTTCAAAGATATTCCAAAGAGGAGAGGGAGGCACAATGACCAAATGACCACCTGAATTACGCATGCCCCAAAAGTAGCCTTTTACCAGCCAAACAATCTGACAAACCACTGCATGTGGGGTATCGCTGTACTCAGGAGATGCTGCTGAACACATATTGGGGTGTTGTTTGATAGTGACATATACCAGAACCTGTATATCTATAACTAAAGTACAATTTGTGTGGAAAAAAAAATAAAAAAAATTACTATTACAAAGTTTGACAAAGTGTAGTTGTATAATTGGTGCATGGAAAGGGTTAAAATAACAGCATTTGGAATACCCTGGGTTGTCTAGTTTTCAAAAATATATGGTTTGACGGGGTTAAATTGAGTTAACCGGCTTCAAAGATGTTCCAAAGAGGAGATGGAGGCAGACTGACCAGATTTGTTAAAAAAGATTTGGAAATCATAAAACGCTGCTTGTACTTATTGCCCTATAACTTACAAAAAACAGCAAAAAAACATAAAAACATTGGGTATTTCTAAACTCAGGACAAGTAGTAGAATCTATTTAGCTAGTTTTTTTACTTGCTTTTTTAGGTGAGTAAAAGATTTTTCAAATAAAAGTCATAAAATGTGTTTTTTTTTCAATTTTTCACCATGTTTTTTTTATTTTTTTTATAGTAAATAAGATGATACGATCAAAATAATGGTATCTGAAGAAAGCCCATCTTGTCCTGAAAAAAACAATATATAACTTATGTGGGTACACTAAATGGGTGAGGAGAAAACTACAGCTGAACACAAGCACCACAAAAGTGTCAAAACAGCCGCGGTCCCACAGGGTACAAAACGAAAAATGAGCCCGGTCCTTAAGGGGTTAATCTAATTGTAATCTTTTGATGACAAAACATTCTAACTCCTCCCTGGTGTATAAGTATGGTGCGCTGAAACTTGTTATAGCAGTATATAGTGATTATACCACAAATAGACATTTTTTCCCTGTTTCTGTCTAAAGTTTATATCTGTAAAAAGGCACGTGTTTTTGTGACTGAATTGAAAAGGGAAAAAAAGCAAGAGAATTTTACTTAAAATATTAGAATAAATGCACCACCTTTCTAAAGCTTCAGGTACAGTTGTTATATTCCCCAAACATGGCAGGCGCAGTTCAAATAACTATGTCTTAACAGACCCCAAATACACTGAAGCTCTGTTTAGCGCTGCCACCACTCGGTCGATAAAGGAAATAGAGATAAGCTGATGGGTTTTCGCTCTCGTTGTGTAATACAATCAGAACAGATGGTGAATCAAGAGAGCGGGTAGGGTGATTGTCTCCAGGCTCCCAGTGAATTGACCTGCTTTAAAATACAAATGTACACATTATCACAAGTGAGAACATTGCAGAATGTTAGTGGCTCTATTTAAGAAAGGGTAAAAAGTAACAACTTTTTTCTTTTAATGTTCGGTGTACATAGTTATTGTTATCTCAGAGATCCAGAGTTATCTCAGGCCCGATTCTTCAGTGCTTGATTTAAAATGTACACTTTTTTTTCTTCAATATCGGTATATTCAGACTATAATTTGCATTACCACTTAGGCGTGCTTACCACATATTCAACAACTTGTCCTCTTGACAAAAATTGGTTAGTCATCTTGGTGTATATATGGTCCTTCGAGGTAGCTGGAGAGGACAGTATGTTGTGTCCACTGTCATCTTCCCATGAATGAGATGGGGCACAAATTCTCTGAGATGCAGGAATAAGCATCATATCATGTGGTCTTCAGTAGTAATGTATTGCATAACTATGTGGTCATACTTTTTTATTGCATCTTTATGCACAGTGCTGCATTATTTTATTCCTACTCTCTGATAGCCTTTGTCCTGCAGTTCACATATTTAATTTCGTAATATTCCCTTTGTAATCCATGCTACATGCCTTAAGTAATACATTATATGATCATTGGTTAGAAAGATCAATACGTTGCCTTTCTGTGGTTTGCCTGATACCTTGGCACTTGGTTAATAGATGCAACCTTTTTGGTAATTGGAGTGACTTAAATCATGTGACTGTACATAACCTATCACCAGGGATAAGCAAATTGTCTGTGTAAAAGCTTTTACTTAAAGCACATATCAATGCAGCATGCCATCTTCTATAGATGTTGGAAGAACCCTACCTGTGTTTTTTTGGGTCTTTTAAGATGTCTTCAACCAAAGGTGTGCAAGGGCTTCCCAAGGTATGATGAGAGCCATTGTCATGGGTGTTAAGAGCTACACAGAATTGCCTTCTGCATGAATGACCAATAGATCCATCAACTACGATTCGTGAACCCAAGCTGTGTATTAGTAAGCACATTTTGCTTAGATTGGCTTTAGCTAATGCCTTGGAGGTCCAAACAAAATGCTCCTGGGCACATTGGTGCAATGTGACCGAAGGGTACGTTCTCAAGGAGATAAAGTGTGGGCTCTCCCAAACCTATGCATAATGAGTTGAAGAAATTAAAAACATGTTGGCAGAGAAGCCCTGCGATTTCCACAACCCCAGCTATGTGTTAAAGTGCATGCCCAATGTTAACCTTCAGCTATCACTCTTTCCTGGATCTGTAGTATTTGTAAGCAAAAAGTTAAATAGTGACATCTGACATTGAATACATTGCCTGAAAAATGCATGGGTAGCATCAGATCTTGCTTTACAATTGAAATGTAAGAAATTTTGAATTCAGTTTTTTTTTTACTTTGAAATGTTAAAATTGTGCCGGCTCCCGATGTTCTCAGTTCACTGGTTCCATATGGTCTTCATGGATCATGGCTGTCCCAATCTCCTCCATCCCAGTATGGAAATATATCTATTAAGAAGCTCACGGTGGAAATTTGGTAGAGAGCCCAGGAACGCCAGTGACATAACACACCTGTAAAACACATTCCCCCTCCTTATATTGTAATAGCATATTACCACTAACCACGATGGTTACTTGATATCATTGATACGCATCGGTTAGCTTCCATTACAAATTAAGACATTTTACAAAACTATTTCTTTAATGGGATTTTTTTTGGTGCAAACTTTTTTTCTTTTCATTTGCATTTGCTCAAGCACTTTTGTTTCAGAACGTTGTTAGGCCTATTTCTGGTTGGACAATTATCAAGCCTCTCTTCTTGTCTCTCGAGTCAAACATTATCGACACATTAAATATTTTCAAATTTATTGAAACCCAGAAATTTAGTATAGATATATATTAATTTTTATTTTGAAGATTTTATTACAAAAATCAATATAACAAAACAAAAAAGGATACCTCTTTAAAACAAAGAGGTTGTTGGCAAATTGGTGAGCCGTGATCATGAAGGTGTTTTTTTTTTTCCTCTGTGCAAAGCGCTAGCTGCTGTCAGGTATAGTTGTCTTATGCAAAATCCAAACTGAACCCCTGAACTGCCCTGGGGTTCTTCAACTCATTGGTCTTCAAGAGGTCAACTACATATAGCACTGAGTTGCTGCTATCATTCAGTAGGTATCATTATACACACAACAGCCACTTTCGGTTAGTACAAGAACCCAGTTTCTGAATAAATATCATTTGCACGTGTTTCCACTTTATTACATATTCTAATCTACAGTGTTCTGTTATTGCAGGGCTCAGGGTTCGCAGTGCTGCCTCTCACTCGAACCGTACCCTCTGTTCCCTTGAGACTCAAGTAGACTAAGAAGGTTAATAGGCCTTTGCTTAAGTCAGCTTTCAATGTTCTTGGGTTTTTTCGCGGCACTTTACAATTTTGCAAATGCATGGATTCGCTAGAAAACATCTCTAAGGTTTGCATGAAGAGCTTTACATTTATCTGAAATACACTGCTTCAGTTATTGCGCATCTGGCATCTTTCTGTGATATTTAAAAAAAAAAAAAAAAGTGTTCATCATGTAAAAGCTTGGTGCATCTGGTTACTTACAGCCAACAACTTTATAATATACCCTGTATGTTTTTAACCATGGATTCCTGCCAGACAATGGCTGAAGTATATGGCATTTCTGATCTCTATGATAGAAAAAGTGCAGCATGGGATTTTTTTCCCCCCTGGGAGACAGCCCTGCACAGGGAGTATTGCTCATGGTGACATATGGATGCCATTGCACGTGGTGATACAGCAAAACTTTGTTACACCGCTGGTTGGTATTTCAGCAGCAATAAGGCACTCTCTAAACTGAGTGTCTGCATTGCATAGCTCATTACGAGGCAGTGCCTTATTGCAATGTTTGAAAAAAGTGTATATTTGGGATCAGCATGAGACTAAGGTTGCAGCTGTAGCAGACAATACGTGTTATGTAATATTGCTTATGTAGGCAAGCCACATTGTGGTTGTCCCTCTAACTCACCATACAAACTTGGTTCCAATGGATGGTGTTTCATAATGTGCTTTCAAAATTAAGTGACAGGTACGAGAAGAAAGCAAATATAAACCCCAGATGTCTGTGCTGCTTAATTCTAGTTCCTGCAATATAAAAAGAATTCATCTTTCCAGACCCTAATGGATTGTCTAATCCCTGGCTAATACGTGAGATGTAGAACACTGGCCCAACAAGGGAGTCCTTATTGCAATAGTTCAGGAGGTTCCTGTCTTGTTGGGAGAGGACACTTGGCTTATGTTTTAGTGTCTACCAATGTGAGCCAAACCATAACTTCTGCACCAAATTATACACGCTTGTTGCTAAAAGATCTGCAAAGATGCAGGGTAGAAGCCATTTCTCGTTATTGATTAGAAGCCTCTAGCTAAATGGCAATTTGAATGTCCATCTGGTGATTGTCAAACTGTTAATGTCTAAACAATGTTTTAGGGTTGCTTTTTTTCTGACTGTCTCATACAGAATTAGAAAGATGATAAACTTATGTAGTAAATTAATATGTTTAAGCTTGTGGCTAGCAATTCAAGTCAACAAAAGTCTATGACAGCCCAGGGTACAATCCTTAGGCACCAGAAATGAGCTCAAATATTGTTTAAAAGTATAACCAAGCCCGGTGTTATAAGCACCTAATATTTATGTAAAACACAAACTTCACAATTACGTATTGTCTTGTTTTGTTTTCAATATTCAGAAAAAAGAGGAGTTCTGAATGCATTCTTGCTAAAGCTTTTTGAAGTGAACATTTTTACCATCCAAACCAGTGGACACCTACTCAGCAAATGAAGAAAGAAAAAAAAAACATGGAGATATTTGTTACTTGAAGACACGATGGATATCTGGTATATAGTATATAGGTGGAATATAAGTATATATTCCTCTCCGTATAAACTTTTAGACTCATAATGTAAAACATAGTTGAACTACATAGTGTGTGTATAAACATAAATCTAGCATCAAGATAATATTTGCAATTAGGCTTTATATTTATAAAACCTCACCAGGGGGCACTTGATGACTACTAAAGTTTACTTCTAATGCTCAGTAATGAATGATAGGCCACCTTTAACCTGTTTATCTTGCTGTTCACTACTTCTTATTAAATGTCAGACATCATCTATTAGATGTCAAGGTGCATATGGCTATCCTGAATATAAAACAAGACCAAGGACCGAATAACATATTCATTCCTCAGATCAAGCCCATTCTCAGTACTCCCCACCAGTATTTCACACACAACACACACTAGTGTTAATGGGAGAATTTCAAAAGTAATAGATTTCAAAGTCTACAGAATAGACATATTCTCACATTAATTTAATATGGAAGCTCTGTTTTGCTATAATTATCCAGGAACAACCTCTCAAGCAATCCATAGGATCTACCCGAGTTGATTCTGGTGTCATCTAGTTCACCAACCTTACAAGCTTGTGAATACAATCTATTCGAGCAGCGAAGTGTGCCCAAGACTGTAACTGAACATTGTCAATAGGGCAACACGAGCAATGCTATATGCATCCCCCACAGATGATGTTATGTGTACTGCCCAAGAAGACACAACTCACCTTACTACCCATTATAAGTAGATTAAACCATGTTCACTTAACTAGCAGAAGTATTTTTAATGGAGCAGTAGGAATCTTTTTTAAGTAGGTATGGTGTCCATTAATGTACTAATCTTTGGTTCACTGAATTGACTCTGGCACAGAGCTGGAGTTTAGGATGAGTTGAGATTAGTCTATGGGAAGCCTGGGTCAATTTAAATCTTACCTAATTATTTGAAACTCTGGTATATCACAACATTTAAATAATTCTCTAGAATGTATATATATATATATATATAATGTTCTGTAGCCATAATTTGTCTTTCTCCTAGGCTATTTTGTTTAATCTTAGGACATGAACACCACGTGAATTATCATTCAGATGTAGAAGGATTTTGTCATTTTGATTGTATCAATTCTTGCAGGAGCTCCACGTTATGATTAATAATCTCATTCCCTTAATTTTGGCTGTTACATACCATCAGACACTTGGAATTGTGTACCTTGCAACCTTCTTTAAAGGTGGCCACCTAACTAGCACTTCGGTTTTATTCAATTGCGCCCACTGTTGATATGGGATTTAACAGAAATAAGAAACACTGCCTCTGCTTTTAAGTTTAAAGAGTGAGAATAAGATGCACACGTTTTGAAAGCTTGAAGCTGAAGGTAGACAGCCTTTAAACGTAAGATCAATGTTTTTTAAAGGCAGTCCTAGAAGCACCTCATAAAAGGACAAGCATACCACTACCGGTCCTTCAGGGTGCCTGAGACATTCAATACACACTAGTACTCCCGTTAGGAGCTTCTATAAACCTGCATTTGGACTGGCTTTGAGAACCATTGAAATATACCACCCTTACTGACTTTTAAAGCAGTTATGATGTGTTGATTCAAAATAACTCTTATAATTCATAAATCTTACAGTATTACTGTAAACTATTTGCTCACATTTCCCCTGAGTCTGCTACCCTTCAGCACTAGAACAATGGAGCAGGCCTCTGCTGGTATTCAGAAGGGTGGACATAAATAAAGAAATTATGTGCAGATCTCTGCCTAGGAAATGGTTAACATTCTGCAGACCTCTAACAATAAAAGTGGTCATAGATTACTAGGAAGTTTGGAGGGCACAGGTAGGTCCTCTACACCAGAACCTCTTACACCAAATCCTACTTCTGAAGGACCTTTTCGTGGCAACGTCACATGGCCTGATAATTCTGGGCTACCAACTCTTGGTAGCAGGGTGAAATCGGGGTTGAATTGCTGCGGAAGGTGCGGAGAGCTCGGAATTGGTTGGGGCAAGGAAGGTTGAGACACAGAGATTGGCCGACCATCTTGCCTGAGCCTGTTGAGGGGGAGTGAGACACAGCTGCTTGTTTGAGGGGACATGGAAACAGTATGAGGAAGGAGAAGAGATCGCGAAGAACCGCACACCTGAATGGTCCGGGCAAGGCCAGGACTGAGAGCTGAGGGAGAGCTCCCAGGGGAGTCAGATTTTTGCAGTGGAGGGGGTAACACCCATGGAGGATCTTTTCCTCCCAGAAAAGGGGGACTCTGTGAATGGGTATTCAGAACCTGGCACTGTCCAGAAGAGGGAGGAGGGAGCTGCTGGTCTGACTGTGGTAGGTCATGTTTAAGGAAACTGGGAGAGGTGTCTGCCCTAGTCTCCCACTTTATAGACTCTACTGCAGTTGGTGGAGACATAGGCTGTTGAGAAGTGCACCTCTCCACCAAAGACATTGAATGTGGGGGCCTAGGACTCACACAGCCCACTGCAGAAAAGCCCGCCAGTTGGTGCACATGGAACGAAGATGGCTGGGATACTGGCAGTTCAGCACCTTGTGTGTGAGAGGGGAAAGGGGTTCGTTGAAGCTGACGGAATCCACGAGCTGTTGCTCCTAGGCCAGATGTGGGAGGTCTGAAAATGGTAGCTGGCAGGCGCTGGTGAGTGAGAGGGATGGCCACTGATGTGGTAGCAGCTGCAGCTTGTAGAGGTGCCTGTACAAGGGGAGTCCAGATGACTGGAGTTGGAGGAGTTGCTGAAGTATCATCTTCTGTTTGAGAGCAACGGGGTCCCTGAGCCATCTCACGATCATGTTGTACAATCTGTTGTATTATTTCATTTTCATGGTAGTTGAGCACTCCAGATCGGAGGTCATGCTGTACTTTATGCAAGAGTAGAGAGTTCTTTTTGCCTGCATACAGAAAAACAAAATCAGCATATGGAGATTCTTACAGCTACAGCAAAATACATGAATTTGATCATAATAATAAAATGTACCCCTATAGAGATTAAGATTCCTGGTGATGATACAGGAAAAAATAAGCGGCAGCAGGAGGATCAGGGAGGGGATGCAGGCGGCATCACTCCCCAGTGTCACTCCAGGGAGAAGTGGCAGTCGGCACTGCTCTCCAGCAGCGGATATGTTCTTTTGTCTAAGTAACCCTGTGCTTACAGGAGGGCACAGGGTGACCGGGAAACCATGTCTCGTTTACAGAGAAGGAGCTCGTTTGGGAACCCTGGTTTTATTATCAATCTTTAGGACCGGGGTTTACCCAGCCGCGGCTATGGAACTCTGGCTCTGCTACTGCACAGACTGTTCCCGGGGAAATTTCCGATGCTGACGCTCAGGGTCCCGACGTCATAACACGTCGCTTTTTGTACAGCAGAGCTACTCAGAGTACCGGTCTCCGTTACAGAAGTGTATAGGCCTAGTAACTTGAGGTTACAGCGGACTATGTGTACTCTTATATAGACAATGGAGTACCTGTTGATCATTGATAAAAAGTTAGCTGAAAGCCTGTCATGTGGTAAACATAAACAAAAAAAATGTAGGTTACTCCACTTAAAATGCCTGAAAGCGCTTAACTAAAATAGACTGAGCCATCAAACTAAAGTATTATTTTTCTTTATTAATGTCCTCCTGGGTACTGGTATAAGTATGTTTATAATGCATGTGTCTATTTCACAGAATTGTTGAACAAGATCTAGACCACAGTACCTTGGAATCGACTTTATACTTGGGCTGATGACCTGGAATGTATACTTTAAAACAAGAGGTCTACTGGTGTTCTGAACGTTAAATTATCAGAACTCTGTTATCAGAACAGAGTACGATATAGATCTAAACATAGTAATATAATAGGTTATACATTCACATACTGAGACGCATCCCAAAAGAGATTTTGGGTCAAGGTAATTTGTGTTACGACGACAAAGATAAAAAGGCATGGGGAGAGGGAGATGGGACATAATACTCACCAATCCTATCCAACCTATCTAGTGCAACACTTTCAAAGGCACGCCTCATCATAGGGTATTCCTCCAAAACTTCATTGAAATGGTCAACACTAAGAGAGTACAGTCGGCAGTACGTGTCAGCTCTTACACTTGCGGTACGCCGGCCTCGTGTCAAAAGACAGATCTCTAAGGGGAGAATAAAATATCAAACAAAGTGTTTTTATTAAGTGATTGCATGGCTCAAACAGAAATGTTACATAAAACTGTTTACCATAGGGTTACTTTGTTGTGTTTGTACTCAGATATAAGGATTTATTTTATCTACTGATCCTTCTAAGTGCCTTTAAATTAAACAGATGATGGTGACAGGTGACAATCTGTACTATGTATTGGTAAGGTGACATAAATGTCTCATCCTTTCATATATGTATTATGTTCTATAGTCAATATGTGACTTTTTGATGCACAAAATGTTGGCTCTTAAAATAGGATAATCACAATACATTAATGCAAATTCAGTTAGATTTGTTTTATTGTCTTACTCTGGGCTGGTGGAAGATGTTTACGATGCAAACCATTTTCTTATTGGCTCAAGCCCTATATCCTATTAACTTATTAGGAACTGTAATTGCTATATACCTCCAAAGTAAGATCCATCTGCAAGCTTTGTCTCTTTGCTGCCCTTGCTCAAGATGCTGACAACGCCATGTTGTATGAAGAACATTTTCTTGCCCACAGTCCCTTCTCGGATTAAATAGTCCCCAGGTTGGAACACCTCAAAGCGAAGCTTTGTCAGCATTGAAGTCACAAAGTTGGGGTCAGCATTGGCAAAAAGTGGCATTGAAGCCACTAGCTTGCGACAGTTAAAGTTAATAATCTCCTGCAAGAAAAGAAAACAAGGTCAAAACATTTCAACAGTAATTAGGTATATGACCACATGTATTCAACACTTGCTTTTCAAATATTCACAATATAGTCTTGAATGCTTTACATAGTTTAGCCCACACTCGCTCAGTAGTGAAAATAACATTAAGTCCTATTCAAAACAGTAATTTTTATATACATGTAATTATGACATAGGCAAATCTGGGCAGCTACATTGTCTTCACAGTACGTGGCAAGAAAAAGCTTAACATTTGTCTTAAAATATTATATGATCTTCATCTAAGTCACCCTAATGAACAAACACAATCTGTTTTATTTGTAATTGTTTATTGTATTGTTTTTGTCCATATTGAATACATCATTAAAAAATTCACATTATTGGTTGGAAAAACTGTGAACCTCTAGGCTAATCACTTCAACAAAAGCTAATTGGAGTCAGGAGATGGCAAACCTGGAGTCCAATCAATGAAACGGGATGTTTTAGAGCTACTTTTACATAAAAAAACCACTTTTTTGAGTTTGCTATTCTCAAGAAGTGTCTGCTGATGGCCATTTGCATAAAGCTGGAAAGGGTTAGAAAGTAATCTCAAAGAGTTTACATATTCATCAATTAACAGTTAGACAAATTGTTTATAAATGGAGATGAATTAGTACTGTGGCTACTCTCCCTAGGAGTGCACACCAAGCCAAGATGACTCCAAAGGCACAACGGAGAATGCTCAATGAGGTAAAAAAGAATCCTAAAGTAATAGCTAAAGGCTTGAAGGAATAATCGGAACATGTAAACATCTCTTTTCATGATCCTACTATACGCAAAATATTGGCTGTGGCTCTCCTATTTAACATCGCTGTTCGCCTTAAGTTTGCCAAAGCGCTACTGGGAAAATGTTTTTTGGACTGATGAAATTAAGGTTGACTTGTTCGGGAAAAAACACATAGCAATATGAATGGCATAAAAAGGGCAGCGCATGCCCACATTGAAACATCATGCATTTTGTGATTTTTTTTTTTCATGTTCATTTTCAATCTCAGCAGGAAAACCACTAGAGCAAAATCTTTTGATAATTCAATAAAGTGGTTACAGTTAATAATTCTTTTTATAAGGCAATGTAGATTTTTGGTTAATTTAAAAAGGGGGGTAAAATGCGCATGATGTTTAAGTCTGTAGTAGTGTGTTGCAAATTCTTTAAGAAGTGTATTCAATAAACCCTGCAGGCAAGTGAATATTTCAACTTTACTAGCACACTAAGTATTACAAAGGACCAAATCCTGCATAAGGCATAGATAATGTGGTAGATTCTCGCAAAACTATGCCAACTCAACAATTCTTCCATTGGTATTGGCTGTTTAAATGATATGGTGACGTGAGAAATCCCCAGATTAACACCTATCTAGTATGTGCTGTTTACAAGCTATTTCTTGAAAAGGTGCAAATTTTTTAATTTAATATTAAAGTGGATTTGTGACCTTCTTTCTTCATTCTCACAAAACTATAACTCATATTAATGATTTCACAGAAAATTAATCATATATCAGTTATTTCAACACCTTGTTTAACCTAGTAAGTAGTTTAATATGCATTTTTTCAGGTTTACATATAAAAAAAAATGCTGCAAGTTTTGGCTGTATGAAGTAGCCAATCACTGGCAGGAAAGTGTTCTCACTGAAATCAACAGGGCCCCAAAAGGTACATGAGAAGTAGGGGGCTCAAAAGACCCTATGGAAATTTCACCCAAGCCAGTGCTGGAGTTGGAACGAGGGAAATACCTTGCACACTATTGAGCAGTCAAATGCCATCTCAAAATACAGTATCTCACAAAAGTGAGTACACCCCTTACATTGTTGTAAATATTTTATTATATCTTTTCATGTCACAACACTGCAGAAATGACACTCTGCTACAATGTAAAGTAGTGAGTGCACAGCCTATATAGTGTAACTTTGCTGTCCTCTCAAAATAACTCAACACACAGCCATTAATGTCTAAACCTTGGCAACAAAAGTGAGTACACCCCTAAGTGGAAATGTCCAAATTGGGCCCAAAGTGTCAATATTTTGTGTGGCCACCATTATTTTCCAGCACTGCCTTAACCCTCTTGGGCATGGAGTTCACCAGAGCTTCACAGGTTACCACTGGAGTCCTCTTCCACTCCTCCATGACGACATCACGGAGCGGGTGGATGTTAGAGACCTTGCACTCCCCCACCTTCCGTTTGAGGATGCCCCACAGATGCTCAATAGGGTTTAGGTCTGGAGACATGCTTGGCCAGTCCATCACCTTTACCCTCAGCTTCTTTAGCAAGGCAGTGGTCGTCTTGGAGGTCTGTTTGGGGTCATTATCATGTTGGAATTCTGCCCTGTCTCCAAAGGGAGGAGATCATGCTCTGCTACAGTATGTCACTGTACATGATGGCATTCATGGTTCCCTTAATGAACTGTAGCTCTCCAGTGCCGGCAGCACTCATGCAGGCCCAGACCATGACACTCCCACCACCATGCTTGACTGTAGGCAAAACACACTTATCTTTGTACTCCTCACCTGGTTGCCACCACACACACTAGACACCATTTGAACCAAATAAGTTTACCTTGGTCTCATCGGACCACAGGACATGGCTCCAGTAATTCTTTCTGGATCAACAGCCATGCAGACCAATTTGATGCAGTGTGCGGCGTATAGTCTGAGCACTGACAGGCTGACCCCCCACCCCTTCAACCTCTGCAGCAATGCTGGCAGCACTCATACGTCTATTTCCCGAAGACAACCTCCGAATACGATGCTGAGCATGTGCACTCAACTTCTTTGGTCGACCATGGCGAGGCCTGTTCTTAGTGGAACGTGTCCTGTGAAACCGCTGTATGGTCTTACCCACCGTGCTGCAGCTCAGTTTCAGGGTCTTGGCAATCATCTTATAGCCTAGGCCATTTTTATGTAGAGTAGCAATTCTTTTTTTCAGACCCTCAGAGAGTTCTTTGCCATGAGGTGCCATGTTGAACTTCCAGTGACCAGTATGAGAGAGTGTGAGAGCAATAACACCAAAATAACACACATGCTCCCCATTCACACCTGAGACCTTATAACACTAACGAGTCACATGACAGCGGGGAGGAAAAGTGGCTATTTCGCCCCAATTTGGACATTTCCACTTAGGGTTGTATTCACTTTTGTTGCCAAGGTTTAGACATTAATGGCTGTGTGTTGAGTTATTTTGAGGGGACAGCACATTTAAACTGTTATACAGGCGGTACACTCACTACTTTATATTGCAGCAGAGTGTCATTTCTTCAGTGTTGTGACATGAAAAGATAATAAAATATTTACAAAAATGTCAGGGGTGTACTCACTTTTGTGAGATACTGTACACGAAGAAAGCTTTTGGAAGAGCCTGAATTTCATCTATACCTTTGCAACCAACTTTAATAACAAAATGTATGGGAACTGAATTGAATGCACAATGGCAGACATTGCCATCATCTTGCTTGTTCTTACCAACCATTGTGTTGATTTTGTGAAGCTTCTGTATTTTAGTCATGATTTAATTGATAGCGGGTGTCAACCTCTCAAGTTATTCTATTACAATATAGAGCTGGTGTTAAATGGACATGACCAGACCTGGCAACTCACAGGGTGACTGGGCTGATTCTTACGCTCACATCCCAGTGGGTTCTTTTCCAGTCAGAAATATATTTTCTCATACGGCTTCACTCCTTGACAAGTAATTGTCATAAGGTTAGTCATTGTTTGGTTGCCACCATTAGGCAGGCTAATGAAATGCTTATGATGGCTATTGTTAGCTATTTCATAATAATAACTGAGCAAAACATAAATAAATCAATTGCTTATATTCTCATGTAACTAGGAGAAGAATTGATAAGAGAAGAAATGGCTTCATATTACCTCTCTCAAAGGCTCGCTCAACTCCCCCAGAATGCTCTCCTCATCAAACATCTTCCCTTGGTAGCGATGTTCATAGTAGTCGTGAATTCTCTGACGCATGTCAGCTGGGAGTTTGTGAAATGACATGTACTGCTCCACCTGCTTGTACTGCGGACAAAGGAAAGAAGGTGGTAAGTATCTAGTAATTCATATTCTGGCAGCAGAGCTCTGCGTTTAGAAACGAGCCTGCAAAGTGTGAGAAAGGACATATGCTGCGTGCAACCTAGATATTAATTAGTTGCAGTTATTTTGGGTAATTGCTGATGGAAGCAACAACAGAGGATGTTGTTAGCAAGAATTAGAAAAGTGCTAAATGTGAGCTTTGGTATGTTTAAAAGGTTTGAGTGGTTTAATCCCTGCTATGCCGTTTAATCTCTCCATGGAATGGTAATGTAAATATAACAGACTCTCATATCTCTCAGGCTTGTAGATCCATATCTAATGTTAACAGAGTGCAAGCGAATGAGACTTAATCCATTCTCATACACTTTTATAATATAAGATGGAAAATGAAATCCTTATTATACTACATGACCAAAAGTATGTGGACACCTGAATGTCATATTTATTTGAGTTTGTCGGACATGCCATTCCAAAAACTATGGGCATTTATATGGAGTTGACCCCCCTTTTGCATCTATAACAGCCTCCAACCTCCGGGGAAGGATTTCCCCAAGATTCTGCAGTGTGTCGTTGGGAATTGGTGACCATTCAGCCAAAAGAGAATTTGTGAGGTCAGACACTGCTGTTGGATGTGAAGGTCTGGCACTCAGTCGGTGTTCCAATTTATCTGTCATGAACCTGGTAAGCAGGTCGGGTAGGAGCCCAGTCGCAGGGGATACAAGGGGTTCTGTCAGTACCCCACGATGCATGACAGCTAGAGGGATGATCCAGACAGGCGCAATGAAACACAGCACAGACAGAATACTTTGTAATGTATTAAAGAAGGTGACAGGAACAATAAGTTCAGGCGGTAAGTCTCTTGGCAGGGCGGACGGCAGGATCAACACAGGGTCAGGTACAGGGCCAAACATATTAATGCAAAGGCCCTGACTGAAGGGCAGGGCAAGTTTATATTGGCCGGGTTCCACTCAGGTAATCAGACTCAGCTGTCCCAAGCAATCAATAACTGGTGCTCCAGAGAAGGAAGAGCGGCCACTAGTGTGTGCAGACACACATGACAAATAATTATTGCATGGTCCGGGCTAGTAGGGTGGAATCCTGACAGTATCCTAAAGATGGTGGATTAAGGTCAGGTTTGTGTGCAGTCTACCTAAGTTCCTTCACACCAGGCTTGTCCAACCATGTCCTAATGGACCTTGCTTTGTGCACATGGGCACAGCCATGCTGGAACAGGAAAGAGCCTTCTCCAAAATTAATGCCACAAGGGTGGTAGCACACAGTTGTCTGCCTTCTGCACCTGCTCTATGTGTGTGGTCTACCTCTTAGTGGCGGAGCTGTTGTTACTCATAAATCCTTCAACTTCAGACTAATAGCACTTCCAATAGACCCGGGCAAATCTAGAAGGGTAGAAATTTCACGAACTTATTTGTGGCAAAGGTGGTATCATATATAAAGTCACTGAGTTCAATACAACCCATTCTACTGTCAGTATTTGTCTACGGAGATGGCTGTCTATTTGCTTGATTTTATACACTTGCTAGCAATGGGTGTGGCTGAAACACATAAAATCAATAATCGGGAGGGGTGTCCACATACTTTTGGTCATATAGTGTACCTACCCTGAGAATGATGGGTACCTTTTTTTATAGGTCAACTGGAAGAAATTCAGACTATATATGTATATTATTCAGGTAATACCTATCCTATACATTTGATTATTTTGTTTCTGATTATACTCACTCATGTCTCACTCAGTGATTATACTCACTCATTACCATACAGTTACCAAATATATGCAGACTGTGCCAGAGGGGGTAACCCTCAGAACTAAAAGGATGTTACATTGATAAAGAATGATAAAAGTTAACTTTTTCCCAGTACAGCATTTTACTGTACAAAACTTTGTTTGTTGGTATGAAGAAGGACCATTATGCGGACGTTTCTTCTCTTACCTTCTCTTGGTACTGGCGTCGTGAGGAATCCAGCGACTGGATGAGAGCGGTGGCATGGCCAATGAACATGGCATAGCAGGTGGCACCAACAATCATGCTGAGCATGGTGAGCCAAACATCTGACATGCCCACTGGTGCCTGCTGCCCATACCCTATGCATAGCATGTGACTCATGGCCTTGAAAAGGGCATAAGAGTATTGCTTTCCCCATGAGGCATTCTGTAACAGAAAAAGAAAAAGACACATGCTTATTTGCTATATATTTAATTGCAACTACTAAGGAGCAGCAACTATTGATGTGTAATGGAATATAAAACCAAGGTTCCAGTGACTGGGCTGGAAACCAGCACATTTCCTTAACACCAAATAAATTTATTATTGGATTCTTGAATTACACCTATACAAGGTTCTATTTAACTTGGGGGCTTAAACTTACCCTGGTGTGAACAAAACTTGGAAGAGAGGAGAGGTGAAAGGGGAGAGGTGGGAGAGGAGATGTGGGAATTTATACATGCATGTGGCATAGCCACATGGATCTCATGAATCTAAGATTAAACCAATGACTGACTACAGTTTAACCAAAAGGTTCTTGCATTCTTTAACTGGAGATCCAACTAATCTTAGTGTAATATAATTTAAAGCCAGTATATATATATTGTGACAAAAATCTGTTAGCGGCAAGTCACTTTTCAGGATCTTAAGCACAGTTCTCTAGGGCAATAAGGCTCAGGAACACTACATTTCTGGCAAACCGTGATTTTTATTTATGCATGAAACACTCCAAAACAAAATCACAAAAATAATGCCTAGCTCCCAGATTGACCAGCCTAATTTCAGCCTCCGTGCCAGAATCCGCTAAGCCAGGCTCTGGAAAACTTCCCCTAGACACCACACATGGGTCTAGGCAGGTAAGGCCACACTTTGGTCAGGGATTTTTCCTCAGGGCCTCTCCTTGCCATCAGAGCAGTGATATATCCTGGCCTAGTCCGACAAGGCCCAGGCCTAGAGCGTCAGAGCCAGGGGACTTGATTAAACCCACACAGCTCTTACTTTGGCCCACTACTCCATGCACAACTACTTTACCTTAGGGATATTTATGGATCTTTGGAATTTAATTATTGTTTTTCCAGGTTATCCAACAACTCATTTGGGTTCATACTTGGTCTTTGACCATTCGGGATCATTTCTTGTTTTTCCACCACTTTGATGTAGACTTTCTTGTGTGTTTCAGATCATTATCTCTATGTACGATTTAGTTTCACTTCAGCTGATGGGGGGGGGGATAGCCTGATAGTCTCCTCCAGAATGTAATGGTTCTGTCAATAACAGCAAGTTGCACAGGAGCTGACTGAGCAAACATCTCCAAACTATGTCTCAAATGGCATCTCAATGTGTTGCTCAAGGCTTGGTTAGGCATGGTGATGCCATGGTTGAAAAAGGCATTTTATGTCTGGGTGCTTCTTAAGCCCAGGATCCGACGACATATCCTTACTTCTGTAGTAAGCCTTGTTGATGATCTTTGGGCGGACTTCTTTTTCTTTTGACTTTGCTGGTTTGCTGCCACATCCCAACCCTTTGGCCTTTTCTTTGACTATGAGTTAGGTTTGCACCTATGTTCTGTTTGCTTGAGAGACCTGGTGGTTACAGTGCCTGGATGCTCGCCCGAAGAAGAATGTGTATGTTGTAGTTAAAAGACCCCCTCTCTTAGTATATCCCAAGTCATCCCTGACCAAAGGTGCGACCTCAGATGTAATATTGTTATAAACAGAGCCTGTGTCTCCTCAAAAGTTCCCCTTTTATTTTTTTCCAGAACTCTTGAGGAACATCCAGTTGCTTTTTTTGCACGTGCTAGATGACCATTCAAGTTCCTCTTAGACAGCATTGGTTTCCATCTAAGACCTCAATCTGCCATCAATCTCTTACTGATGGTAGCTTCACAAATACGAATCTTAGCTGACCAGCATTAATGGATGTTGTTCTAGAGTCCTTTGTGTCTTCTTGGGTGATTTTGCTCCATGTCCTTACCAGACTGATATGCATCAACAACTATTTTCCACAGGTGTTCAGGAACGTCTTTTCAATATGGCATAGTGTGGCTTTGGTACGTTGAAAACTACAAGCCTACTTGCCAGTGGTGGATATATTTATATTGGACAGGGCTGCCCCAAAATAAGCATGACTGTTTACCAATGTTGAGGTCACTGGGGTGGGGGGAAATAATACTGTTTTCACACATGAAGAGTGCATGAAACCAATTTAAACAAGTTTGGCATAATTATGTATTAATACAGGATCTGACAGCAGATAAGAATCACAAGGTCCATCTAGTTTGACCATTCCTGCTAAAAAAAAACATCAAACTATATTTGGTGCTTTGTGTAGTTTTATGTCCTATATAGCCTGATGCCTATTCCATACATCCCTGTATTAACCTCTAAACGTTCTGCTGCTCTTATTCACTACCCTATCAGGTAAGTAACATATCTATACATTACGTCAGAGCCTCTGGCCTCCTCTTGTCCTAATATTTGCCATCCATTTAAATGTTTAAATCATATTAGGGCTGCAACAACTAATTGATAAAATCGATAATAATCGATAATAATCGATAATGAAAATCCTTGCCAACGAATTTCATTATCGATTAGTTGAATCGATTTTTATCGATTATAAAATGAGGGTTTTTTCAGAGCAAACGCTCTGAAAAATACCCCTCATTATATAATCCGTTTAGTCTGACTCACAGCAGCAGCTCCTACTTACCAGTCCCTCCCTGTAATCACAACTGGCCCCGCCCCTTCCTTCTCCCAGAAGGCCAGAACCACATGGCTGTGACACTCATCTAACTGTAAGTATAAAATTAATATTTGGGCTGCTGAAAGTTAGGGGAGGTGGGGGTTAATTTAGGGGCAGTTATGGTTAATGGGGTGTTTAGGGTTAATTTAGGGGCAGTTATGGTTAATGGGGTGTTTAGGGGCAGCTATGGTTAATGGGGTGTTTAGGGTTAATTTAGGGGCAGCTATGGTTAATGGGGTGTTTAGGGTTAATTTAGGGGCAGTTATGGTTAATAGGGTGTTTACGGTTAATTTAGGGGCAGCTATGGTTAATGGGGTGTTTAGGGTTAATATAGGAGCAGCTGTGGTTAATGGGGTGTTTGGGGTTAATTTGAGGCAGTTGTGGTTAATGGGGTGTTTAGGGTTAATTTAGGGGCTGTTGTGGTTGATGGGGTCTTTAGGGTTAATTTAGGGGTAGTTATGGTTAATGGGGTGTTTAGGGTTAATTTAATGATGAGGACTGAGGGTTAATTTAATTAATTTAATAAAGTTAACTTAAGGTGCAGTTAGAGGTAAAGGGGGGGCAGACTATGGGGAATCTAAATCCTGGGGGCAGTGAAGATTAACCCAGTACTTATTTATAAAAGTATGGTGTCAGTGTGCTGTGAACAGGTCTGTGACTCTATGAGGGGACTATGAGATATCTGGGGGGTATACGGCATATCTGGGGAGGATGGAGTGACATATCTGGGGCTATAAGGCATATGTGGGGAGGGCAGCGTGGCATGTCTGGGGAGGATGGAGTGGTGTATCAGGGGGTATAAGGCGTATCAGGCACAGTGGCATATGTGGGGGTAGAGTGGAGTGACATATGTGGGAGGCAGCGTGGCATATGTGGGAGGCAGCGTGGAGTGGCATATGTGGGAGGCAGCGTGGAGTGGCATATGTGGGAGGCAGTGTGGCAAGCCTGGGCTCAAATGTGCATAAATTGGGGGGGCTGGTTGGGAAATAAAGACAAGAAATGCATTTTATCAAAGTTTTTTTTTTTTATTCTGCTGTTTGTATTTAACATAATTTGAAATTAAATTATTTTAAATAAATGAAAAATGTGCATTCATGTTTTTATCTGATTAATCGAAAAAATAATCGGCCAACTAATCGATTATGAAAATAATCGTTAGTTGCAGCCCTAAATCATATACCTGCTCTATCTTCTCTTTCCCAAGTTATACATGTTTAGATTCATTAGTCTTTCCAGATATTTTTTAGTCTGCAAACCATAATGATATGTTACGATACATAATTTATGGTACTCCAGCAGGTAGAATTCATAAGACGTGACAAGACAAGTTGTCAACTCCCTCACCCTCCAAAACTAAGTTGCAGTATACCAATATAGCAGAACTGATGAAAGTATAATATCAAGTACTGACAAAAACACTGCATATTAATTTATACTAATGCTTAAAAGCCAAACCTGTTTGCTTGGGAAGTACAAAGGTAACTCACCTGCATACGGTTTAAGGATACCCAGCAGTCATCAGGAAAATCTTGCAGCATCGGTACCAAGAACTGCAAACAACCATCCCAGTGGCAAAGCAGTAGCATCATGCCAATCAGATTCACAATACGCACCACAGCACTGGCTAGGTCATATGTCATGTGAAAGATCTGCAAATGATCATTATAGAAATGAAGCTGACCAAAATACACAGTTGTATACATTAAAAGCAAATAAGAAAAAAAAAACAGAAGCCATAGGATAACTTGTATGGCAACTATGTGCAGAAGCAGGCTGATAATAAGTTACCTCCCTTGGTGGAAGCAATGTCTGATATTGATTTCACAAGCTGCAGCATAGCGTATACAAGTGCAAACACACCTACCTCCTCCCACTGGTGAATATAACGAATGAGCCTGGAAAGCCTCAGAAGTCGCAACAAGCTGAGCACTTTTGTGAAACGAACAATTCGCAGTGCCCTGGCTGTCTTGTAGACTTCTGAGTCAATGCGTGTCTCCACAATCAAGAAGATATAATCCACAGGAATGGAGGACACAAAGTCCACAAGGAACCAACTCTTTAGGTAACGAATTTTGATACGTTGCGGCTCTAGGATGATTTCTGTGTTATCCTCCACAACGATGCCTGTGCGGAAGTTCAGAACCAGATCCACAAGAAAGAAAGTATCAGACACCACATTAAAGACAATCCAGGCAGGTGTATTCTCCTCCTTGAAGAATGTGATGCCCACTGGGATGATAATGAGGTTTCCCACCATCAGCAATAACATGGTGAGGTCCCAGTAGAACCTAAGGTGTTAGAAAAAGGTAGTTAGTTGTTAGGCACCATCAGTAATATTTTATGAACCACTGCCCAGTCCCACCATTTTGTATTTATTTCTGTTTCAGAGCTGTTTAATCATAACATTGTACAAAACAATTTTCACCCTGTAGTCACGATACATCATAAATCTCCAAATGGTGCCTTTCAATGTTCCAAGCTCTCTCTCTAAATGTTCTTATTAAATTCTGCATATAATACCTGTATGAGGTCAAATATTATACTCGAGCTTCAATTAGAAAGATACATTTGCAAGGAGACTCTCAAAGATTTTGTTGTTTTGTATTTGTGTATAATATACACCTACAATCTTACAGACTAAAACCCCTATATTATGTGTAAGATTTTACAGTAATTATAGAGATTAAGAAATGTTTCTAAGGCAAGCTTAGTTATCTAGCACTGTGGGAGGAATTCCCTATAGATCATGTATACAAGAAGAGAATACTTTTGATCCTGTATTGACACTTAAAGATAAACTATGTATTATGTTATTTAATGAGCGAGGTTATTTTTTTAAAGACAGTTTCCCTTGAAATATTACTCTTATTGAAGAAACATTATAATTAAAAACCCACATACTCTTTTTCTGTTTGCTTAAAACATCATATTAGGTAACATTTCCTTAGCCTAACCTAGATATGATTTTTGTTGGCATAATCTTAGATATATATTACTAATTGCTATTTCAGTTGCATTATTCGTAACAAATATTTAGATACAGTTTTGGTGACTCAAAAAATATGCATGCAATTGTATTATTATATTTATAAATACTCTAACAAGATGAGATGTTCAGGTAAACTGACGGCACTATCACTGAATTGTCTTTTAACTGTATGATCGAGCAATTGTTTGCTGCTGGTGATATTGTTATAGGATATTAGAATCAGTTTATGACTGAAATGCTGAGAGATCCAAAGGGGTTCTTGCCCTTGTTTACTTTTGGAGGTTTACACAGCCACAAGTCAATTTGTGTATCAATACTACACATATTACAGCACAAGATAATTGCCACTTTAATTGATTGTTTTGTGAATTTAGGAGGTGCTCCACCATACCTTCTAATGTTTTCATACTTATTTTGCTTTGAGAAAATAACCCAATATTATTTACACAATTCCAATGATGTCACCTATATGATATTAAGACCCAAGCACTTACAATTTGTCCTATGCCCTGTTAAAAAACAGTGTTTGTATTACTATTTGTATTTTTTAAGTATAAAAGTATTTTATAAGTAACCCAGTCATGTCAGTGCGCTCCTTTTTTTGTCAGGAATAGCTGTACAAGACATTTTTACAAGCAATTGCATCACTATCAGTACTTTTTATGTACCAATCACATCTACTCATTTATATAAAGCTCTGTCCATCAGGTCCTACTTAGTCAGGTTGTATCTTGGGGGTGCTGGTTTGAAGATCAAAGTGCTAAAAGAATCATGAAAAAAGTACCACCCTGTTTAAATCTACAGCATTAACTGCACAGTGAAACAGCCTACATTATTCTCCATTCATAATGTAAACGTACTGACTGCTACACCATAATTCTAGAAGGTTCTCACAATGCCAGGGGGGTCCATAAGTGTATAGCTTTAGACAAGGGAATGGATAGGGAAAACCGCTAGACGAGGCTCTTCCGTCAACAAGCAGGGCTTTTCCTTGTTGATAGCAGGGACTGGAGATTTCTGGCATTATTGTAATTACTAGGATATCGTGCATCGCAGCCTAGAATGAAAGCCGGCAGCTTTAGACTTTCCTTCCCAGCAATCAGCTTTCATATAAATATTCCTGCTTGTTTAACTAAATGAATGCCACGTCAACATATAAACTCGACAGACTTGTGTACCTGCAGAGAGGTATTACCAAATGCTTATATATATATATATATATATATATATATATATATATGTATATTTTTTTGGGGGGGGGCACTTTTTGATGACAAAGCCCAAGACACGTAGAATTCAGGAGACAGGTTTGGTAAGAGCCAGAAAAGGCTCATATCTGTCGAGCTTAAAAAGTTAAACCTCTGCACTCCAGGGTCCATCTTTCCCTTGCTAATATGGGCAGTCCAGCTCGGTTGAATGTATTCAGTCTGCTTGTGTCTAAAACGACATACAAATTTTTATATTGTAGCTAAGACCCAAGCAGACATGTCATATGCGCACACTTTAGTCTTTAACCTGTTCTATTCAGGAATCGCTTGTGCCTAGGCAAGACACTTCAGCAGCTTAGAGTAGATTCGGTGGTGTTAAAATATCGCAATAACATTTGGGGTACATGATTCATCTGTATAGTAACTTCACATTATTACCATCTGATTCATTCAGTTTACTCATTTGTCTGAGGCTTATACTCAGCATGAACATAATTACCATCATAGTCGTGTTCACAGGCCAGCTAAAGCTATACATTTTTACAGTAATTAGGTTACGGTTTACACAGGAAAGGTCAAAGGGTGAGGAATAAAATCAAGTGACCTTTGCAGGGCAGCCGGTCTTAGCACAATGTAAAGTGACAGTCAATGTACTGATGCTATACATATCACTAACAGGAGGCAATGGGTTAAGAACCAGTCTGATCTGCACTAGGATGTAGTCAGTCTCTGAAGCACCTCCAGTCACTGGGGAGGGGAAATGGTGGAAGACAGAGCAGTGGGGGAGGGGGGTCTGAAGCCGGCTTGAAGCTGTCAGTACAGAGTATTTTGAGAGGGGGTTTTGAAGGTGCGTTGTGTAACAGGAGGTTACAGCTGGCTGATATTTTTAGCTCCCTCACACTGCACAGGAGAGTATGTGCAGGTACATATGCCTAGTTGCATGTTACTGATAATGATTGGCTTTTGCCAACGCATGGAAGCACAATTTGTTAAATTAAAAAAACTAAATGCAAGTGGAGAGGAAATGATTCACT
Source organism: Spea bombifrons (assembly GCF_027358695.1). NCBI lineage: Eukaryota > Metazoa > Chordata > Amphibia > Anura > Pelobatidae > Spea > Spea bombifrons. The sequence goes on from NC_071090.1 coordinate 73,833,399, forward strand.
TTATTTAATTGTTATTGTCGTTATAAATTAATGTTTAATGTTTCCCTGTGACTGATTCCATTATGATCACTAGAGTAATTTGTAAGAGGAAATGCTGGAGTTTTAGATATTGTTTAGAGTGAATGGCGTTGCAGCACATCTCACGGCGTCTGGACAATAATGTATGAACAGTCAGGTTAGAACCATGGACAGCTCCCTGCACAAAACATTAACATGCAGCAGCTCATTCAGCCCATCTCTGTTCGGCAACAGAAGGATAAAAGCACTGCCAATGCACAAGACTTGTTGCCTTTGTTGAAAAGGTAGAGCTGTGATGGAAGAAGCATCTTAGTTTAGAGATGAGATGTCTGGCCCCTAGCACTTAAGAGACATAAGGATTGTGGTGTCTGATAGATATAACACAATGGTGTTGTGCTGATTGCATTCTTTGTACTGCTGCCAGATTCTGATATCTCAGAGAGCTGATCCTCCGCTGTGTTTGGTAGTAAAGCAGAGCTCGCATGTCTGGCTTGTTGCTCTCCCACTAACACTTCAGTTGGCAGTGAGCATCAACAACATGGCTTGTGCATTCAGGAGATCACTAAGAGCAAAAACCCTCAGCAAAGCATGTGTAATCATGGTAATGTCCAGCGATGGAATGCTTCTTTAAGCAGTTGGAAGGCCATCCTAGGCCATTTAAGAATGAATTGGTAACCCATTTAATACTTATACAAATATCATAAAGAAAATTGTAGCCTTCAATCCTCTAGCCATTTTATTCCTCTGCCAAGTACCACTATAAGGTACAATGTAATGTTTATTATACAAACCAAATGTTTGTATAATCACATTTATACAGCACTGAAGCGCATTCTTCTCTTTTATATACAAGGCAATTTGCACATAGGTCTTTGGCTTAAATTTCCTGTGCACGATCACTTTATTATTAACCCAATTATTGTGTTCAGGAAGAGGTAATAAACACACATTCTCTCAAGGCACTATTGTACACAGACCAGAAACACAGTGTTGGTCAATATACATTGCATGTGGCATGGAAAGAAATATATGCATCTGGTTTAAACACTTGAAGCATAAGGGAAAGACCACTTGGCCTAAATATAATGTATAGAAATGTAAGTTTAAAGCACATTAAGCATGGTCATCTTTACTTAAAAACATATATACGCTGATAAAACTGTCTGATGAATCTTTTCACAGTAAGAGTCCTGAGGACTACTAAGATACATTGTGTGGCCACCGCTTTAAATCGTATCAGTTGTAAGGAGATTTCCACCTATGCCCTACTGTGCCCAGTGGTTACATGTGGAGGAAAACAGTGACAACACCTGCTTACATGATGCTATATTGTGGGACGCATCACAAAGGCAGTGTCGCAACCAGCAGGATTCCTAAAGAAAGCATATGAAAGGTTACATGCATCCGCAGTTACTATGCAGTGACCTTCTTTCAGTAAGGCTGTGGTGCATTGACAATTGTGATCGAGAGAGACAGTCTAACATGAAGAAATGTTCTGCAAGTGAACACTGTAACTAAATAAAAGAAAGTCTTGAATAATAACTTGTTCACAAATAAAATACATGTAGTGTAGACCTATGTAGTAAAACAGCATATACCATACCAACCTAAACCTGCATACTTTTAATTTACATTTCCAATGGCAAAAAAGTAAGTGAACCCTTTGGAATTACCAGCATTTATTTATACATTTGTCTTAAAATATCATATGATCTTCATTTAACTAATACCACACACATTATTGTATTGTTCTTGTTTATATTGAATACATCATTCAAACATTCACATAGTTGGAAAAACTATGTAGCCTCTAGGCTAGTCACTTTAAAAAAGCTAATTTGATTCAGGGGTTTGCTATTCTTAAGAAGCATCTGCTGATGTGAACCATGCTTCCCCCAAAAATACATCTCAGAAGGCTACAATTTTGAATTGTTGATTTTCATAAAGCTGGAAAGGGCTACAAAGTAATCTCAAAGAGTTTACATATTCATCAGTCCAATTTTTTTATAAATGTCGATGGAGATTTGGGGCTGTTTCCTTCAAGGCCTAGACAGTTTGCCATCATCAAGGGGACAATGAATTTCCAAGTTTATCAAGGTATCATACAGGATAATGTCAGGGTGGCAGGGTGCCAGCTACAGCTCAGTAGAAGTTGAGTCATGCAGCAGGACAATTACCCTAAACATCAAAGTAAATCTACTAAGAATGGCTTAATAAAGAAATGTTGTCTTTTGGAGTGTCCCAGTCAGAGCCCAGACTTCACCCATTAAAAATGTTGTGGAATGACCTCAAGGGAGCCGGTCACACCAGACATCCTAGGCATATGGCTGAGCTTGAGCAGTTCTGTAAGATGAATGGTCTAAAATTCATGTTCAATAAAGACATGAAAGATTATCATTAATGCAGAAAACCAGGTGATTCCAAAGGGTTCATTTACTTTCGCTTGCCATTGACTACTGCATATATAAGGAATGCACTAAGCATTGACCAAATATTGTATACACTTCTTGACGTGAAATGCGGTAAAATGAGAATCCATGATCCACATTGATGTTTGACTCAGTGTCGAATAAAGATAGATGTTGCACAAAACAGGAAAAATCTTTGTATTTAAATGTAATGCAAAATGGCTTAACATTGTGTCAGTCTGTATCTCCTAAAGAAGTCAAAAAAGGTTAGTGAGGAAGCTATGAACTTAATAACCTTCATTAATGGCGTGGCAATGAGCACAATGACGAACACAAAAACTGATGCTTAAAAATGATAACATTCAGATTATTAGGGAAAAATAATGATTCATGTGTCAAATGGGTTATAGCGCAGGCATCTGCTAAGGTTGTGGTCTATTGCATGGGCTACAATTATTTAATAAATAACATTTAAATTCATGCAAAGTTGCATCACTGATGCTTTATTTTGTAATTTATTTTTATAAGGTGTCCAGCCGAATGAAGAGAAACAGACAATCATTGGCAAACCACACCTGTATCTGCCATTATATTAGTGCAGGGTCGTTAAGAAAAAAAAAGCGAACTCCAGAACTGTATTATAGAAATGCAAGCTTTTCTAGAAGCTTCAATTTCCCAACACAAAACAGAACTACTTTGCAGCAGTAACCGTTATATATTACTTGATGCCCACATAAGACCTAGGGATTGATGAGGGATCATCATTTATTGTAGCCATCAAGTATTCTTGCCGATTGGAAGGGCATTCCATTACACACAGATTATGTTGTAAAAATAACACCTCAGCACCTCACATCAGCAGATTTCTGCATATGCTTAATCAAATGAAATGAAAAAGCAGAGAATTCTCTTGTGAGATTGTGTCTGCTGGATTTTGTTGTCTCACGTAACCACTTAGCATCATTGGTTTTATTTATTCATTGTGGTCTTATTTGGCAGATGTAAGCTCATTCTATCTGAAAGAAATAACATCATGGACTAGGAGATAAAAAGGGGGTTTAAATTATGCTAAACCAATCCAATCCTATTGGGAAGATCAATATTCGTGTTGAGTTTTTAATGTTAGCGTCAATGGAGAACAGAACTCTACTACCGGCTAGCAGCGGGACCAGGTTGTGAGTCTGTATTAAAGCTACGCAATTAGCCAGCAAAAGAGCATTGAAGCAAGAAATAGAGTAATGACGAATGCAAATTTTGTACGTTTTTTGTGCGTGCCAGCTCACCTATGAAATGCAATTTCTGTATGACAAGGATTATGAAAGGCAGAAAGGAACTGGCAGATTTAAACATATAATTTTTGCATAGTCAAAAGATATGGTCTTAATAACACACTGGTAACTCCTCAATGTCTCTAAGTGCATCCACACCATTTAACACAGTCCACTCCTGATATAAAAAAAAAGTATTGATTGTAGCAAAAGAAAGAACAAGGGGATTTCACTCTGTCAGTGGGATTTAGAGCATTATTAATATTGGAAAAGTCCTAAAGCTTTGTTCACTATTAGTTTATTCCCTCCTCCACGCAATGGGAATACAGAGCAATGAAAGCAGCAGCAGCAGCTGTTTTTACACGTGTACAAAAATATCTTCATTTGTATTTATAAGCAGGAATCTTCTATATAATAGATTTACTGGAACAAAACTAGTTCATGACAAGAACTAAAATTCCACAATTGAGCCTTCCTTCAGGAAAGGGACTAGATACTTCTTCACTTCCAAGGGTGCTCAGGGAATTGGAACATACTGTATGAGCTACTAACCAGTTAAAACTGTGTTAATCTGTCCAATTGAACTGAAATGTAACTGTTCACCAAAAAAGAAGGCAACATTACAATAGTTAAAGTGATTTGTGGTAACTAATTAGGCAGTATGTTACCTGTGTCTTAATAAGAAGGGTGCACACACTTGCTGAGTTGATTGACAATGTAAGAGCAATACAAACCCTTAATGAAAATAACTGAAACATGACAATATGCAATATGATCAGTAGAGGCACATGCACATGTTGGTATTTGGATTAGTTATTTTGAGTATTTCCCGGTCACATATTTTACATTAGAACTACTGTAGTTGCTATTGACAAATATATGATTCAGCCCTAAAGAAACTGTCTAAATTTTACACCATGAGTTCATCCATAAGAAATTTTAGTCAATGCTAAATGAGAAGGAAAAAAATGAATACCTAATTGTTACCTACCCGCTGGCCCAACGCTGGAGTAAGAGCACTGGACTATAGGGTCTGCTCTTTTCTGTGTCCCTGTACTGTGTCCCACACCGTGTCACCCATCCTCTAGCACCTGCATCCTCCAACGGGCTTGCTCATCTCTTGGTCCGGCTTCCACATACTACAGTGGCCTGCTGCGGCCACACCACACACAAGATGGTAAAGTCCTAGGTGGAGTGACGTCATTTGAATTTTCTCCTTCCCTGCCCTATAAAAGCCTCAGAAACTCAGTATACTTTAACTTTTCATGGTCATACCTATGCAAGTCATGGTGTATCATGTCCTGACTACGACTCTGATATCTTAATTACCCTGAACGCCAGCTTTCTGACCTCGGCTCTGACATATCGATTATCCTGAACCTCAGCTTTCTGACTTCAGCTTGTTTTGACTACCCTGCTTCTTGGGGAGTCATCAGAAAGTCCCAAGACTGCTCAAACCCAAAAGGCAACTCGAGGGAGAACAAAGAACTCTTCTGAGACCATCGGGCCTTCTCGTATGGGCAGACCCAGCAACAGCGTCTCCTCTGGTACGCTGAGCATGAAACTGTGGAACAATAGGCATTCAAGTGATTTCATTCAGTTCTCTAGCACTGAATCAAGCCCAATATTTCCTAAGCATACTTTCCTAATTAAGGGTTGTCAAGAGTGGAAGTGATCCTACCATGAAACCATAAAATACATAAAGAAATTCAAGAGGAAAATATATTTAAAAGAAGGAGAAATATTAGGATAAGAGGTCATAATCTCAAACTAAATTGTCAGAGGCATGGATGCAATGTATGTTTTCATTATCTGATGTGGGTGGTAGATCAAAAGAACAGCCTTCTAGCAGAAGGAACAGAGGTTAATACAATGAGAATGACTGTCCCCATTTTACAACAGGGACTAGATGGGCTGAATGGTCCTTTTCTGCTGTCAAAGTCTATGTTAATGTGATTTATGGTAGCCATCAATAAACATGATGAGCATGATGTCACCCAGAGAGATGTCAAACATAATGAGGAACAACAGGTATGTCCTCATGTTTTGTATCATATACAAACATTTGTTGAAATCATAACTGGAAAGAGACAAGCATGTATTATTTCTGACCATATGAAACAAAAATCTAAAATTGCATACAGACAGCTTAGTTAATGCCCAATAATATGACCTTATGGAGAATTTTTTTTGTTTGTTTTCAGTAAAAAGGCAAATGTATCAAGAAATAACCCAATTCAACTTGATGATTCACTATAGGTTTTAAGAATTACTCTACTTGAACATAGGTTAGTCATGGAACTAACAAACTGTCAAAGTATATTTTAAAACCAAATTCTGATAAATACATCTGTTAGGCTTTTAAAGATAACCAACTGACATGTTTTATTCACAAAATGATGACAAACACACCTCTTACTGAAGGGGTTAACAGCGTCTGATGAGGATGGTTTCTTATCCCCTGCAATGATCTGACAAGGATGCAGCACAGCACAGAATCACTAACACAACCAAAAATAGCCTTACAATGCATAATGTTATCAGCCAGAGGCAGAGATCTGCAGCCGGGACACACAGGAAACACACGTACCGCCTGCTATGCCGCACGTGAGTCCCTGCTTAAAGACATCCGTCTCCCTTGTTGCATGTCCCTGCAACAAACTAACGGTACCAGTCTCTTCATGAAGCAATAGAACGCGTCCAATTACTTAACAAAAACATTGTCCCATATTCAACCAGACTACTTTGTTTTAAGATTATGAATATTATTTTTACAGCACCAACAATTCTTGGCGCTGTACAACACACACATTCAGAGGTAGTATGACAAAAGTGGAGCTGACAGAAAAAGACCAACCAATACATTAGATAAAGAGATCCCCGCTCGTACATTTACAATCTAGAAGGCTGAGATTCAAAGTTTCACTTGCAATGGACTAGGGATGGGAAAATCTATGCAGAATCTGGTAGCACATCAGAATATTTTAGAAGACTTGGCTTCAGAAATTCTCCATCCCTAGACTGGAATACAGAAGTAAGAGGTGGACAGAATAATTGTGTGAAGGATGTCCCCTACAGCCTCAGGATAATGTTTCTTGGAGTCAATATGTCTGAGTAGACATTTATTTTTCTTAGCAAATAGATGAGACATCACCTGCTTCCCTCTTCCCCTGAGACAAGATTCTATTTTATCCTTCTTATGGTAGAGGGACACAGACAAGGTACTGTATGACCCTCGGGTCGGTATGTAACTCTAAAGAATATGATAGCTATGTGGTCCCTGCGGACAGCCATGACTCCAGCCATTATATGCACTTTAACACAGAATGGCCCCGTATGCTTTAGCCTCTTTGGCTGCCCTTGTATTTTCCATGAAGGAGATGTGTTCAGCCAAACACACCTGCTTGCACATGATATTGTTACTGCCAGTCAGCTCCAACTTTTGGCTTAGCGAATGCTGTGGGAAAAGCACTCAAAGTGATTTTAATGGGAGCGTTTTCCTGCCACCCAGGGACTTTTTTCAGTGGCAACAATTGGTTGACCAGCCGCAGAACTTTATTTTGTTTCTGAAAACCACATATTAATGTGCTCACAGAATACTTTAACATGCACTCTTATTTAGTGAGGCAGTCAGGGACATTAAACTGTCCCTTTAAAGAAGGGAGGTAAGTTTTAAAGTTAACAACTTTATCTAGAAAGATTAACTAACTGATCACATGCAAGTCAACATCCAAATCTGAATAAAAATTGCTTCTCAGCTCAGCCAATAGCTGAGACATAATCCTCTATGAAATTAATCTTTAAGAATTTACTATGAATAATATTATTTCCAAATGGATCAAAATTTAAAGGAGCAGTCATGCTTAAAAAAAATCAGTGAGGCAAACTGTAGCAAATGGAATGATTGCTACTTTGAGGATGTAGCCTATAATTAAGGGAAACCTAAGGTCAACCAATATGAGAAATGAGTCATTGATTTTTTTAAATAGCCAAAATTGGGTATCTGTGGCCCTACCACTGGCTCATAATCTCCAGCAGAGGCCAAAAGGCTTTTATAGATTGGACAATGTTATTACACTGCCTCCCATAAATTTAAAAAATTAAGCTTTACAAACCAGGACTTTGCTTATAATTTGTATTATATAGTGATGCCATGAACTTTTGCTGAGATCATTAAGGAAGAATACATATTGAATTGATTACTTAATTAAATTAAGTGCATATGTAAGCGAAACAATGCACAAATACAAAAAGCTATACAATTTAGGACCATACATTTCCTGTTTCTTTTCCCAAAGGAAATGGAAACCAGATCTACTAATATTTCCTAACAAATGTCTAACAAACAAAAAAACTACAAAAAAAGGTTACCAAATCTCATTGAAGTTCATGGTTTAAACTACAAATTACTGATAAATGACTGTTTCCATAATAGGAAACTAATTTGGCAAAGGCCCATTTATTATGTATTTCACTACAACTATATATTGGCGTCATAATTATAATTGTCTGGAATTATAATACGTAAACCAAAGAGGACCTTTGAATGCTTTGCTTGCAGCACATAATGGTCCAGATCAGTAACACACATATGTCCAGTAACAGCGTCTATAAGAAGACATGACTTCTGGTCTTTCTCCTATCACATAATATTTAATCTGCAGGAATATCCAGAACAGTGACAGCTGCCTGCTTGTAGCTGTCCATAGCTTTCCTCCTGCACATGAGCAGTAATTAAAAGCTCTCCCATCCTCTCCTCCCTAAACTGATTCCTGCTGGGGTTCTTATGCATGAAAAACAAATATATTATATGTTTAACATGTCTCGTTGTGGTTGAACGATAGCAAATGATTGCTTCATTATAATCCTCATCTTATGTTACATCACCGTGTGCGTGGATTTATTTGTCTTCTTATTACATGGCGCACCAACACAACTCAAACTAATGCCTCCTTGATCCCCTGACAATTAAGCAATACATTCTTATTTATTATTTATATTGGTCCAACAATGTAAAGTGTAATGGTATCCCAAGCAAACTAACAATACAGGGACCCATCATGTGAAGTAGTATAGCAGCAAGCAGCAGCCATTAAATGTCTCGCATGGTGGGAGAGCGGATGATGAGCGTTTAGAGAGACAGATCACAATAAATGCAGAATTAAGAATAAATATGAGGGTAGAAAATGGCAACTAGAAGTAAAGTTATAACGGTCATTTATGTAATGAGGGAATGAAACAAAGTTTAGCTGCTCCAAAATAAATCCTTATAAAGTCCTGTTTATTTGTGTGACCGTTTCGATAATCTTTGTAGCTGGGCACGCCAAATGTTGCACGTTTCTGCTCAGCCTGACGGGATTTGCCACTGGTCAGTCAGCTAGAATCTGTATTTGCTGGAACATCATTAGTCAATTAACTAAGCTGCTGCCAAACTGAAGTGAGATTCCCCTGCAACACCCTCTCTAGCAATGAAGTCAAAACTCTTGAAGGAGGACTAAGATAAACATACATTTTTTGAAGACTGCACACTTTATACAGCCGTGTAGGTGACATTATACTCCAACTTAATTTAAGTAACTTGGCTCTACAAAGTATTGTCTTTGAGAGGGTGAATAGTTATGCACGCTCAAGTGTTTTTTGTCTTATTTCTTGTTTTGCTTCACAATAAAAAATATTTTGCATCTTCAAAGTGATTCCAGGTTGTAATGCAATAAAATAGGAAAAATGCCAAGGGGGTGAATATTTTTGTGTATATATATATATATATATATATATATATATATATATATATATATAATTTTTTGGGAAATCTCTATTTATTATAATAAAGCAATTGGACAGAATACAGTCCAATGCTAATACAAAAAGCTGACAGGAAGCAATATGTAAGGCACATCAAGGCACATCAAGGCACAAGATCATGATTGAATCCAAAATTATCATTACACCTGCCAGAGCTGGTACAGGAGCGTCACAACAACTTGTGTTACGGATAATTGAATTTTACTTTTTAAAACTAAACAAAACAGAAAAGAAATAAAGAACCTACAGCATAAACTATAATCTTTAGTTAATCTATAATAGCAGTCTTTCATAAAGTACCCGTTACAAGAAACAGAAAAAAGGGCGGGGGATTAGTAAATACACAAATACACACAGTGAAGCAGTACATATTATTCAAAAGCACTGACCATACTGTAACCAACACCAACCCACTATCCATGTCCCAGGAAGTCTCCTCATACAGCCTAACCCATGAATCTGACAAAACCGCCCGACTCCAATGGATCTAACCAGTAGAACATGTTGCTTGTTACATCCCCATTTGGTCAGACCAGAATAATCTCTTCAATTGTGGGCGGCTTGCTTTCACCAGTTCAGAGCATTCAAGTATTTGGCTTGAAGCACTAAGGATCATTTATAGGTAGATGCAGTATGTAGTGCGGTGAAGTAGGTAAAATGCAAGGGGGGAAAGAGCGGTCTGTAAGAGTCTGGACAATGCAATGAATGCCTTCCCAAAATGGGTGAACAACCTGGCACTCCCACCATACATGTATCTGTGTCCCCCCTATGTTCCAAGCAGCTCAAGCAGGTGGGATTCACTTGTGGGAATATCCTGTTAGAAAATGGTGTCCTGTACCAACCTGTCAAAATAACCTAATGTTTTTAATGGTAGAGTTGAGCCAGCTTTTGTCAAAAGCGTGTACTTTTATTACCTTAGTACCTTTAATTTTTTAATGGTGAGGTGGTCATCAGTCTAACGTGTTAACTGCCAAGTCAAGCCTAGCAGAACTCATATAGGACATCCTCTGGGGTAGCACCTTTTTTAATAAAAAAATCTAATCAATAATGTCACCTAAAGTTATTTACAAAAGGCTACACAGAAATATTTTCAATACTCAGCAGGTATAGCTGTAGGCCATACTGTTTTGTGTTCCCAAGTATACCTACTGAGTTCAACTTCAATAAGTTATCAAGCTACAGTTGCAATAACTTGCAATGATGACTGCTAGACAAGCTTATTTTGTTGTTTGCATCAACTTTTAGAAGCAGCTGCACACATCAAAGGAACTTCTAGCAGGAAGTGTTTCACATTTTAGGAAAAAATATTCAACGCATCTGTACTTAATATTACAGTTACATGCAGGGGGAGCTGTACATTTGTTCAAGGTAATTATACTTAATATTATTTGAGGCTGGTCACTGAAATGTGGATACGCCTTAGATTCCTTGGTTACTGAGTGAGGCCCAGACTGATCCATATTGAAGGCACACATTAGTCTCTAGCTGTATTACAGTGAAATTCACACGTCTTTCTATACAATTCCATGACATGTTGTCCCAAAACAGACCAGGGTTGCCCACCCAGTGTGAAGTATTGAAAATCAGCCCTTGCTTTAGGCCATACTGTTTTTACACCTGCATTTCCGAGTCTATGAAAAATTTGTGTTCCCAAGTATACCTACTGAGTTTGTAAAAACAAGATGCTTAAAATGAGAGCAAACAGTGAACTGGCTGTTTGTTCACTAGTTATGTAGCCTCAAGTCAGCCTGTCAGAAGTGAGAAAATGCAAGAGACATCTAAGCTAAGATCCTTTGAGCACAGTTCTCAACAAACAGAATTATAAACTGTTAAAGTTCTCTCCCAAATTACTGCTGGTGTAACACCTTTTTTCAGATTCATCTGACACAAATCCTATAATGAGTGACAAAGCTCAGCAGCACTATGCCATCATATGACAGGGACATAACAGACAGCTGATGAGACCTCAAGGGAGCCTATTTGTTTTAACATGTTATGGTCCAATCAGCAAGACCATTCTTGATGGTTAAGGCCACCTCCCTAACTTTGCATCAGAACCTATATATATATATATATATATATATATATATATATATATATATATATATATATATATATATATATACACACACACCCACACAATATAAATCAAAAGAAGAAGAGATACGCATTTGGTGGCTACAATAAGTTCATACATACTGTCTGCTTCTCGTCAATTTCTGAGCAGCTTTGTTCATTCCTATGAAACCATGTCTACCCATCCCATGTTCTTCCCTTGTAATTATAATACAGGGAACAAGAAGAGGCAGTAGTCTAGGCACCCAGCACATGTTATTTGCCCGATATTCTGTATCACAGTTAAACTTGCAACTTGTAGCACTGCTACTATATGTAGACGTTCCCCAGCGATAAACAAATGACATGTTTTGAGTGTTTAGGTGTCTGTTATAAGATCCCAGCCAAACAACAGGCATACGGTAACAGTGCTTATTTCATACTAACAATGCAACTTGGTGACTGTTTCATTATAAGTGTATACAGGCCAACACCTTGTTATGATAAACAGTCAGCGACTTTAATATTACAACATTAAAAACTGTACTACTGAGAAAGTGTTACTTTGTTAATTTCATAGCATTAAAGACTATTGACCAAGAGAGTAGATTTCTTTCGCAACAAGAAAATGAAAGGTGATATAGGGAGAGACGACTATCATTCTAAGGTTTCAAGATAAATATAGAAAATCCACAAACCTACCACTTGTTGGTTATACAAACCAAAATGAATGATGTTATTATAGTGTTTTTAGTACAAACAGAAAAATTACATTACTTTTGTTTAGATAAAGTAAAATACTAACTCAATATATTTATGCACTACATCAATGTCCACTTGAAGATGAATTCAATGGGTTCTGAAACCACAGAAAAATGCTTAAGACATACAAAACGTCACAGGTGTGTAATTCAATAATCCTATTTCAGTGCATAGTCGCTAAAAATCCTGGAGGCATCACTAGTAGGCCCACATATGCACCTTAAACCCTCAGAGTAAGTTTTAGAGATGATATAAAGTAGCAAGGAAAGCATAGAAAATATTCACTTCAAAGTAGTGTTTAAAGCCATCACAATGTCAATGAATTAGGACTAAAAATACACTTTATTTTGTATAGCTCTGCTCTGGCCCTCACTTGGTCAGACATCCTTGCTTCAGGTTCCCTTAGGCTAAAACCCACTCCGATTATAGAGAGGGATTTAATGGTTAAGCATAAGGTAAAGTAATTGGGGTCTGCAATAAAATACTGTGAAAAGTGAGAAAACGATTCCTATTTTGAGAGGAGAGCACGCATTGGTCTCACACATATCACTATAAATAAGAACACAGTTTAACTGTTGATATATATATATATATATATATATAAATCATTGAACAGATTATTTTATCAGACTAAAGAATTTTTGACCTCACAACAATCATATGCTTTACAATCATATTGGCAAGTGTTACAATGTGTGTAATTTTAGATTGGCAATGCTACAGAGGCAAGCACAATAATTAATGTAATTGCATACACTGCTAATGTTTGTTGGTCTTAAGCACTGTTATTCTGTAGTGATTCCAGTTCCACATTAATGCTGACAAAATAGCGTCACTTTCCAAACCAAATACTTTTGAAAACGCTCTGAGTGGCAAAGAAAAGGCTGTACGCGGATCAAAGAAATTATTTTGCTGTATTATTCTATAGCAAAACTATATTAACAGAATAACTTGGCAGATTTCAATTCAGTGGCATTGACTTTTCTGGATTATTAAGGATTCTGCAGATCTGAATCTCCTGCTTTTCTTACAGAGAAGATTATTAATGTCACATTTCACAACTGCTATGCAAAAACACCTGTACAAACAGGATAAATCTGCAGTGAACATCAGAGCTTCCAGGCCTAGTGACCACAAGCAGGAGAGCAGTCTGTAGACATCCTTTAAGACTAGAGAGAGCTTTCAGAAGTACATGGTAATGTGGCTGTTGCTCTTCACATATACAAAGAATACAAAGAGAATGTTGTTCTCCATAGTACTGATGTTGTGTGATCAAGCCCTCAACAAAACACAAATATCCATTGAATAGATAGCAGAAATGTAATTTTGGCAATGCGGGCCCTATTAATTAAATTGTTGCAGTGCTGCCCTTCTCTCAATACAGCAATACCATGTAACAGGTCATTTCAACAGCTTTACAAAGATCACAGATGTGGTACTACCAAGGGTAAGACAGGAACAACACTACAGAACAGAGGCTCTCGATTTTCTACCGTACACATGATTAAGATCGCCACACAGATATTTTTGTTTTTAAGGTGTCCCTTCATCAAAGCAAGATCCTTAAATCTTTGTGTATGAAATCACACCAAGCTGATTACTAAACTGTCACATTTACAAGCCTTCTACATCATTTGGCTGCTTTGTCTTTAACTAACTTTTCTAGTTTTAACTGGAAAATGACAGAAAATCAGTTTTTGGACATGTTTGGGATGTAGTTAAAGACTTTTTGTGGAAAGCTGGGAAAAAACGTATGGTGAATATAAACACCTCTTATCTGCATGAAGATCATACAGTGGCTTACAAAAGAGAGGTGCGTGTGAACATTTTTCCCAGCAGAAAATCACCTCATTAAAAAGACGCAAGGCCTCACCTCAATAACTGATCGATAATAAATATTTCAAACACCTGGAGTATTGAAGTACCGCCAATGAACAACAGAAATAATGTATGCAATGGTTCACAGATTTGAACAGGCTGCCTTACAGTATAAGAATGCTTGTTTGCCCTAAGTAAAGTGAATTTGTCAAGGTTAAACAGAACAAATGCATGGGTTATAAGCTGATTGTATACAATAACACTGTCCCTAGAAGGATGCAACCCTACCTGAAGCTAAGCATCAATGCCAGTGTACTCAATATGGTGGCGCCCAAGGCTAAACATAACTATGCCCTGACGTGACCAAAAGTTGCAACTTTTTGAAGCTGGTCTCTACATTTCCTTGTTTTTATTACCTGAAGTCACTGTATGGATGAATAATCCAAAATCCTGCAGATTTTACTCTATCTTGTTCCTTTTCTACTGCTTTCTGGCTGCCAAACATCCGCAAGGAGAACTTGTTCACCCCAGGTTGTAGAAGTGCCCCAAACTGTCTGTGCATGAAACTGCGCTGCTCCTCATCCCCTCCACACAAAGTCTGCTCTCTTGCTTCCACCTTTACGGAACTGCTGTTCAGGTCAGAGCTCCAGGGTTGGGAGTCTGCCTGAGAGGTTCGGGAGCAACCTATACCTGATTCCCCTGGAGCTGGATCCAGCGTAGGGGACTTTTCTTCAGTAGGGCTGATGTCCCCCTCAGATATAAGCCTTCTCCCCTCGCTGGGATCTGAATCATGCAGGTGCCGACCACAGCTTGCAATGGAGGACAAACTGCCAGTAAATCTCCTGCAATCTCCATTGCTACTTGTTCTGTGGGCTTTCCCCATGTCAGTTTCCATAACTAGATGGGAATCCTTTGATCCAGGTCGAGGGTCAATGCGCCTGAGGGCAGAAGGTGAAGGCAGTGGTTTGAGCTTAATGCTTTTCCTCCAGGTGTCCCTCTCTTCACCTTCTTCTTCGTCCATTATAGATGCTTTGGATCCAATGTGCTGAGGAAGGCTATACAAACGCTTCCTCATAGAGGGGTGCAGCCTGTCCATTGTCTGCCAGAATACTCCTCCACTGAGGGGTTTTCTGTTCTTGGCTGATATCAGCCCCTATTTACCACAGTGTGTGGCATGACAGCAGCTCCTGCTTCCTCAAGCCCAGGCTGACTGGGAAGTCTGGATCTGTGAAGCATCAGCAACCACAGCAGCATCCTGACAGCGGTGAAGGTGCCAGGAGGAGCCTGTGGTCCATGTTGTCTGTCTCCTCTCAGCTCTCAGGCACTGAGATAAGGACTTTGCAGGAGAGAATGAAATGCAACAGACGGGCAGTTCAGTCATCAGCCGGCCAGGGGAGGGACTGGACTAGGGCTGCCCAGAAGAACAAAAGGAACAAATCACAATAAAAAGAGAAAAAAAGAGAATTCCCTCCCTCTTTTTCTCCCTCCCTGTCTCCTTGACTCTGGCTGCAGCCCATACTAAGCAGCCTGATAGAAGCTGCAGCATCAGAGGCTGCTGACATCAGACTGATCACTTATTCCTCATGCAGCCCCTGCTACTGGCAATATTCATGAAGCTATCTGATCTATTGTGTTGCCATAGGAGCATAGACTGCACACAAGCTCCGCTTCCTTGAGCCCCGTGT
Source organism: Spea bombifrons (assembly GCF_027358695.1). NCBI lineage: Eukaryota > Metazoa > Chordata > Amphibia > Anura > Pelobatidae > Spea > Spea bombifrons. Next base: position 73,849,215 of record NC_071090.1, read on the forward strand.
CCAGCTTGTTAACCCTTTTAAAGTAAAAGGTTTTGACCTCTCTAGGAATTATACAATATTTAATAGAATTCACTGGATTGCTGTGGGAATATTATTCTTGTGGTCCACAGGTTGGTATCTAAAGCCATATTTTCCTCCTGAATATGTGACAACATATATATTTGTATTAAGAAAAACTGAAAACATTAGGTGGATGGAAACTGTACACAAAAATCACACGACTCCGTACTCAGACCATCATACTTCAATGTTCTTTAAATTAGGTTTTCAATTTTATATTCTTGCTTATGTCTCTTCATCTACAAATACTCTAATATATATATATATAAATATAGCTCCAATAAATAAGCAATGAGTTGGATGCACAGTTGGATTCACTTTAATATGTGAAAAGTTTGGGAGCAGAGTTCCGTGAGCAAAGATCATAAACAGACTCTTGCGCACATGCGATGAGGTAAAATGGTATTCTTGGTTTCTTGAACCAACATTTCAGTTCCCTAGAGAAATTATATAAAAGTCCAGGTAATGGATGTAAGGAAGAAATGAAGGCTTACAGCTGCTGATAGCTGCGTACTGTTGCAAAAGTAATAGCTATCTCCGGTTGCAGTTTTTGATGCCATTTTTATATACATTTTAATAAAAAGAATAGATCCATGTCCCCGGACTTTGCAGAGGCTGTCACTTTCCTAAATCCTACATTTTACAGCAAAACAGTAGTTGCTGGTTACCTCCTTGTGTGTAGTTTCATTTTATGACAAAGTGGCTTTGTTAGTGTTTTTTCTCAGCTGTTGGAAATAGAAATGCTAAGTAATTAGAACAGTTATATTAACCTATACATATATGGTATCATTTTGCTTTTTAATGGTTTATATACAAACGGAATATTGAGTTATAAAAAGTTATTTTTTATCTTCTAATTACAAATAAAGTGTACCAAAGCTAAATGTACAGTTAATTTTGCTTCAATAATTATTGACCTTCAACTATGTATAGTGTTGCTGGCAGATATGTCACACCTAAACAGATTAAGTGGTGTCACTTACATACGTCCATGAAGATTTGAATGTAAAACCGTCCATATTTTGCCTATGACTTTGTTTTCATTAACTGATTCACCAAATTATAATTTTTTTTCATTACAGGTCCTTTAAAACACTTTATACATATAAGTCAATACTTATGAAGACTAAAATTAAAACAATTTTCCCCAGAGTTTTACTTTTTATATATTATAGCTAGGCGAGTTGACCCAAAACCTTCCTCTTGGTCAAGAGTCAAAACCTTGCAAGCATTGATATGATAAATGAGCTTTTTAGGTCAATGTCTCTTGCTCTGTACTGTTTGGTTTATGCTTTAACACATGGAATGGCAGTGGTGTTTGCTCATAGAGTTGCATGGAGTACATATCTGACCTTACAAACACCGTATTTTCCGGTGTATAAGACGACTTTTTAACCTATGAAAATCTTCTCAAAAGTCGGGGGTTGTCTTATACGCCGGGTACTGAAACTTCCCGAGCCGGAGAATCACGATTCCCCACAAAACTGGAGCTTATCCCTAGGGGAGGGGTGAGCGGAGAAGCCGCCTCCCCTGGGCCGGTCTTCAGGGCCGCGCCGAGGTAGGTGCAAGATCGTAATCTCCCCAACTAGCCCTGATCACGACCTGCCTCTATCTAGCCCAACATTAGGGAGCTCGAGGTCTGGCACTTCAGACCTAGGCTTCCGTGCTCCCTAATCACTATGCGCCGGCTATTGATGACGAGCTCGGGATGACGTCATATCCCCGCGCTCGGCATCAATTGCCAGCGCGTAGTGATGAGGGAGCAGTAAAGCAGAGGTCTGAAATGACAGAAATGACAGGTCTGAAATGTGTGTGTGTGTGTGTAAAGACAGGGGTGTGTGGTGAGGGCAGTGTATAAATGTGTATGTATGGACAGGCGTATGTTAGTATGTGTAGATATATATATGTGCGTGTGTAAGGGCAGTGTATGTATGTATATGTCTTTGTATGGGCAGTGTATGTGTATGGACAGGTGTGTCTAAGGGCAGTGTATGTGTATATGTGTGTTTGTAAGCTGGTGTGTACGTCTATAAGTGTGTAAAGGAAGGGGTGTGTGAGGGCAGTGTATGTCTATACATGTGTGTGTGGACAGGCATATGTTAGGGAGAGCTGACCCACCCAATCCAAGCAGGCTTTCTATACAACAACCAGGCAATCACCGTTAAGGTACATCGCTTGCCGTGATTGGCTGGTTGTTATATACTGGGTAGAGGGGTAGTCTTATACGGCGAGTATAGCCCAAACTCTATATTTTAACTGGAAAAGTTGGGGGTCGTCTTATACGCCCAGTCGTCTTATACACCGGAAAATATGGTAGTTAAAAAAATACTTTTTAACACTGGTACATCTGCTTGAACATGCTGATGACTTCAATGAAACAAATCAATAATTATTTTTAATATACATTTTTGAAAGAGCTGTGCATTTTTAAAATTTACATAGGTTCTCTTACAAGAAAGACTCCCAACTTTTCGCCACTGTTAGTGCCCCGACCCTCCATGACCCATCTTGAGTGTTATAACATGAAAATGCACAAGCACAGATGAGGATAGTGTTGGACTAGCAACACAAAGCAGTGTAAACCAGCACTGTTTCTTAAGTGAAAAGCTTACCTTCTTACTGAAATATAGGGACAATGAGACTGCTTCACTGATCTATTAATAAAAAACACAACAGGTGTGACTGTCCATTTAAGGAAAAAGCCAGCAAACATAATAACCATGAAGAACAGTGACCTATTAATCTCATTATCTAAATCCACAACCTCAACAGACAGTTAAACCAGGCGCCTGGATTTTCAAGTCCTAGTGACCTCACAGACCATTCAAATTAGTAAATGCATCCTAACATATTCATTAATGCTTCCTGACATTAAGAAGACATTAGCGTGTAATATTATACTTTTTTTTTTTATATGACCCCTGACCAGCCTGACAAGTCCACATGTTCTGTTACAACACTAAATAAATATATGCCACGTGGGCAAATCAGTTGAATTAATTTGGCCTTCTACATTAAAAGTTGAATAACACCAGGATGTTTAAAATGGCTACGGAACTGGAAGAACATGGGATTATATGTAAATATATTTAGTGAGATATTTAAAGGGGCAGCAGTGGCCAGATTTTTTTTTTCTCATGGACGAGTAAAGCAAAACATGCTTAATGAAAGGTGTCCTATTCAGAAACACAGCTTTCTCTAATTTCTTGGTGACTTTTACCTTTCATCTGAATGGAAACTCCACATTGGTGTGATCAAACCCAGTATATAAAAAACTAAAAATAGAAAACAAGACTCTTGTGATATTAAGGATACATCCGAATATACTGTATATTGTACAATGCATATTCAAATAGCAGGCATTGAACAGTGTAGAAATCCCCATCTACTTAATACCATACCTGGGAACTTATTCACTCTGGTATCTCAAATTTTTATGGTTCATGCCTAACCTGTTTTTTTTTGCATTGCTCTCAATAGAAAGGATCACTTTCTTCCACCTGCAAATAATCAAAATAGTTCTTAAATATTACGAAAATCTTAATTTCTAGCCTAAAATATATATTACTGCACACTGTGCAGAGAACTGCAGTTACCCAGTGTAATATTTGCATATGTATGTTCCAACCAATCACATAGCAGTATTCAAATTGGGTGACAATCTAGTTTCAGTTGAGGCAGTTAGAATTTGGTGGTCTCTATGTGAGCAATAGTTATTTGCACATCTCTGCCGTTTTAAACCTGTAATAAACCTATACCATTTTACCCACAACTAGCACCTTGGTTTTATTCGTGTATACACCTCATTAGCATAACAACAAACCATTACACCCGGAAAGTAAACGAGTGGTGAAATGTTACCTGTTTTACTGGAAGAAAGGCCCGAGGTCAGTGGCTCCACAATGAAAAAAAACCCAAAAAGTGCCAAGAAGGGAATTCACCTCACTGATCTTTGGACAAAATGAGAATGATTGCCCCTTTAATAGAAGTGGAAAGGTTAAAATGATATATATAGATAATACACACTGCAATGCAGGAATGTCCTAATTACTTGATTAAAATATCAGTGTCCCCCACAGATCAAACATCTGATACGAACCGACATCCTCTAATAAAGGAAACCAGACTATCATTTCAAAGATAACTGTGCACTTTGCAGGCTTTGTGCGGGTGTATTGAGTGTGTAGGGAATGACAGTAACATGCATATTTATCAGCATTGCATCCCCCGCACCCAAACAGCTCCTATTTCCCAGCCAACTTTCTAATTACACTTCTCCCTTGTCAAGTTTCTACATGCTGTCTCTAATTAAAATGATTCCAAAGGGATCAAAGGAAGTGATAGGAAAAAAAAAACTGTGACACTTTTGAAACGTGTCTGAGACGTCCCAGAAACTCTGCAAATAAGCATTGCAAGCAGTACATCTTCTGATTTAACAAATCCTTTATTATAATTGGTTCATGTATGCAAGAGTGTAACTAGAAACCGGGCCCCCCAACTTCAACAAGTCCTCCAGTGCCACAGTACCCCCAAACAGGTTATTAGTGTCAATCTAGCTTCCAAACAGCCTGCCTGTGCCATCTTTGAACCCAGCTTGTCAGTGCCCTAAAACAACTGGCCTTTACCATCATTGCCCCAAACAGCTTGTCTGTGCCTTCTTTGCCCTTCTCCAACAATCTGGCACACATTTGTAAATATACTTACACACATTTACAGATACTAACACACACACTCACTCATGCATACATACTCATTCTAATACACTCCACTTACATATCCATGCTCAACACAAACACGCAACAAACACCCATCCATGCTTACACACACTTATGCATAAGACATCCATGCTTACATACACTTATATATAGACAGTCATGCTCATACACACTTATACATACACACTCATGCTCACACGCTTATACAGTGCCCTCCACTAATATTGGCACTCTTGGTAAATATGAGCAAAGATGGCTGTGATAAGATTATTGTTTAATCATTTGATCTGTTCCTCAGAAACCACACAAAAATAATCTATTTCTGCCATGAGGACAATCATTAAGAAATTCAAGGCAACTGGAAATGTCACATATCAGCCAGGAAGAGGACGTGTACGCACGGTGAAGAGAATGGTTTGAGTGGCCAAAACATTTCTAAGGATCACAGCTGTAGAATTGCAGAAGTTAGTTGCGTCTTGGGGTCAGAAAGTCTCCAAAACTACAATCTGACGTCACCAACATCCCCACAAGTTGTTTGGGAGGGTTGCCAGACACTTCTGGGACTTCAAATGGGATTGGGCTATTTGAGCAGATGAAACCAAAATAGCCTTTTTGGCATTAAATACCAGAAGTGGGTTTGGCACACACAGACAGGTAGCCATATAGAAAAGAACTTCATGCTGACGCTTAAGTATGGTGGTGACTCTTTAATGTTTTGGGGCTTTTTTTAATGTTTTGAGGCATTTTGTTAGGGTACATGGCATCATGTATCAAATATCAACAGATATTAAATGAACATCTGACTGCCTCTGTCAGAAAAACTGAGCCTTGGTTGTTTCTTCCAGCAAGACAATCATCCAAAATTAACACAAAAATGGTTCACTGACCACGAAATCAACATCCATCATCCACCAGCATCGACCTTGAAATTGGAAGGATCTGGAGAGATTCTGTATGAAGGAATCTCAGGTCCCTTACCATGTATACTCCAACCTCATCAGGCATTATAGCAGAAGACTGAGAGCTGCTATCTTGGCAAAATGAGTAGCACAAAGTATTGACTAAAAGAGTGTCAATAATTGTGCCACATATGTATTTAACATTTTTTGGATACACTTGTGCTGTGTTTTCATGCTGACATGTATATTGCCATGTGTCCTATTAAGTCATTTTTCTGAGCTTTGGGCATGCTTGTTTGTGATTTCTGCTTTATTTTGCTTTATCTTTGGCTTACTAATGGCTTACCCGACTTATACCTATAGTTTTCATACCTTGTTTAGTTTTCAAGTCTTGGCAACCACACTGTACCCAGAGGCTCAACCCTGGGAAAAGGGGCTATTGCAGTTGAAGAGCTGGTGTCATCTCTCATCCATTAGGGTCCTATCTTTGTCGATGAACCATTACACCCAATAGTATGCATATCCACATCTATTTATCTTTAATAGGGACATTACAATGGCATAACATAAGGTTCTGTCTCATATGGTGATGTCTGCCGTTGTACAGTGCTGTGGAATATGGGCGCTATAAAAAAAAAAACAATAATTACCTGTTTTATGCCAATAATATGCCTAAAAATGTGAGTCATATTAAAGGCATGCCTGTCCCCCAAAATTGTTTTTACGTATTAAATAAGTCAAATAACTTCATATTTAAAGGCATTTAAAAAGGGAAGGCTATTTACTTTTACAAAGTTTGTACCACTTTTACCTTTTTGAACCAGCATTTACAACAGAACCGTAATATTTAATGACTTATTTTACTAAAGAATTAATAAGCAGGTAATAAAGTATATATTGGATGTATACAGCTTAATACATTGGGGATATTGCAATATTTTTTATGTGGTGCCATCACCCATTATTTTGCATTGCTGTGTCCTAATCTTCTGCACGCTTCAAGGTTGCGAGGGCAACCTAGAAGAGTGCCATACTATCATGTACAGGCAAGCACTTGTATACTAGCAATGTTTTATTAAAAATATTATGTATTCAGAGCAAAACAGAAGGAGATGATCTGGTGTCTTATCATGGAGCAATTAGTTTTAGTTGACACCATTTATACAAAAAAAAAATGTAAGGTTAGATAAGCTTTTGGCAACTCAGAAGTCTCTTCTTTAGATGACTTAATATGGCAAGCTGTGACCTCGTGTTAGGCAAATTTTCACTCAGAATGTATAATTTACAGTACAGCCTAATCCATTTATGCCAGCTAACATACCATAAGGATGACATACTGCTTTAACATGAGATAAATCGGGAATAAGGATAAAAAATAATATTGCTTACAGTTAATCTCTAAACGTTGTATGTATGTATCGCCCACACATGAAAACCATTAAGTAGCTGCAACACATTACCTGAGCCCAGCAAGGCTACAAACCCCGCCCACATGCACATTTCCCGCCCTTACTCGCTCTAATTTCCTATTGGCTGTTCGCTAATCCCGCGCAAATCTGCTGGCTCTTTGCCGAAGCGTCATGGCGGAGTCTGCGGCCTGTGGGTCTGGAATGCGAAGGTTTATTGAAGATGGAGGGGAGTGGCCTCTCAAAAGGTACGGGAGGCTTGAGAGAGCTGGTGAGTCAAGTGAATCCCAGTCGGAATGGAAGGTGAGCAAAATACATGTTTTGCCTACTTATAGCGGTAACTTTTTCAGTCACGTTTCGGGTGAGGTATCCGTAATAACGTAAAAATATTTTCTTCTGCCCTTATTTTACTGAAATATCAAATTGCTTAAAGTACCAGTGACGGCAGTTTTTAAGTTCTTTTAGTCAATAAAAACGAAAACGTAGTCCTTGCACCATGCCGACCCTTATACGTGGGTTTAAGCAATCCTTTTATAATATCAAATCTAATTGAGCATTCTAGTTAATGTGTATTTGAATGAGAAGAGACCCGGGGACCAATCCCTTCGAAATGTTCACGGGAGGGATCATCCTGAAGACTCTTTATAGGTGCGGTACTCTCTCTCTTCACTGAAGAGAGCTTCTAGGTAAAACACTCTATAGGATGGCTGGACCCTGTCCATTTCAAAACTGAACCCTGCCACTGAGGGGAAATGTGTTGGCAGTGTGTGTATGTGTACTAGATCTGACCGCAGCAGTAAATGCTGGAGAACTGTTCAAGCAACATTTCCAGGCTAACCCCTTAAGGACCAGACTGTTTTTGTACCCTTCATGACCAAGGCTGTTTTAACCCCTTAATGCCCAATGAGGCACCCAGGCACGTCAGACACAAACGGTCAGGTAACGACCACTGATTATGAAAATAATCGTTAGTTGTGGCCCTGCACACGTGCAGTAAGCACTACTAGTTTAAAGGGAACTGGAAGTGGTTGTAGGCGGTCAGACTGCAGTGATTTAAGACATAGAGAAGGCTTTTGGAACTCTTATTCTAGTATCTCAATAAACCTTGTAATAAAGTGTTTAAGTGACATGGAGAATTAAACAAAAATGGCAGCTATGTTACATTTGCCTCTGTTTAAATGAAGTAGCACTTCTCTGGTGGTAGTTTATAATGTACCCTAGGTGGAACAGCACCTTTAAACAGTTGCGGAAGTTCTGTTGGCCTAGGTCAGTAAATGTCACTTTGTGTTGCTTATATGGCTTCCTCTAATCACTGAAACAGGGAAGTACAAATAACATCCAGATGGGACAACTATTTAATAATCTAGGAATCAGCTTGGTAACCACCGAAAATCAATACTGATTGTTAAAGTACACGGCTCAGGAAACGCTGTTGTCATTAGAGGGGAAAAAAAAAGTAGTCTACAATGTAGATATAAAATGAGCGTATCAGTTGGTAAACTGTAAAGTGTGATATAACTTTCCTACTCATTATTGGAAGGTATATCCATTGTCTGTAAAAAGTGGACTATATGGATATACAGTATATTATGTCAATTACTATATAGGGTACTGCAGTGTTAACGCATGATGGAACATTAAAATATAATAATGTTAGAAACAATATCTAGGTCTGGACATACATTGGTTTCCCAATAATTAAGTATCTTATTTTTTCCCTTTCACTCCTAGTAGCATAGGAAAGAATAAAACCCCCAGAGCCGCCTCCTTACACTCAGTGTTGTTTCCCGCCCTATTCTGGTTAGATGCAGTCATCCCCCATTTTATTATTCTTTCCTGAGCTTGTGGCAGAACGCGTATGGTCAATTCTGGTTCCCATTTTGCGTAGCGGGAGAGTTGTAGTCATCCCGCTCCTGTTCAATCCATGGGAGAATTGCAATTTCAGGTGGGGAGGGGGCGGTCAACTCACTGCAGCAGCCCTTGGGTGGGCTAGGCAGTTTCCTGACGCCAAGACTCCTCTTTCTCTGCTGGCGGTTGTGGCAGGATCCTCCTGTGATGTATTTCTGGTTCGATGCTGCCACAGGATGCCTGAGGTCAGCGTCTTCTAGCAGCAAGAAGCATATCTTGTATAAGTAGTTCTTATGACTGTTTCTGGACTTTTTAATTGAGTGTGCTGATCATTAAAATCATTACTGCATTTATGGGTTACACATGATCTCTCTGTGTCTCAATTTACAGGGCTAAAAGAGGTCTAAACCACATTATATGCAAGTATGTATATGTGTGTGTGTGTATATATATAATATAATAATAATTATATATATATATATATATATATAATATATAATTTGCTCTAAGGTTGTGTACTGGGGCATGTGCGCTTACACATTTTTTTATGTTTCTTGTTCAAATATGTCCGCTATAGAATTTCATTCTGGGTGCATGGGATCGATCCATTCTGTCGCTCTCAAGAAAATATGCTATCCCAGACAGTGTTCGCCATTCCCTCAGATAGTGGCTTCGGGAAGAAAGATTAAGATCGGGACTTGTTTGGACTGACTTGCAGGACAGGTGTTTCAACAGACACCAGTTTGTCCAGTTGGGGGGCCATGCTGGAAAAAGAATACACGGCTTTTGGTCAATGCAGAAACAACTCCTACATACCACTGTTTTGGAAAGCACTTCTTGGCAACACAGTTTGCGAGGGAAGGCATTGAGGATCTTATCAGACAATCAGGTACAAGAAACATCCAATTGAGGACTCTTATATAGAAGATAGGGAGATGGGCTGAGAACAATCTTGCATGCTGTTCAGCAGTGTTCATTTGTGTTCAGCAGGTTGTTGATTCTTCAAGGAGAATGGAGCCTGAAGAATTCTACATTCCTGCAGACTCAGTGAGACTGAGGTACTCCAGTGATCGACCCCATGGCAACAGGGAACAAGAAGGGGAGAGAGAGAGAGAGAGAGCTTCCGTCTGGCCTGAAAGCAGTAGGCACCCAGAGCTAATCAGCCTGGCAGTAGAGTGCCCACAGAAATTAAAGAGCAAACCGGACCTGCCCCACCAAGGGCCTGTGCTTCACTCGAATCCTGCATACTTTATGTTGACAGCGTTACATGACTGCTATCTCCCTTCCATGTCTAAGAGCCTCTGTGGGATTCTATGTGTGGAAGTGATTGTTGAATTTGGAACTGTTAGATTGGAATACAAATGAGACCACTACCTTTTCTGGATAATTAACAAATATTGCATAAGTGTCACTTTGCCTACCAACATATTTTGTCAGCAATTTGTTGAAGGTAATATTAAACTTTGCTGATGTTTCCAGTTTTGCTATATTCAGGATTCTGCTGGTTTGCCATTTCCGTAAGCAGCCCCCCCCCCCATATTGCTGTTACACTGCCTGGTGTGCAGATGCAACACAGCTACATTACCATTATCAGTATGTCTTGTAAAATTGCATTTTTTTATGTTTGCAAACAGTCACTGCAATAAGAAGATATCATGTAAAATCTGTTACCCACCCACGGCTAATATTTTTTTACACCCTATTTTGTTACAAAGGTTAGGTATACAGTGATCAGCCATAACATGACCACTGATGAATAACACTGATGAACATTTCATCCTCAAAGTTAGTGTTAGAAGCAGGAAAAATGGGTAAGGATGGGCGTGTGTGTTTCTTACCAGAAGAACACACAGAACAAGGATGCTTCCATGGAGGCCTCTCCTTTCAACTTACAGGACTTAAAGGATCAACTGCTAACATCTTGGTGTCAGATACACATAAGGAGAAATCACTCCTCCTCTTCCTAAGCAGGTCAGAAATAACACTTAACTACACCAGACCTCTCCTAACCTACTCAGTATTGTTTCTGCCATTCTTTAGGTAGAAGCTTATCTTCGTTACATCGGTTTCCAGGAGGTGTCCTCAAATTCCTGCTGTTCCATACTTGGTCAAGTGGCTGGGAAGCTTCAGGGGAGCCTTCCTTAGGAGTCCCTGGACTTTCTTTTTGGCCTTGCTTTTGCTCTGCTCATTTTCATGAAAATCATGGCAGTAGTGGCCCCTTTCCTTTTCAGGCTCAACATCAACGTGGTCCCCTACCTGGACTCCTATGGATAAGTTCAGAACATGCTTTTCAAGATCCACGATATCCAAGTACTGAAAATATTGCGCATTGAGCTGGCTTGTCAACCTCAACAAGTCTCACATATTCTATGTTCTACCTTCCTTAAATTAGCAGTTCCTTGGGCCGTAGCCCACATAAGGCCACTTCAAATTTTTCCTAACATCTTGGGACAACTCTTGCGTAGGCTTGGACAAGAGGATTTGGCTCTCCTTGAGATGGTGGCTGATGCTGTCTTCTCGGTCCAGAGGACACTGGTGACACATGCACAATTGAGTAGTCATCTCTACAGATGCAAAAAAGACTGCTGGTCTGGAAGTCTCTCGGGCACTGGCGAGAATTTCTTTCAAAAGAATGTTCACATGCATATCAGGTGGTATAAGGCATATCTGGGGAGGGTGGAGTGGCATATGTGGGGGTATAAGGCATATCTGGGAGGTGGTGTGGGAGGCCTGGGCTCAAATGTGCATAACTGGGGGGGCAGGTTGGGAAATAAAAACAAGAAATGCATTTTTCTCAGTTTTTTTTTTAAATTGTTTTTTATTCTGCTGTTTGTTTTTAACATCCAGTTTGTTCTTTCAATTATTTTAAATAAACAAAATGTACGTTTATTTTTTATCCAATTAATCTAAAAATAATCGGCCAACTAATGGATTATGAAAATAATCGTTAGTTACAGCCCTAGTCAAGTGGGCTTTGTTACAAGGACAATAGGTCTGACCATTCTGAACCATTTTAGTAGCCCTTCTCTTAACTTTCTCCAACATATCTATATCCTTCTAAAGATATGGTCTCCATTACTGTACACAAAAGAAAGGTGAAATAAAACTTTGTCCAGGCTCAGCCTGGAATTGACCCAACTCAATATAATGCATATAAAAGCTGTCACTGCTGGCTGCTGCTGTAATTGATGTCAGCTCCAGGGTTCACTCTGAGTGAGCGCTGACGTGACATCTGATGCGGGAAACTCACGCCCATGCTGCCACGCAAAAGCTGTTACGTCTGGTATTATTTTTCCTGTTACCTTTATGTAGCTAGGCGGTAGAAGCAAAGCCTTTGAAACAGTATAAAATTTTAGATAACACATTGTTTTCATACGAAAGATACGGTCCAACACACACACACACACACACACTATTTGAGAGGCAACCATAGTTACATAGGCTGAAAAAAGACCTGCGTCCATCAAGTTCAGCCTTTCCTATATCTGTTAATTTGTTGCTGTTGATCCAAAAGAAGGCAAAAAACCCCGGTTTCGCTCTTTCCAATTTTGCACTAACCAGGGAAAAAAATTCCTTCTTGACCCCAAAACGGCAGTCAGATTTCTCCTTGGATCAATAAGCTGTTTCCCCATAATTAAAGATTATATCCCCGAATATTATGTTTTTCCAGGCATCCATCCAGTTGCAGTTTAAAGGTCTGTACAGACTCTGATAAAACTACCTCTGCAGGCAGAGAATTCCACATCCTTATTGTCCTTACTGTAAAAAACCCTTTCCTCTGCTTTAGTCTAAATCTCCTTTCTTCCAATCTAAACGCATGACCACGTGTCCTATGCATAGTCCTGTTTATGAACAGATTTCCACACAATGGTTTGTATTGGCCCCGAATATATTTATATAATGCTATCATATCCCCTCTGAGGCGACGTTTTTCTAAACTAAACAAATTTAAATTAGTTAACCTTTCTTCATAACTATAGTGCTCCATTCCTTTTATTAATTTTGTAGCCCGCCTCTGCACCCTTTCTAGTGCTATGATATCCTTCTTTAGAAAAGGTGCCCAAAATTGCACAGCATATTCAAGGTGCGGCCTTACCATTGATTTATACAGAGGCAAAATGATATCTTTATTCCGCGACTTGATGCCCCTTTTTATACATGACAATACCTTACTGGCCTTAGCAACCGCAGACTGACATTGCACATTGTTGCCTAGTTGTCTATAACAATTCCCAAATCCTTCTCATTTGTCGTTACCCCTAATTCACTACCGTTTAGGGTGTAGGTTGCTTGTGCATTCGCTACCCCGAAGTGCATAATTTTACATTTATCTACATTGAATTTCATCTGCCATTTGTGTGCCCAGTCCCCCAGTCTATCTAGATCCCTCTGCAGCACAGTAATATCCTGCTCACCCTGTATAACTTTACCTAGTTTAGTGTCATCTGCAAACACAGAAACATGACTTTCAATGCCTACTGCCAGGTCATTTATAAATATGTTAAATAAAATTGGTCCCAGAACAGAACCCTGAAGGACACCACTTACCACTTTTGACCAGCTTGAAAATTTACCATTTATAACAACTCTCTGTTCTCTATCTCTAAGCCAATGTTCTACCCAAGAACAAGAATTTGCATCTAGGCCAATTTCTTTCAGTTTGAATACTAACCTATTGTGTGGAACTGTGTCAAACGCCTTGGCAAAATCCAAAAAGTAGATTACATCCACTGCAACACCCTGATCGACACTTCTACTTACTTCTTCATAGAATGCAATTAAATTAGTTTGACAGGACCTATGTTTCATAAAACCATGCTGATTTATGCTAATAATACTATTCTTGCCAAGGAATTCTTGAATATTATCCCTAAACAGCCCTTCAAATACTTTCCCAGCAACGGAAGTTAGGCTCACAGGTCTATAATTTCCGGGCACAGAGTTGGAACCCTTTTTGAAAATAGGAACCACATCTGCCTTCCTCCAATCCTCTGGTACAATTCCTGAAAGAAAAGAATCCCGAAAGATTAGAAACAGAGGTTCACTTATTTCCTGACACAGCTCCTTAAGTACTCGTGGGTGAATACCGTCAGGCCCCGGAGCCTTGTTAACATTAATTTTCTTTAGTTGCTGCAGCACCTTGTCCTGGGCCATCCACTCACAGTTTGACTGAAAATTTTTTCCATGAAAATTTAATTTTATTTTGTAGGGTTAGAACTGCTTTACGAAACTTTCTTCAATCCCTTTTCATAGGTCTTATGGGAGCTAGTTTATTAATTGAATGTGTTTATGAAAAGGGAGGGGTATTATTCATAAAAAAAAAAAAATGCATAGAACCTGGAAAGAAATGAAACTGACCGTAAACATACAAGAATAATAAAAACCCACAATGTAAAAATAGTAATTATAATTTAAATCCCAGAATCTGATTCTGTAAATACATGCCTTTTTTTGTTTGAAGTAGTCATATTCTTGAGGAAAAAGTCCTGCACCTTTCCCTGATGATTGTTTCAATGGTCTACAATACCAGGGTGCGATATATATATATATATATTATTATAATTAATATAATAGAATAAAATTTTGTGTGTGTTCCGTTAGAGTGAGCCACAAGGGAAGAGAGGTTATTTTAAATTTAAACAAATCCATAAAGCTTGTCCTGCATATTAAAAAAAAACCATATGATTGGCATGTGGGGTATTTCTGAAATCAGGAGACACAGCTTAACAAGTTTGGCTAGATTTCTCAGCCAATAAATCCTAAGCAAAACAGAAGTGCGGGTGAAAAAAGTGAAGAAAATTATTGGTACAGCTAACTTAAGCAGTGGTTAGTGGCAAAACGGGTGCATGAAAGGTTCCCCTGATGCCCAAATGAGACATAGGGTCAGTAAAGCAATATCTGAAAATTAGTTTTTTTATAGCGCCCGTATTCGACCTTGTGTCCGGTAATGTCCAGAAAACCAAAAAAATACCTATGCGTGTTGGGTATTTCCATAATGTGGAGATGGAACAATGAACAATTCTGGCCGAATATCTCTGCCATAATGCATAACGTGTGCAAGAAAATCAAAAGCAACACTACTGCTACGGATGACTTTCACGGTTATTAGTGGCCGAATGCTCCTGAAGAAATGCTGTGATTTACAGAAATATATACTTCTGTGGGTATTTTTTGGTTTCTTTGTTCAAATTGCAATACGCTGCGTACCAAATGCAAAAATGCAACAGTTTTGAAACTGTGATGTACACTTTATAATATGCGGCCTATAAACTGTTAAAAAAGTACGGCGATTCTATAAAACTCGGGTAGGTTCCTAAAGCTGGACACCTGAATTGATATATTTTGAGGGTATATTTTTGTCAACTTAACTAATTTTAGTGATTTAGTTGATCCTGGAAAAAACAATATATAACTTACATGGGAATAATGGTTGAACCGACGTATGGCAAAATAGCTCCGGGACTTAAGATACCAAATATCCTGGATCCGGAACGGGTTAATATATTCGCGTATCTTTTTAATGTTTCGCTATATGTTTTTTTTTTTTTTTTTTTTTTACTGTGATTAAATTGCTAATAAATTATTTTTCACTTGCGTTTCTTTTCTGGCTTTTCTGTAAAAGTCAAAGTTGTCTTTTTAACTGTAACAATAGTCATTGTAGTCTAAAGTGTGTTTTGTTCTTTTCTAGGTGTTCGACTCCAATGAAGGATCTGGTAGACTCACCCTTAGTATTTTAAGCACAGGCCATTTTTTCATCTCTCAGCGACATACACTTCTGGTAATAAATAAGCAAAGATATTACAGTATTTATTTCCTTCTCTTCCTTATTTTTAGCATCCCTTAGCATATGATTTTCATATGACCTTGTATTTTGTCCTTAAATGAGGATGTTTCTGTGATACATCACAGTATGGTTCTGTCCATAATTTGCTTATATATTTATCATTTTGTATCTGTATGCCAGCAGTTACTAGTGACATAAAAATTATTTGTAAATATTTACAATATAATAAGGTCCCTTTAACCCCTTCGTGACAAAGGCTGATTTTACTTTTTGTACCCTTCGTGACAATGGCCGTTTTAACATTTCTGCGCTGCTTGTGTTTAGCTGTAATTTTCTTCTTTCCCGTTTACTGAACCCACACAAGTTATATATTGTTTTTTTCAGGACAAGAGGGGCTTTCTTTCTAGATGACATTGGTTTGATTGTATCATATTACCGTATTCGCTCGATTATAAGACTGCCCTGATTATAAGACGACCTCCCCAAAATCTGAATATTAATTTATGAAAAAAAGCCTGAATATAAGACGACCCTATAGGGAAAAAGTTTTACCAGTAAATGTTAATTCATGTAAAGATGTGAACAATTTTTTTTTTAATAAAAGCTATGATTGAGAAAAATATTTTTTTTTATTTCCTTTTTTTTTCTTTCAATCTGCCCCCTGGCTTGCCACTCTGCCCCAGAAATGCCTTATACCCCCTATATGCCACTGTGCCCCATGATATGCCTTTTAACCCTCTAAATGCCACTGTGCCCCATGATATGCCTTTTGACCCCCTATGTGCCACTCTGCCTCCAGAAATGCCTTATACCCCTATATGTCACTAAGGGGGTTAAAAGGCATATTATGGGGCAGAGTGGCATATAGAGTTAAAAAGGCATTTCTGGAGGCAGAGTGGCATGTAGAGGGTTAAAAGGCATTTCACAGAGCACTCTGCCTCCAGAAATGCCTTATGCCCCCATTTAACACTCCCTCCTCCAAACGTACCGGAGCTTCTGAGTCCTAGGTGCATAGTCCGGGCAGCATGTAGAGCTCTATGCGATTCGCGTAGACAACTTCTGCTGCAGCCGGGAGGAGGTGCGGTTAGCAGCGGGGGTCTTCTGCATCCATCGCGCAGACCTTCCCCGGCTGTCAGAGATCATGGGGAACTCTGATCTCTGACAGCCGGGGAAGGTCTGCGCGATGGATGCAGACGACCCCCGCTGCGAACCGCACCTCCTCCCGGCTGCAGCGGAAGTTGTGTACACGAATCGCATAGAGCTCTACACGCTGCTAGGTGCTTAGTCTGGGCAGCGTGTAGAGCTCTACACGAATCGAGTAAAGCTCTACACAGTGCCCGGACTAAGCACCGGGGACTCTGACTTACCGGTAAGTTGGGGGGGGAGAGAGACAGGAGGATCCAGGTCCTCTAGATCCTAGACCTAGTTGAGGTCTGATTATAAGACGAGGGGTATTTGTCAGAGCATTTGCTCTGGAAAAAACCTTGTCTTATAATCGAGCAAATACGGTATTTACTATAAAAAAAAAAAGTATAAAATATGCTGAAAAATTTAGAAAACAATGGCTTTTTCTAACTTTTAGTTGAAAAATCTTTTACTCATCAATAAAAGGTAATGACAAAACCTGCTAAATAGATTCTATTTGTCCTAAGTTTAGAAATACCCAATGTTTTTGTTTTTTTGCTTTTTTTTTTTCTCTACACGTTATGGGGCAATAAGTACAGGTAGCGTTTTGCTATTTCAAAGCCATTTTTTACAAATCAGGTAATTCTTCCCCCATGTGCCATTTCGGGTATCTTTGAAGCCGGCCAATGCAATTTACCCCATCAAACCATATATTTTTGAAAACTAGACACCCAGGGTATTTCAAATGCTAGTATTTTAACTCTTTCCATGCACCATATCTACCACCAGTCTTTGTCAAAGTTTGTGGTAGTCGTTTTTTTGCATTTGTTTTTTCACACACATTTTACCTCAGGTATGAATTTACAGGTTCTGGTATATGTCACTATCATAAAACACCCCAATATGTGTTCAGCAACATCTCCTGAGTACAGCGATACCTCACATGAATGATTTTGCCTGGCTGTTTGGCGGGGGGGGGGGCACATTTGGGGCATGCGCATTTTTCAATGTTGAACTCTGGCATTTGGGGATCCACTGCCCATGCACTATTTGGTACATCTTTGAGCCGGGCCATTTCAGTGTGCCCAATAAAACCATATATTTTTGAAAACTAGACACCCCAGGGTATTTTAAATGCTGGTATTCTCTGCATGCATACATTTTACCACCAGCATTTTTTCAAAGTTTGCAGAAGTATTGTATTTTGTGTGTGTATTTTTCCCCCACACACCTACTTTATGTATGAATTTACAGCTCCTGGTATATGCCGCTGTCACACGACACCCCAATATGTGTTCAGCAACATCTCCTGAGTACAGTGATACCCCACATGCATGAGTTTGTCATTTTTGGGGGGAACTAAAAGGCCGCATTTGGGACGGGGGCAGATGTGCATAACTGGGGGGGCAGGTTGGCAAATAAAAGGAAATAAAAAAATATATATTCTCAATCATAGCTTTTATTAAATATAAAAATATTGTTTACATGAATTAATATTTACTAGTAAAACTTTTTTTCCTATAGGGTCGTCTTATATTCAGGCTTTTTGTTTTTTTCCTAAATTAATATTTAGATTTTGGGGGGTCGTCTTATAATCGGGGCCATCTTATAATCGAGCAAATACGGTATATTATTTTTTTGCCTTTTTTACATTTTTTTTTCAACTTGAAGGTTCCGCTGATAGTGACATCAGTGGGAAAATATTTTTACATTTTACTGTTTTTTTTTTTTTTAATAATTTTTTCTAATTATTATTAATTTATTTTTTTAATTTATTTTTACTAATCACACTGTGATTAGAAAGCTGGGCTCCATTGACTTGCATTGTTGAATGCAGTACCTGTATTCAACCTCCAAGTGGAGCCAGAGTTCTCTAGAGGGTCTGGAGACCATCTAGCAAACTTTTTCAACTTTTGTTTTTTACGTTCACAGCCCGTCCTGGGGTAAGTATTTGGTGTCGCTGAATGCCTCCTGATCTAGGTATTCCATCGACACCATTGAAGTTTAGGAGGTGATTGTTGATCACCTCCTAAACGCTTTTAAAACGGGTGTCCGCCACCCTACAATGTATGGCGGATGTTGACGCCCCGGGGAGGGGCCAGACATGGCCCCTATTGCCGATCGTGCCGTTGCTGAATGCCTCGAGGTCGAGGCATTACAGCAACACCGTTTGGATGCAGAAAGCGAACGTAGATCGCTTTCTGCACCCGTTTAAAGTCATGACGGTCCTGGCACGTCAATTGTCACTAACCTGATGTTAGTGCATGATGTACCAGAACTGGCAATTGTCATTAAGGGGTTAAAGTTACATGGTGTCCTTGCAAATGCATGGGTTGGAGTTTGCAGAATCCTCCCATAATGCACTTTCCCTTCCTCATGAAGGAGATGTTTGTCGGAACACATCTCCATGCACGTAATAAACTTACAGCGAATCAGCTCCATTGTTAGTTCTGCTATAGCTGCAGGCATCACCTGTTCACACCATTGAATGGCTGGTTTATGTCAGGACATAGTGGGGGTGGGAAGATTTTATGTGTGTATATATATATATATATATATATATATATGTATGTATGTATATATAGGTGCGTATGTATATATGTATGTTGTGACAAAGCCTGTAGCACAAGGGCCATAAACGTCACAGTTAGGGGTCTTAAGCACAGTCCTCTAGGGCAATCAGAGTCAGGAACACCAATTTGTAGCAAAACAGTGCTTTATCTTTAATCGCTCAAACCCTAAAACCAAATCATAAAAAGAAAACCTAGCTCCCAATTTGTGCCCTCTCTAACTAAACTATGCTGGTCCAGACTGACCAGCCTAATTACCCACTAACTCGACCTCCCAGCCACACCCAGCTAAGCCAGGCTATGGAAAGATTCCCCCAGACAGCACACAAAAGGCCCAGGCAGGTATTGCCTCACTTGGCTCAGCAGTGGCATTTCATATTATGGGGGGACAGGGGCCAAAGTAGGGGGGCAATTATAAGATGCTACATATACACTGTAATATACCGTATTTGCTCGATTATAAGACAAGGTTTTTTTCAGAGCAAATGCTCTGAAAAATACCCCTCGTCTTATAATCGAGGTTGTCTTATAATCAGACCTCAAATAGGTCTGACTATGAGACGACTAAGCTGCAGGGGACCTGGATCCTCCTGTCCCCCCCCCCCGCACCACTTACCGTGCTTCTGAGTACGCGATTCGCGTAGACAACTTACGCTGCAGCCGGAAGGAGGTGTGGCTAGCAGCGGGGGTTGTCTGCGTCCATCGCACAGACCTTCCCCGGCTGTCAGAGATCAGAGTTCCCCGCACTGGTGCGGCACCGGCACCGGTGCGGGGAATTCTCTCTGACAGTCGGGGAAGGTCTGCGCGATTGACACAGACAACCCCCGCTGCTAACCGCACCTCCTTCCGGCTGCAGTGTAAGTTGTCTACACGAATCGCGTAGACATCTACATGCTGTCTCGGCTGCATGACAGGGAAGTCAGAAGTACCGGTAAGTTTGGGGGGGGGGCGGCAGGGGAGTGTTAAATGGGGGGCTTAAGGCATTTCTGGAGGCAGAGTGTTCTATGAAATGCCTTTTAACCCCCTTAATGCCACTCTGCCTCCAGAAATGCCTTAAACCTCCCTTTATGCCACTCTGCCCCATAATATGCCTTTTAACCCCCTTAATGCCAGAGTGACATATAGGGGTATAAGGCATTTCTGGAGGCAGAGTGGCACATAGGGGGTCAAAAGGCATATCATGGGGCACAGTGGCATATCAGGTTAAAAGGCATATCATTGGGCACAGTGGCATATAGGGGGTATAAGGCATTTCTGGGGCAGATGTGCATAACTGGCGGGGCAGGTTGGAAAATAGAAGGAAATAAAACCAAAATATTTTTCTCAATCATAGCTTTTATTAAAAAAAAGTTTACATGAATTAACCTTTACTGGTAAAACTTTTTTCCTATAGGGTCCTTATATTCAGGCTTTTTCTTTTTTTCCTAAATTAATATTCAGATTTGGGGGGTTGTCTTATAATCGAGCAAATACGGTATATATATGCGTTAGACATGCATTTTTAACTACATAATATGTACTTATCTCTTTGAAGCAAAGACTGATTGAAATATGAATTAAAAATAACATTCTTTATTGCTGCCGATATATATACATATTATACCCTGCTGCCTATATATATATTATTAGTCCCTGCTGACAAATTATATATAAATATTAGCCCCTGCAGTCAATATATATATAATTAGCCCCTGCTGCATATATATATATATATATATATTAGGGCTGCAACTAACGATTATTTTAATAATCGATTAGTTGGCCGATTATTTTGTCGATTAATCGATTAATCGGATAAAAAAATACATTATTTTAAATTGAAGAAAAATTGCAATAAAAAACGTACAATTTACACTTTCATCTCTTTATTGCAATGGCCTCTCTCTATTCACCTTCTTATTTTACTGACATAATAATAAAAGCTACAAGAACCCAAACACAGTGCTTCTCAAACTAGGTTTTAATACAAAGTTATTAGTAAATATTAATTCATATGTTAACTATTTTTCATATTTAATAAAAACTGAGAAAAAAGCCTTGTTTAAATTTTTTTATTTACCAAACTGCCCCCAGTTATGCACATCTGACCCCCAGCTTGCCACTCTGCCCCCATATATGCCTTATACCTCTTATATGCCAGAATCAACTGTGCCCCCTGATATGCCACTGTGCCCCTGATATGCCTTATACTCCTTATATGCCAGTGATATGCAACTGAGCCCCCTGATATACCTTTTACCCCCATATTTGTTTTATGCCCCCCTGATATGCCTAATATCGATATGTCTTATACCCCCTATATGCCACTGAGCCCCCTGATATACCTTTTACCCCCAGATATGTTTATGCCCCCCTGATATGCCTAATATCCATATGCCTTATACCCCCTATATGCCCTAAAAATTCATAATACCCCCCAAACACCACTATAACTTACCCATACACCACTCTGGCTCCTCCCCCTCCCATACACCACTCTGGCTCCTCCCCCTCTCATACTCCACTCTGCCTCCTCCCCCCTCCCCTACACCACTCTGCCTCCTCCCCCGCCCATACATCACTTTGGCTCCTCCCCCTCCCATACTCCACTCTGCCTCCTCCCATACACCACTCTGGCTCCTCCCCCTCCCATACACCACTCTGGCTCCTACCCCTCTCATACTCCACACTGCCTCCTCCCCCCTCCCATACACCACTCTGCCTCCCCCCCATACATCACTTTGGCTCCTCTCCTCCCATACATCACTTTGCCTCCTCCCCCTCCCATATACCACTCTGCCTCCTCCCCTCCCATACATCACTTTGGCTCCTCCCCCTCCCATACTCCACTCTGCCTCCTCCCATACACCACTCTGGCTCCTCCCCCCTCCCATACTCCACTCTGGCTCCTCCCATACTCCACTCTGCCTCCTCCCCCATACATCACGTTGGCTCCTCCCCCTCCCATACATCACTTGTCCTCCTCCCCCCTCCCATACTCCACTCTGCCTCCTCCCCCCTCCCAAACTCCACTCTGCCTCCTGTGAACCTCCGTTTCTGACAAGACACCAGGGAGCCGGGTAGAGAGGCAGGGTGGCGTATGAGAGGGGGAGGAGCCAGAGTGGTGTATTGGAGGGTGGCTCCCATACACCCCTCTGACTCCTCCCCCCTCCCATACACCACTCTGCCTCTCTACCCGGCTCCGTTACTTAAGGCACTTTCACTGCAGCTTCATAGAAGCCACAGTGTAAGTGAAGGGCAGTAACGGAGTCTGTCTGTGCGATGCAGACCCTCACCGGCTGTCAGAGAGGATGATTCTCTGTCAGCCGGTGGGGGTCTGCATCGCACAGACAGATTTCGTTACTCACCTTCACTTACACTGTGGCTTCTATGAAGCTGCAGGGAAAGTGCCTGTCAGTAACGGTGCCGGGTAGAGAGGCAGAGTGATGGATGGGAGGGGGGAGGAGGCAGATGGGAGGGGAGAGAGACGGAAGTGAGAGACCGGCCGACAGTGAGGGGAATCCAGGTCCCCTGCAGCGTTGCGGGGGATCTGGATTCCGGTGTTATAATCCGATCTCTGTTTGAGGTTGGATTATATAAGGAGAGGAGTTTTTCAGAGCATTTGCTCTGAAAAAAACCTCTTTTTATAATCGATAAAAATCGATCCGATTAATCGATAATGAAAATCGTTGACAATGATTTTCATTATCGATTATTATCGATTTTATCGATTAGTTGTTTCAGCCCTTATATATATATATATATATATATATATTGATCCTGTTGCCAATATTTTATTTTAATTTTTTTTTGTGAAAAAATTTGATCCTACCCAATCATTTCTTTGGGCCTCGATCCATGCTCACTAGCACGCAATCCCTCCCTCCGCTACCACACCAAAAAAAAAAAATTGCCACACTGACTGCAGATCAGGGGAAGACTGTGAGAGTCAGTCCTTCTGACTGCACCGAGAGGTCCTCTCCCCTGTAATCATCCCCAGAGTACCTTTTGTCCCCTCATTCACTAAACCACACCTCTCTTCTACCTACTTCCTGTAGTTCAGGTATAGATCAAATAAAAACACATGGAAACAGCACATGCAACTGAATAAGACAAAAAAAACCCTTGTATTTGCAAATTTACATAAATGATATATGGAAACATAGCATTGCAGGTACAGATCAACAGAACACACAAACCCAGCACTGAAAGTATAGATCAAATAAACACCACATGGAAACTGCACTCCAGGTATTTATCAACT
Source organism: Spea bombifrons (assembly GCF_027358695.1). Lineage (NCBI taxonomy): Eukaryota > Metazoa > Chordata > Amphibia > Anura > Pelobatidae > Spea > Spea bombifrons. The sequence goes on from NC_071090.1 coordinate 73,872,865, forward strand.
GAATAAGACATACAAATCAATTCTTCTCCCTCCCAATCTACCCCATCTCCCTCTCTTCTGCCCTATCTACCCCCTCTCAAACTCTTGATCCTTATTGCACGGAGAACATGGAAAATAAAGTGCCTCAGTCACTGCAAGTGAAAACTTAAAAAAAAATAGAATGTGTGTTTTTTGAGCAGGGGCCTTCTCACCTGTTTCTGTTAGTCAAATTATGATGTTATATACTACTTCCCCTGTCTACCTATTTTACAGTGCTATGGAATATGGTGGTAATATATAAAACTATAAATAATGCTTTAGTGAAATATGAAACGTATGGATGTGACCCTCTTGGACATATAAAATATGGATATGGGGTATTACTGTAATCAGTGGATGCTAGGGAACATCTAGGCAAAATTGCAAAAAAAATGTTTTCCTGTTTTAGTATGTTGTTTATAGAACATTAATAAATATATTTTATGTATTTCTGTGATTTTAAAAGAAGGCCTTTCCGAACAAAACAATGTATAATTTTTGTGGGTTCATTAAATATTTTAAAAAAAGAATCATTGTGTAGCAAACATTGTAAAAATCACAAGAAATATATATATGTATTTATGCATTCTCTTTGTTTTATGTTTGTTATAAAATAAAACATTTTAAAAAATCACAAAAAAAAACCACTCCAGACCTTTGGGTATAAAACTCCCTGGCCCTTAAACTGTGGTAGCAGTGCCTATGAAAGTACTTACAAACACGAGGCTATGGTTACTATACAGCACGGTAACATACGAACCTTGTTTTTTTATACTTTGCCATTAAATAACAGCTAAGAAAAATAACTGCAACAATTACACATCTTAAATTTGAAGATATAGTTTATACATTGGGTACACTTGATACCGACATTAGCTTGGTTGTACATACTGTATAAATGGTATTTTAGATATTACAAACTAGCCACTCAAATCGATTTCCATGTTTTTATTTTTAAAAATAATCTTAATTGCACTCACTGGTTAAAGCATAGATAAAATGTGTAATCGCCCCTGCCACGGAAAGCCTAATATGCCAAGAATTAAAAAATATATCCACACACTTTTAAAACTGTTGCCTCTGTGTATAATAATACCAAAGCTTGGAATAGTGTGGCCTGAGGCAATGTATCAGTGATGTGATGTCATGCACAGCCGCCTTAGGTGTTCTGGCGCCCTGTGTGGACTACTTCTCTGGCGCCCCCCCATCCCAAAAAAAAGAAAGGAAAAAAAATCTTGTCACAAAACTCCCCTTTCTCACTATCTGCCCCCTCTGCCCCTTCTCACTGCCTTTCCCCCCCCTCTGCCCCTTCTCACTATCTACCACCTCTGCCCCATCTCACTGCCCCCCCTCTCCCTACTTCTCATTATCCTTACTTACCTTGATGAGTCCTTCGGTGGGAGCGAGAGGCGTCCGTCTTCCCGCGGTGCACACTTCACAGCCGAGCGACGGAATATGATGACATGAAACGCCAGCACCGCGACAGAGTCACGGAGAGTGAGTGGCGCCGAGCGGTTGCTGAAAACTTCACGAGCGACCGATCGGCGCCTCTGCCTGGGACTTAAACTAAAACATTGTTTGTTTGTTTTTTTTGTTGTTGTTTTCACTTTATTTAACATGGAGGATGTTAAATTAAGTTAAAAAAAAAAACCGATGTTTTAATTTACGTCCCGGGCAGGCGCCCCTGTTGCCATGGCGCCCTGTGCGGCCGCACAGGTCGCACACCCCTAAGGCTGGCCCTGATGTCATGTGCCTTCTGGGGGAAAAATCTAGCAATTACATTACTCAGGTCCATTAAAGTCAACAAAAAAATATTTTTTACATTTTATGCAGGGGTTGACATATGTTGGTTTAGATCCACGAGCCAACCAAAAAGATCTAGCAGTTTGTTTCACAATTTTTGCATATTTAACCCCTTTGTGACAATGGCTGTTGTAACATTTCTGCGGTGCTTGTGTTTAGCTGTAATTTTCTTCATTCTCATTTACTGAGGCCACACAAGATATATATATATATGTATATGTATATATATATATATATATATATATATATATATATATATATATATTACAGGACAAAGGCTTTCTTTAGATACCATTATTTTTGATTTTATCTTGTTGTTCACTATTATAAAGCATGGTGAAAAATTGAGAAAAAATCCTAGTATTTTAACTAGGGCTGCAACAACTAATCGATAATAATCGATAATGAAAATCGTTGCCAACAAATTTCATTATCGATTAGTTGAATCGATTTTTATCGATTATAAAATGAGGGTTTTTTCAGAGCAAACGCTGTGAAAAATACCCCTCATTATATAATCCGTTTAGTCTGACTCACAGCAGCAGCTCCTTCTTACCAGTCCCTCCCTGTAATCACTGTGACAAATGGCCCCGCCCCTTCCTTCTCCCAGAAGGCCAGAACCACATTGCTGTGACACTCATCTAACTGTAAATATAAAATTAATATTTGGGCTGCTGAAAGTTTGGGGAGGTGGGGGTTAATTTAGGGGCAGTTATGGTTAATGGGGTGTTTAGGGTTAATTTTGGGGCAGTTATGGTTAATGGGGTGTTTAGGGGCAGCTATGGTTAATGGGGTGTTTAGGGTTAATTTAGGGGCAGCTATGGTTAATGGGGTGTTTAGGGTTAATTTAGGGGCAGTTATGGTTAATAGGGTGTTTAGGGTTAATTTAGGTGCAGCTATGGTTAATGGGGGTGTTTAGGGTTAATATAGGAGCAGCTGTGGTTAATGGGGTGTTTGGGGTTAATTTGAGGCAGTTGTGGTTAATTAAGTGTTTAGGGTTAATTTAGGGGCTGTTGTGGTTGATGGGGTCTTTAGGGTTAATTTAGGGGTAGTTATGGTTAATGGGGTGTTTAGGGTTAATTTAATGATGAGGACTGAGGGTTAATTTAATTAATTTAATAAAGTTAACTTAAGGTGCAGTTAGAGGTAAAGGGGGGGCAGACTAAGGGGAATCTAAATCCTGGGGGCAGTGAAGATTAACCCAGTACTTATTTATAAAAGTATGGTGTCGGTGTGCTGTGAACAGGTCTATGACTCTATGAGGGGACTATGAGATATCTGGGGGGTATAAGGCATATCTGGGGAGGATGGAGTGACATATCTGGGGGTATAAGGCATATACGGTATATAAGGCATATGTGGGGAGGGCAGCGTGGCATGTCTGGGGAGGATGGAGTGGTGTATCAGGGGGTATAAGGCGTATCAGGCACAGTGGCATATGTGGGGGTAGAGTGGAGTGACATATGTGGGAGGCAGCGTGGAGTGGCATTTGTGGGAGGCAGCGTGGAGTGGCATATGTGGGAGGTAGCGTGGCATATGTGGGAGGCAGCGTGGCATATGTGGGAGGCAGCGTGGCAAGCCTGGGCTCAAATGTGCATAAATTGGGGAGGCTGGTTGGGAAATAAAGACAAGAAATGCATTTTATCAAAGTTTTTTTTTATTCTTCTGTTTGTATTTAACATAATTTGTTTATTAAATTATTTTAAATAAATGAAAAATGTACATTCATTTTTTTATCCGATTAATCGAAAAAATAATCGGCCAACTAATCGATTATGAAAATTTTAACCATGCACTTAAAATATGAAAAGCCCTAATTTTAACCATGCACTAATTCTAACACCAGTATTTGTCAAAGTGTATGGTAGTATCCCCACATTTGGGGCATGCGCAATTCAGTTTTTCAACTTGGAATTTTGACATGTTGAAAATTCTGTCCCAAGTTCTATTTGGGACATTTTTGAAGCCAGCCAATTCAAATCATATATGTTTCAAAACTAGACACCTCCACATGCATATATATTGGGTATTCATTTACAGCCCCTGGTATAAGCCACAGCCAAACACCACAAAATATGTTCAGCAACATCTCCTGAGTGCAGTGATACCCCATGCATGGGTTTGCTCAAAGTGCCAAAAGGCCACCTTTGGGATCTTTGAAGCTGGCCAATTCAATTTACCCCATCATAGTATATATTTTTGAAAACAATACACCCCAGGGTATTTCAAATGCCGGTATTTTAACCCTTTGCATGCACTTATTTTACCATCAGCCTTTGTAAAAATTTGTGGTGGTATTTTTTGTTTGTTTTTCCACACACATTGTACGTCAGGCATGAATTTACTGCACCTGAAACATGTCACTATCAAACACCCCAATATCTGTTCAACATCCCTTTGTACCGTGATACCACCCATGCATGGTTTGTCTGGTTATTTGGGAGGTAAATCCCATGCTTAAATTCCCTAACTGTGTTAACCTCTACCAAAGACAGATTTAGGTAAAGATTGCAGACTAGATTGGCCAGAAGGTTTTTATCTACTATCAAATTATATGCTTCTGTAACAGACAACACAAGTATATGATTTTAAATCTTTTTTTTTTGGCCATATGCCATGGAACTGTTTTTCTTGTGTATTTTGGTATAAAAAAATTGCAAAGTATCTGTAGACCTGCAGGAGCCTTAAGAACGTGATTTTATGATGTTTTTATAATTTGTCAGATTTTTATTCATCTGTTTTGCTGTTTTAACAATCAGGCATACCTAGTTGTAGCCTATATTGTGGCCCAGTTTTTTCTGGGACACTTGTATCCCATTATATCTACATTTAATTCCTCCCTTTGAATTAGTGGTAGTGCATTTGGAGAGTTAATCCTTAGTTATTTGCAGCGAGGAGATGAACTTTGAAATGGGTACAGTATTAAAAAAAAATAAATAAATAAAATAAAAAAAAGTCACATTAGAGTCTAGTTTTACATCTAGCCATCTGATAGAGTCAAATAAAAGCATAGGAATTTAAACATCTCTCGATGGTAGGAAAGGAAAGTATTTCTACAGAATATTCTATTGTAGCTTTAGATGAAATCCTTCCAAAGTGTATAAAACTAGAGCAAACATAGTTCCTTAATCTAAGGTGCATATTATCCCCATGTAAATGCACACATTATTGTGGAAACGTGTAGCATTGCCCCAGTTTGCATTGTATTACTGCCGCAAATATGCCAGTGCAATTGCAACAAATAAAACAGACAATCTTAGTATTATATGCTAAAACATAAGCTTTATTGTGAGTAATTAACTCCTTAATGACCAGTGACGTGCCAGGCAGATCAAGGAAAGACATAGTTAGGGACCAATGACCCGCCTGGTACGTGTTGGGGTTAAACAAGCTTCAACCTAGTCCCAATGTTCCCCATATGATGGTTCACAATATTTGAAAAGCTCATAAGCTAGGGCACCCAAAACAGAAGTGGATCCAGCTGCACAGTTGTTGAAACGTGGGTAAGCATCTCTTGCTGTTAAAGTTATTTGAATAATACAGGTTTACTGAATATGAGAGAGTACTTTGAAGTGAGGGAAACATTTTGCCTTTATGTGAATAGAGTAGATACACGATTTGGACAAATGTATTGGGACACCTAACCATTACACCAACAGGTACTTTGATGACATTGTATTCTAAATACATAGACCTTAATGTGTAGTTGGTCCTGCCATTGCAACAATAACAGCTTCCACTCTTCTGGGAAGGCTTTTCACAAGATTTTGAGGTGTTTCTGTGGGATTTGTTTCCGTTAGAGCATTTGTGAGGCCAGGCACTGATGCTGGAAGGGAATGCCTGGCTTGCAATCTACTTTCCAGTTTATCCTCAAAGGTGTTGGGTGGCGTTGAGGTCAGGGCTCTTTGCAGGCCAGTCAAGTTCTTCCATACCAAACTCATCCAACCATGTCTTTATGGACCCTGCTTTGTGCACTGGGGCACAGTCATGCTGGAGTAGAAAAGGGCCTTCCTCAAGCTGTTCCCACAGAGTTGGAAGCATAGCATTGTACAAAATGTCTTGGTATGTCCCCTTAAGCATCCTAGCCTGCAAATATGTTAATTGAAGAAACATGAGTGGTACTATATTTTAGGGCTGAAACAACTAATCGATAAAATCGATAATAATCGATAATGAAAATCGTTGGCAACGAATTTCATTATCGATTAATCGAATCGATTTTTATCGATTATAAAAAGAGGTTTTTTTTCAGAGCAAATCCTCTGAAAAACTCCTCTCCTTATAATAATCCGATCTCAAACAGAGACCGGATTATAACACCAGAATCCAGATCCCCCGCAACGCTGCAGGGGACCTGGATTCCCCTCACTGTCGGCCGGTCTCTCACTTCCGTCTCTCTCCCCCTCCCATCTGCCTCCTCCCCCCCACCCATACATCACTCTGCCTCTCTACCCGGCTCCATTACTGACAGGCACTTTCACTGCAGCTTCATAGAAGCCTCAGTGTAAGTGAAGGTGAGTAACGGAGGCTGTCTGTGCGATGCAGACCCCCACCGGCTGACAGAGAATCATTCTTTCTGTCAGCCGGTGGAGGTCTGCATCGCACAGACAGCCTCCGTTACTGCCCTTCACTTAAGCTGCAGTGAAAGTCCCTGTCAGTAACGGAGCCGGGAGAGAGGCAGAGCGGTGTATGGGAGGGAGGAGGAGTCAGAGGGGTGTATGGGAGCCACCCTCCCATACGCCACTCTGGCTCCTCCCCCTCCCATACGCCACTCTGGCTCCTCCCCCTCCCATACGCCACTCTGCCTCTCTACCGGCTCCCTGGTGTCTTGTGAACCTCCGTTGCTGACAGGAGGCAGAGTGGAGTATGGGAGGGGGGAGGAGGCAGAGTGGAGTTTGGGAGGAGGAGGAGGCAAAGTGATGTATGGGAGGGGGAGGAGGCAGAGTGATGTATGGGAGGGGGAGGAGCCAGAGTGGAGTATGGAAGGGGCCAGAGTGGTGTATGGGAGAGGGGAGGAGCCAGAGTGGTGTATGGGAGGGGGAGGAGCCAGAGTGGTGTATGGGAGGGGGGAGGAGGCAGAGTTGTGTATGGGAGGTGGGAGGAGGCAGAGTGGAGTATGGGAGGGGGGAGGAGCCAAAGTGATGTATGGGAGGGGGAGGAGCCAAAGTGATGTATGGGAGGGGGAGGAGGCAGAGTGGTGTATGGGAGGGGGAGGAGGCAGAGTGGAGTATGGGAGGGGGAGGAGCCAGAGTGGTGTATGGGAGGGGGAGGAGCCAGAGTGGTGTATGGGAGGGGGAGGATGCAGAGTGGAGTATGGGAGGGGGGAGGAGCCAGAGTGGTGTATGGGAGGGGGAGGAGCCAAAGTGGTGTATGGGTGAGTTATAGTGGTGTATGGGGGTATTATGAATTTCAGGACATATAGGGGGTATAAGGCATATCGATATTAGGCATATCAGGGGGGCATAAAACATCTGGGGTTAAAAGGTATATCAGGGGACTCAGTTGCATATTAAAACCTAGTTTGAGAAACACAGTGTTTGAGTTCTTGTAGCTTTTATTATTATGTCAGTAAAATAAGAAGGTGAATAGAGAGAGGCCATTGCAATAAAGAGATGAAAGTGTAAATTGTACGTTTTTTATTACATTATTTTAAATTTTTAAAAATTGCATTTTTTTATCCGATTAATCGAAAAAATAATCGGCCAACTAATCGATTATTAAAATAATCGTTAGTTGCAGCCCTACTATATTTTTGCCAGGTCACCTCATGGGAAGAACAAAACTTAGCTTAAATTGCGTAAAGGATAGAAAACAAAGGCTTTCCCTTTTTTCTTATAACAGTAACTTGTTGGTTTGGAAGCCCTTTATCTGGGAACCCAAGTTAGTTGACCAATACAGCATAGATGTGAGAGAGCTAATTATAGGCATTATTTTGGTAAAAATATAATTGTTAGTAAACATAACCTTTTTAATATGAGTAGTTTATATGTTTGGGTTGAAGCTAATTTTTTCATTGTGATTTAAATTTTAAAAGTTACTTTAACAAACGCTTTCTGGTACTCTACAAATTGTTTTATGGGTTTACATGCCAATAACAGGGGCAGGGTGCTCAACTAAAAGGGAAGCCAATCTGGCCAAGAACACAATCTTGAAATGAGGAGGCAGCCAGCTAGTGGGTAACCAAGTGACATTTCTCTCTGAAGCTCTGCTCAGATTCAGAAATGGATTGCGAAGAGAGCATAGTTTGCTTCTCATTACTGTTCCTTTAACTCCTTTCTGTCAAGTAATTACACACAAGCTTGAGTACAAGTTATTGGTACTTTAGTATTCCTCAACACAGCAGGTTCCAGTTTTGAAAGCTTGTTTCCTGATTGATGTAGTTTGCCCTTTCAGTCTGTTTCTGTTACAGGCAAGGTCATTGTGGGAATACGACCTTCCATAAACCATTTCAGAAATCAGTGCTTACTATCATGTGGGTAGAGCAGCCAGTATAATCGTTAAAACTCACTAGAATGATTATTGTTTTATCCATTTCTCCTTCTGTATCAGTATGTCTTAACATGTTAATATTATTTTCTATATTGTAAGTGTTAGCATTATTGATAATTTTCACTCTGTCCTAACAGCCAGGGGGCGGAACCACAAATACTAGCACAAATATACATATTTGGGTAAGAGGAAAGAATTTTAATAATAAAAAAAAAGGACAAGGTTTGAAGCAAGAGGATGAAGGAAAGGGTGAAGTAGTGCAAGCAAAATTACAAAATAAATTGATATAATAAATAATATATGTTCACAAAATCAATAAAAAGTAAAAAAATAAAATCTAAAAATAAATGTCTAAACAAAGTAAAGAACAAAATCAGTTCAATAATAAATAAACAAACAGCACTGACATGTAAGTCAAGGCTTCTTACAGGTCAATTCCTGTGAGTTAAGGAATGAACTATTATAAGTGGACATTAATTATGTCACTTTCACCTGCAAACAAAAACCCTCCAAAAATTTGCCCTGTTTTTGGAAACACCTCATATGCCTGGTATTTTCATTTGTTTTTACACTTACAGGGTTAAATATGAATGATGCGCATCGCTGTTTCTAAACAAGATTTTTGTTAAATGTATGCTGGAAGTTCCGCCCCGATAGCGGCCAGAAAAAAAAGCTAAACAAAAATATATATTTCTTTGAAAGTTTACTAAACAACTTGTGATTTGTATTTGGAAATGACCCCTGGGTACAGGAATATCCCATATGCATGAGTAGGGTAAGTCTTTTAGGCACTGTGGTTGAAAAATTGGAACATGCGCATTTCAGTTTTCAAACTTAGAATTTTGACAGATCGCCTTATTGAGCCTATGTTTCATTTGAGACACAGTATATGTCCCAAATATTGATTTAACCCCATAAAAATATATATTCTCTGTAAGCACAAAGGCCAAGGACCTCCCCCCTTACCTTTCAGTTTTGTGAAAATAGGGGTTAGCTGGTAACACTAGGATTGTGTTGGTGGATAGTTATGGGTACGGTTAGATGTTAAGTTACAGTACTGTATAGTGTTTGGGATGATGAACACATTAGGTCCCTGGCTATTGAAGTGAGAAGGATAGGTTAAATATATATTCTATTTTTTATGTATAGCTATCAGATCACTTGTAAGTGACAAGTTTAGGCCACTGATATTCATCAATAATCAGTGACCAAAAATGTCACGGACAAGTGTCGGGTAATTATGTATTTTTTAAAAAAAAAACAATAAAAAGTTGTTATTATTATTACCTTAGATGACCCCTCTCTCTTTCTAGGGCAGGGTCATCCAGGGGGTTGGCATAAAGATCAGATCACATCAGCCCACTTTTGATTGGTTCCACACGAGTTTGAACTGCTGCAGATCCTTAACTCACAGGAACTGACCTGTAAGAAGCCTTGACTTACATGTCAGTGCTGTTTGTTTATTTTTAATGCTTATGCTGCATAGAAGCACAGTGACTGATATTTAGGCCCCACAAGTTTGTGTGGACAAGTATTGAAGGGGTTAACGCTGCACCATCGCTCTTAATGGAGCGATTGGGCAGCAGAGGAGGATTGGGGCTGGTCTCCACACTCATGTGGAGACCAAAGAAACCTTACTCCCTGTCCCTGAAGCTGCCTCTGGCAGCTGGAACACAATAGCCGGTATTTAGGTATTATGGAGTGTGTGGGGATCCAAGCAAAACATAGCCCCCTTCCCTGAAGCTGCCTGTGACAGCTGGGAAAGCAATCGCCGTTTTACCTGCCATTGCGTGTTGAGCCTGTAGAATCACTCCTGAAGGATAGATCAAAGGCATGGGGAGGGCTCTGGGTGGATGTGCTGATCTGGGCAGACCGGAGCAGCAGTGCCCCCGCAATCACGATTGTGGTGACATTGGAGAATTTTTACTGCATAGCATATTGGGTACGTCACAGAACCAATGAGCCCACTTGGGCTTGACGTACTTGGTACGTCACCGGACATGAAGGGGTTAGTGTATGATTGTTTTGCTGTGTGTTTCTGAGTCTCTTACTGTACAACTAAAACAAGGCTTAAAATGTACTTACAGTTGCTACAAACCCGGTGCTGCCTGGTAAATTGCCCCAACTGCAATATGATTAAAGCCTGCTTGTGTCTCCTCATTCACTACTCTGTACACCTCAGTCTTTACCGCTCATTTAAGGCATGCAATTTAATTTCAGCCCTGTGTCTATCACACAAAGACTGAGGGTGAAGACTGATCGGGCCCTCAATCATCATGCCACCACAAGCTAACTGCTTTGTGTGATGGCATACCTTTGAACAAAGAAGACCTGCTTATTCTGCTGGTTGCTGCAGGCTGCAGTTGAGCTTGGGGTGGGCCGCCAGTTGGACAGCTGTAATGTATATTATCACAGAGAATTCCATGCTAGCCTGCGTTATGGGGAACGGGATCATGCTATTTTGGCTTGATTGTATTTTTTTTTTATTTGCTAGGTTCAGTTGTATAATTTGGGCTCCATTTATCTGTCTGTTAGCATTTTCTCCATTGGTTGCAAACAACATAAATTGCTACACTAGCTCCTCGGGCAGAATCCCTTTTCATTCTTCAATTTACACTGCTGCTCACATTCTTTGCCATTGCTCTTCTGTATTACAGATAAGAGGTATTATACTGATTTTTGTTCACACAGAGGGAAGAATGGTAACAGTTGGCTTCTTTGTCTCCCCCTAGTTGTAACAGATCAAAGATTGTCACATCTTTGCCTTGTTAGAAAAAACACGTTTATATGAGCAGTATTTATATGGAGAGAATATGGTGGGGGTTTTTTGTTTTGCTTTACCAAGAATTTTGAAAAAAGTGATCCTTAGCAAAGAACATATTTCACCGCTAAGCAGCAATATTCTGCTTATTTTATAACAAAGATAAGTGTTTTCACTTATAATATGCCTAGGTCCCTAGGTGTCCACAGCAGCATTTAGGCTGACATGGCTGCTTAATTACTAAAATGATCTAGAAACATTTTAGGTTTTCTTGTAGCCATTTACCCAAAGAGCTACGTTTTTATTGAAGCATTCATGAATAATTATGTGGTGGGGTTTTGGGTTAACATTGTAGGCTTTTTTATAGAACAAATAAGAAAAGGTACAAATTTTATTTTTTTCTAAATTGTAATACTTTCAAATGTGCTATTCTCATTTCAAAAACTTCACAAAACCCCAAAACACTATATGTAACTATGAAAAGCCAGAATTCATTTTTTTAAATATTGTATTTCTTTTTTTAAACATTTTTATACATTTCTTTTAATCTCTCTCTTGAGATATAATATTTGAGTTGCATGTAAATGCTGTTGATGGTCAAAAGAATTAGACTGCTCAGGGAGGAATTTTGACTTCTGGTCAGTCTGTGCCCATATCCTATGTGGGAAAGCTTTGAACCTGGCCAATCTGATTTACCCTGATCAAACCATACATTTTGTACTAGATGGTTCACCTGATGGCAACATCAATGGGGAAGTTTTTACATTTTTTTTTAATTTTATGTTAAGCTTGACATTGACTCACATGGTTGAATGCAGTACTGGAGTATTTTTCTTTTTTTTGAATGGGCAATGCCATCTTGCGGGAGGCAAACTCTATGAAGCTTGTGACCGCTCACACTTCTTCTAGGTATACTTGCTCAGAAGAGATTTTTCTTCTATTAACTCTCTTTGCATTATTTAAATGCTAAAAATAAACTATAAAATTTCATATTTTGAAAGCATCTTTACATTACAGCATGCTTTCACATCTGCCTTTAGGTGATGCAACATCAAAATGTATGGAAAATATGTCCACTCAATTTCCTTAACATCATTTGTAAACTAAGACTCACATTGCAAACCCTTATTGCACCCAAAAAGTATTGCCATTGTGGCTGAAATTTGTTTGATTGGATTGAGTTAAGCTGTGAAAACTGGAAGATTTGTCTAGTACTAAGGTGTTAATAAGTGTTCCTAGTATTAGGATGACCATAGTTCACTTTGCTTTCAAACATGTTGCTAAACATTAAGTGAGATTCACAACTGCTGAATTCAGACAAGTCCAGACAGACGTGTGCTGAAAATGATCTCCTTGTTAATCATGTTGTATGGGTGAATGTGTGTAGCACAAATAGAGTTGGAAGCTGTTGATGGAGTGGAAGGAGATGTATCACATCCCATGCCGTACAATGTAGTGCGCACTATTCCGTGTTACCCTGTTGTTTTTGACGACACCCCCCCCCACTATCCCAGTGGCTGTTAATTCTCACTCCCTGTCTTTATGACTATAACACCTGGTCTGAGTGTCTCTGCCCTTTTCCTAAGATTCCAGGGTCTCTGGTATTTTCACTTAATTTTGATCAAATTATGCACCGGTCCCAGAAACAGCAAAGAAGTATGATGAAGTCAGCGTTTGCAACAACACATTGTGTGTTTTGCCTGCTTCCAGGACCACACATTACAAGGTTAAGCTACTGACACTTTAAAATGCTGTGTGTAGAGCGAAAAGAGTCTGACAAAATGATCTTTAATTCAAATGTAATTTTAGGGTGGTTGATTTAACTATTTTTACTTATTTTTTCAGGAAGGATTCTCCCTCATCTCTGCACAGACATGGCTTAAAGTTGGGAAAAAGGCTGATTGCCTTTTGTTTGGGTCAAAAATTGGGGTAGGTTTGTGAAACATGCCATGTGATGTTATTGAAAGGCTTTGGAACCAGATTGTGTAAATCCATAATTACAGATCACAGTTCTTACCTGCCAGTGATAGAAGGTGTCAGGGACTAAATAGCAGTTGATATTGTGGCTTTTTTCAATTTTTTGGGTCATATTTGCTCTACCTCATTTGGGGAAAGTTCACTAAAAATGGTTACAGCTATATTGAGATTACTCCTCATGAGTGCGTGTCATACACACCTGTTCCACTTTTGGTAATTGTGCAAGCATCTTCAGAGCAATCACCTTCATTATGCATTTTTCAGGACACAAATTTTTGTTGGAGAGCCCCATTCACGTCTGTTTCTGCTTTGCTGGGTTATGGTATACATTTTGGTAGGATGCAAGCTTGTTAAAATCTGCTAGGTCTGTTAGATAACGAGAAATGTGTTTTCTGCAAAACAAAGTTTTGTCTTTTTAAGAAGAGTGTACCCTAGTATCCCGTTTTCCAATGTACTTTAACCCCTTCAGCACCGGGACGTACCTGGTACTTCCTGGTTACTGGTCACCGGTAGACCGGGACGTACCAGGTACGTCTCCTCCAAAAAACGCCCCCACATCACCACGATCGCGGTGATCGTGGAGGCGCTGCTGCTACTGTCTGCCCAGGACTCCTGGGCAGACAGCACAGCCTGTCTAAGCCCGCCCCCAAGCCTACGATCACTCCCACGGAGTGATTTTGTAGGCAGAAACAGCGATTGCAGAAAGATCTGCAATCGCGGTTTCAGCTGCCACAGGCAGCTTCAGGGAAGGGGTGGGGGTGTTGAATGGGTCCCCACACAAGTGTGGGGACCTGACCCAACACCCCCCTGCTGCCTGATCGCTCCATGAGAGCGTCAGTGCAGCGTTAACCCCTTCAATGCCGCAATCGCGGCATTGAATGCCGCGATCGCGGCATTGAAGGGGTTAATTCCCGTTTTGTAGGGGGCTCTGCTGCTGGTGGTCTGCCTGGAAACCCAGGCAGACCAGCAACAGCAAAAACGAGCCCCCAGAAGTCCTCTGATCAGTCCTGTAGGACTGATCAGAGAGACTCCTCCCCTACAATCTCCAGTCTGTTGGAGATTGTGTCCCAGCTGCCAGAGGCAGCTTCAGGGACAGGGAGACAGGGTTCTTTGGTCTCCACATGAGTGTGGAGACCAGCCCCCCCACCCTCACCCTTCCTCAGTTAACCCCTAGCCCCCTCTTCCTCAATTAACCCCTTCAATGCTGCGATTGTGTATGACCCCCATTGCAGCATTGCAAGGGTTAATATTAGTCCCCACAAGCTTGTGGGGACTAAATACCAGTCAATGCTGTGCTTCAATGGAGCATCAGCATTGAAAGAGTTAAAAAAAAAATGTAAAAAATAATAATAAAAAAAATTTAAAAAATAAATTAATTTAAAAAAATTAATAAAATAATAATAATAATAAAAAAAATAACAGCACTGACCTGAAAGTCCAGGGTGCTTCCAGGTCAAATGCTGGGCTGATCAGATCGCTCCTGGCCAATAGGAGTGATCGGATCATTATGGCAGCCCACGGATGACCCTGCTCTACAAAGAGAGAGGGGTCATCTAGGGTAATTATGAAAAAACAAATTATTAATAAATGAAAAAATCATAATTATTACCTGATCACTTGTCGGTGACATTTTAAGTCGCTGATTATTGATCGGTCTCCCTGATTGATGTCAGCGGCCTAAACCTGTCACTTACAAGTAATCTGATAAAAAATATTTAAAAAAATGTAAATGCACATGTTCCAGTTTTGCCCTCATAGCTTCCTCAAATAATGCATGAACCATGCATGTGAGGCCTTGTTGGACTCATGGGATGTTGGTGAACAAAATGTGGTGCTTTCTTCCACTGTTGCACTTATGGTGTGCAAGAAATTCAGTGCAACATTGAAATGTATGCGTTAAAAACGCAATAAAATAATTTCCCTGTGAAGTTTGGCAGACATCAGTGAAGAAATGGCTAACTGAAAACTGTCAAAACTACCCTAGTTGAACACCTTGACTTGTCTACTGTTCATAAATGTATACTTTTATGGGGTAATTAACATTGGGGGGCTTCCAAAATCTCCCAAATGGGATATGGGCCCAGGAAACCAATTTCTGAAAATTCCAAATGTGAAAACGAAAATGCGCATGTTCCAGTTTTGCCCTCATAGCTTCCTCAAAAATTGCATGAACCATGCATGTGAGGCCTTGTTGGAACCGGGGGATGTTGGTGAACACAATTTGGTGTTTTTTTCTGCAGTTGCACATATTCTATACAAAATATAATATAAAATCTAAAGCAACATTGCAACATATGCAAAAAAAAAAATATATATATAAAAATACCTCAAAATTTGGCAGCAATTGGCGATAAAATCCCTGTTTGAAAAGTGTCAAAATGACCCTAGTTGTACACCTTGATTTATCTACTGTTCATAAACATATAATTTTGGGGGGATAATCAGTATCTGTGACAACTATTGCAGTTATTAGACTACCATGCCAAATTTGAAAAAAATTACATTTCTAAAACGTAATGCATGCCTTGCAATATTTTCCCCTATACTGGTCAAAATAGATAAAAATCCTGGCCATGTTGGGTGGTTTCCAAATCAGGACAACTTAATGAATATATTTGGGATAATTTTTTCCCATTGGTTCAATGTGTGTACAATTTGTATGTATACAAAACTGTAAAAAAATGCATTTTTTTCATTTTTTCCCCACTTTTTCCAGTTTATTTCAAATAAAACAATGTACTACCCAGCTTAATATGGTTTCAAATGAAAGCCCTACTTGTGCTGAAAAAAACAATATATGATTTGTGTGGGTGCACCACTTGATAAGAGAAAAATTACAGTTGAAGAAAGACATTGCAAAAACACAAAAACGGCTCCGGTCCTTTAGCGACACCCTAGCTTAAAAATCCCGGTCCTGAAGGGGTTAATAAAGCACTGATAATACAGGTAGAAGCAAACTGTTAACCAGTATCAGCAATTCATATAAAACAGGCCACTACTTGATAACAGGCCGGGAAGCATGCCCAAAATCGCTTGTCATATTTTTGGCATCAAAGGGTCAAGAGAAGTACATCCCAAGTTCTCAGTTTCCTGTGTTCGATAATGTGTGCCATTTGTTTACCATTATACCTAGACGGGATGCATACTAGTAACGCTAGCTGAGTTCCTTAAAATTTCCATGTGGTTCTCCCCTGCAAATGCATGGAAGGATTATGCAGAATCCATTGATTTGCATTTGGGTCTTTATCTATCCCATTAAAGTGCAGATGATGGTTAGCCTGTCCCTTTAACATCCTTAGAAACAGGTTGGCCACTACACAGCACTATTATATATTTCATCAGTGCCAATCTTTTCTGTACACTACATGGCAGAATACACAGTACTATTATATATTTCATCAGTGCCATTCTCTCTTGTAGAGTGGAGGTTAACCCCTTCGTGACCAAGTACGCTTACCCTTTTGCACTGGCAAAGGACAGCCTGGTCTCCCATTTGACAGCTAGGGACAAAATTTCGAGGCATTTCAGCAACACCGGCTAAGCAAAGGGAACAATCGTTCTCTTCCTATGCTCTTTAAGAATGTTGACACCCTTCTGCTGTAAACTCATACTGCCTTTCAATTTGGTTTTGCTGTATGCCTCGATATTGCACCGGCCGATCGAAGAAAGCGATCATTGATCACTTTCTAAGCTCCTTTATCTCCATAACATACAAGGCACATCAAATTGTCGTTAACGTCGTGTTTTTCTGTGACATGCCTGGCACGTCAATGGTCGTGGTTAAAGTGTTAATTAATGTTCCCATTTGTTCAGTCTGTCTGTCTTTGATGTCAGGAGGTAACTGCCAGAGCGTAATGACTCGCAAAATCATTCTTTAGAACTTAGAGTGTTTATCAAATATTATTTGCTTCATTGATCACTAAAAAAGGCAAAGACTGGCACTAATGCAAACCCAATAGCATAAAACAATGACTAAGACCTTTAAGAAACCGGGCCCTCTTATGTAACTTGGTTATCCAATGTCATTCTAAGGTATTTTAATTGAGATCTGTTAGTCACTACAGGGATCCCCTTTCTCACAGACAGTATGACCTTGCAGATCCTCTTTCTAGGCATATTGGCCTGCTCACCACACTAGAATGCCACTGGGAGGGCCCAGCAGGGTTAAATCCTGAAGCATTCTGTTAGAATAATGTTCACATTGGAACCAGTGATATCTCCATGATGCCTAGTAGCATCCTTTGGGAAACATATATTCTAATTTGTACCACATTCATATTTGACCAATAATTGCAACACGCTGTGTTTCAATTATACCTTTATTACCTTTTACTTGGTTATCAGCGTAATTCCCCCTCCATATTTTATTAGATTATAAAATAGTAGCATGATCACTGGAAAATCAATCATTAACGCAACAATTTACACTGGCTGCATCTCTGGTTCAGACCCAGAGAATTACAGATCATCAAATGGAGTGAAGTTGCGTTTTTTTTTTTAGTTTTTTTTTTTAGTTTTTTTTTTAAACTTAACCCATTAGCCATACTTTTACTTTTTGAATCACTCTCCATAGACTGCTAGTACACATTAGTGTTTGGCCCATCAATAGCACTACTGTACCAGGATGTGCTTAATGTGGAGTTTGTTTTTGATAACCATACTTTATAATTTCCTGGTTATCTACACTTATAAAGCTTTCTTTATATTCCAGAAGAGATTATGAGAGTCATTAACAGGTCTTAAAAGCTTCTATCACCTTTGTGTGACACCGTAGCAGGAGAAGGAACAAGTGGTGCTGACAGAGGGCAGGTTTTACTGAATCTGGCTTGCTTGGGAAGGGGTGATTGTCTAGACAAGCCGTTGGAGTCACTAGTAAATGTGTTCAGTTAAGATAAATGCTTCATTCCTTATTTGGTGGTGACTCCAAAATTACAGGATTTAGGTGAGAATGATTGATAATGTGTTAGGTACATAATCTGACATCCACTGATGATATGAACATCAGTTTGCACCCAGATCTTGGCCACTATGGCAAGATCTTTTGGTAATGCCAGAAGCAAAATACTACGCAGTTGCTATTTCTATATCAGGTTACGAAGAAGCAAAATCCTTAATAACCTGATATAGCAACTGCGTAGTACTAAGAATGCAGTTAACACATTCTAATCTACTGCATGTCCAGAAATACATTATTTCTGGAACAAGTGAAATATCTTCATTTTACCTACAGCTAAAAGTATTCCCAATGAATTTTTGAGGACATTTTTATTTGGTAAATATATCTGTCCCTAACATTTTTGTTTACTGATGGTTTCATTAAAAATTAGCCATGTACCTCCTTTTAATATCGCATCTTTTTCTAAAACTTATTGTATAGGGGCTTTGCTAGAACTAGGCCTCAGGACGTTGGTTGGTCTGCTTTCAGGAAAAAAAATTGCAGTATAACTTGATCCTTGTCAGGGGGTTAAAACAAACTTGTGACAATTGATGTGCCAGGCACATCACAAAAATGCATCTCGTTGACGACAATTGACGTGCATATCATGAGGTTAAATAGATTTAGAAATGGTGTAGCTTT
The DNA here is from genome assembly GCF_027358695.1 of Spea bombifrons. NCBI lineage: Eukaryota > Metazoa > Chordata > Amphibia > Anura > Pelobatidae > Spea > Spea bombifrons. The sequence goes on from NC_071090.1 coordinate 73,891,491, forward strand.
AATGCCTCAATGTCAACACAGAAAACTGCAGCAGGATGCTCCATTTGATAGCAACATGCGCCATATTAAATATGGCGCCAGCCACCTGCTTAAAAGACCTTTACTAAAATGGATCGATTATAGAGGCATTCAGTGACATGGAAAATCCACCCCAGGATGTCGGAAGCGCCATAGCAAGAGGTTTTGCCTCTCGCAAGATATAAACAGGTTTTCACGAGGGTCTCTCCTGACTATCCTGAGAACTGCCCTTCCCTTGCCGGTTGAATACAAATACCGCATTCAATAATGCAAGTTAATAGAGCCAAGCGCACTAATTACAATGTGATTAGTAAAAATTGGTGGAAGAATTGGTGCATGGAAAAAGTTCAAATACTAGCATTTGAAATACCCATGGGGTGTCTAGTTTTCAAAAATGTACGGTTTGGTATACCCAATTTGAACTGAATGGCTTCAAAGAGGTCCTAAATAGGACAATGGGGCAGAATGACCAGATTTGGAAAAAAAATGATTTTGAAATACCAATATGCTTCTTGTACTTATTGCCCATTAAAACATTTGGTATTTCTAAACTTAAGACAAATATTACAATCTATTTAGGAGAGTTTCTCATTAGCTTTTTGTAAAATCTCCATTTACCTGCTTGGAATAGTTTTTATGCGTCTGTGAATGCATGCTAACTAACATTATTTATGTTTTGTCAGTTGACATGTAACAGTCTTCCCCTTGCTATACCTGGTAGCTATATAGTACATAAGGTTGAAAAAAGTCCAAGTTCAACCCTTCTGCCTAACCTTCCAACTCCTAATCTAAAAGAAGGCAAAAAGAAAACCTAATTAAGCTACTTCGAATTCTGTGCCATCAGGGGGGGAAAAAAAATTCATTCTTGACTCCAAAAGTCAATCGGATTTCTCCTTGGATCAAGAAGCTCTAAAATAATTGTATTTATAGCCCTGTATGTCAAGCCTTTCTATAAAAAAAAAAAAAAAAAAAAAATATCCAGACCCCTTTTGAAGACATCTCTTGTATTTGATAACACCACCTCCCTTGGCAGTGAATTACATACATTTATTGTCCTTACTGTACTTTATCTATGAAATCAAAGAACAGAAGGTCATCCTTCTGCTCTTCCAGTCTCAGAGGATGACCTTCTGTTCTTTGTACATTTCTGAACGGGTCACTGAAGAGCTCTTTATATTGGCCCTGCATATATTTATATAGTTATCATATCCCCTCTAAGATGCCGGTTTTCCAATGTATATAATTTTAACTTTTTTAGTCTCTCTTTATAACTAGTATCTCCCAATTTCCTTATTAATTGTGTATCCCTCCTTTGCACTATTTCTAGTTACATAATGTCCTGGCCTGGGTGGTCAACCTGAAGATTTGTCATATATTACCAGAGACCGTCTATTCTCAGCATGATTATACTATGCTCTACCTCCCTTGCATCAGACAAGAAAGTTCGGAATAAGCGTTTGATCTGGGGTCTTCTACACTCCAGATCCATGCCCATTTTGGTCCTTCTAGAACTTATGTCAGACTACAAATTAGCAGTTGGGTTCTAGCCCAGATAAGGCCACTTCAAGCTTTTCTTCCAAGTTCTTGGGGTGGCCTTGGAAAAGAGGATTCGTTGGAGTAAGCGCCTCATTGATATCGTGGGTGATCCCATCTTCTCTCTCCAGAGGACACCAGTGGCACATGCAGAATTGGGTAGTCATCTCCATGGATGCAAGTCTGACCAGCTGGGGATCTACACTTCTAGGTAGCTCAGTCCATGGCATATAGAGCATGTCAGAAGCCTGCAGACACATCAACTACCTAGAGCTTTTGGCAGTCTGGAAGTCTGACATTGGAGAGAATTTGTCTTTCAAAAGAATGCTCGGATAATCGGTAGTGGCATACCTCAACAGAGATGAGAGTACTTGAAGCCAAGACTTACATAGTTTGACAGCAAGAATATGCTGTTGGGTAGAGACCAACGTTACCCGCCTTTAGAACCATATATATTTAAAGCTCTTCCAACGTCCAGGCAGACTTTCTCGTTACAAAAGACTTCCAGACAAATAGTTTGAATCTGGAGGTCTTATAAAAACTCGGCATTTTTGTTCTTCCTTGTCTAGACCTTGTGGCTTCCGGCTCCAACAGTAAGGTCTCTTGTTTAGTCTCCCTGCTTCCAGTAAAGCTGCCTACATTTAGCTTGTCTCTGAGTGTATGTGCCAACTATCTAAATATTGCTGTATTGGCTTTACCAAAAACTACAACAAATGACCAGGTATTCCTGTGGAAATACACAAGCCTGGATTTATAAAAGGCGCTATGTAGAGAAATAGCTCCCTCTGCCTGTGCACAACAGAGAAAAAAAAGTATATATATATATATATATATTCCACAAATATCTGAAATTGTGAGATAATAGCGGAGGCAATTTTTTGCTTTTAGTTCCACGTACAGCCATCACAAATGCTTTAAATGGTGCCTTAAAATCAAATCTGTAGCTGCTTAGATGCCTGAGATACAGGCATCTAAGCAGCATGCCCCATACCGCTTTAACTGACAATTGTCAGTTATTAATAAAGCTGCGTGGTGGCGTCATCTTGAGGATCAGGTGGCCCCAGTGATGCCCTTCAGTGTGAGGGGCAGATGGTGATGGAGGTCCACAGACCTCCAATGTAGGGTAGTGCTAGCAACAGCATGGTGCCATCGTTAGCACCTGACTGGGACTGCTAGTGACAGCACCATGCTGTCGTTAGCAGTCAAGGGGTTAAACATACAAACAAAAAGGCTAGTCTATTCTCTAAAATAGCTTCCTATGGTTATAATTTATGGAAACATTACATTTTATGTTAACAGCATACTGTAATCACAGCATGTCACTTGTTTCCATACAAGCCATCTCATCCAAAATATATTTAACCCCTTAAGGACCAGGCTGTTTATTTTTTGGCAGTGCTCATGTCTACCTATGATTTTCTACTCTCCCACAAGTTTTTTGTTTTCAGGACAAGAAGGGCTTTCTTCAGATACTATTTTGTTGATCATATCTGTCCTATAAACAAAAAAAAAATGAAAAATTGAAGAAAAAAAAATACTTATTTCAAATCTTTTACTCATAAAAAAAAACTAATAACCTGCTAAATAGAATATACTATTTGTCCTGAGTTTACATACCCAATTGCTTTTTTCTGCAAGTTATTGGGCAATAAGTACGACTAGCGTTTTGCCATTTCAAAACCATTCTGCCCCATGTGCTATTTTGGGTGTCTTTGAAGCTGTAACTTACCCCATTAAACCATATATTTTTGAAAACTAGACACCAAGTTATTTTAAATACTGGCATTTTAACCCTTTCCATGCATTTATTCTACCACCAGCCTTTGCCAAAGTTTGTGGTAGTAACTATTTTTATGACACAAATTGTACATCAGGTATGAATTTATAGCCATGGTATTGCCTATTTTGGGAGGGGGGTGGGAGCCATATTTAACGTCTAAAGCATTTTTGCGAAGAGTAGCTTTTCTCTCAGGCTTTTCAGTTGTCATTTTATCAAGCATCTTTAACAAGATACATAATATATTTGGGCGAAGCCTCTAGCCAACCGTTATATCCATGTCATTAAGTTTTTCCTTTACAAATGTTTCCCCCCCCCCCCCCAGGAAGATTCCCGCATGTTCCGAGTCCAGTTTAGTGGGGAGTCCAAGCAGGAAGCAGTGGAGAGCTGTGATAGATGTTCTCAGAAGCTGAAAACATATTTACCTGTGGAGGTTTGTAACTAGCACTAGAAGAAAAGTAGCTGTTAATTGCTTACCTTTTCAGTTATGCATCTGTGTGTGTTTACTTAACCATCGTTGCTCTACTGCATCAGTTATCGGCACTGGAAACTAGCAGATGTATATACAATTTATACCTACCTGTATGATGCCAGCGCTGGTTCCTGGAGCATTACCATATGCCTGTGTGGGAGCTGTGCATAGGTTTGCTCATTGAGACTGTAGCATGTTCAGTCCCAGCCCTTCTAGCAGATTTATTTGTAGTTAGCTCTGTGCTGACTTGATAACTCATGTTACCTGTGTAATGTGTAGTAGATGGGCTTGGACACTTAATCTTTTCTTACAAGAGAACCTGACTGGTGCTTGGTTCTTAATGATTCAGAGTTAAAGTGGAGAATTGCATGTTTACCTGGCCTGCAAACTTTCACATGTTTTATGAAGTAAATAGTGAATTTCTGTGATGCAAATCATGACTATAATGCTCTGTTTCAGACTGGGCCTCTTGAGGAAACATGTTGTAGTGCCGCTAAGCAAAAGATATCTGTCACGGCATTAGCTCAGGTATGTATCTGCACAGGATCAACATTGCTTAAATACTGCAGGTCTACTTACTTAGAGGTGGCTTGAGTATTGAAGCCTTCATCCCAGCCATTTCACTATGCATTACACAGGTTCTTCAGCGACAAGAGCTAGGCTAGCTCTGCATGCTGCATAGTTACATTAGTAAGATGAGGGGCCAGATTGGTTGCTCTTGTAGGAGTTATGAGGCTAACTTGTCCCCAGCTGTCTCTTGGAAGCAGAAAAGTGCCACGTTTTTTACATATGCAGAGGAACTCATAGTAAATGGGGCAGCAGCCAACATGCCGTTTACTTCAGTGGGATTAAATGCAGGATGTTTACGTGGCTTCTTTGTTAGTGGAGGCAGTTACAGGAGGAGAAAAAAATATTCAGTTTCGGCAATTTTTTTTTAATCAAGTGTCTCAGCAGAATGGGGTAGGTGGCAGGGCTGAGTACACAAGACAGGGTGGGGGAGTTTTGGATAGAGCTCATACTGATGTTCTGGAAAAAGAAAAAAAATCTTTGTATTTGTAGTCTCTGCAGAAGCCCCACAGCAGTAACATAGGACCCGCATACCCACAGCCTCCCTTAAGCCCAGAGGAACTGGGTGTCTTCCTCAGGACATGCCTGCTGGATCAACACTTCCCAGCATTTGTTGAAGCAGTGGAAAAAGAACTGTACAAACTTACAGAGAGTGAATAACCAAAGACGAAACATAGGAAGGCATAGCTTTTTGTTGTAGGTACTTTATATTTATCAACATGGTTACACTTCAAATACACAATCCACAGGTTCATGCAACTAGAAGGTTCTTCCATCCCTTCTCAATAAAAGATATTACAGTTGTGATATATGGACACATTTACATCTAGTTGCATAGAATAGAACCATGCTATAAAACAATTCATGATCTTTTAAAACTCAAATTAAACACAAACCCCTTTAAAACAAAAATATAACTTATAAAAATTTTGCTTGCATGAATGTACAGTTTTGACATAACAGTGCAAAAAGGATTCAGTAATATACACAATTGAACTAACGTTAAGTTATAAAGCATCCCACCTATTATGTTTTTATTTAGACTGATGCACCTGACCTAGCTGGGAAAGTCCATTATTTGCACCAATAAATCAAAAGTTACCATGCCTTACTCTTATACGAGATCAGAAGTAATAGGAATGTCAGGCAGCCTTTACATGGCTTCTAAATATTAAATCTCAAATGTAAAATTTGGATAGGAGTGACATATAGCAGCACCCAAGGTCCTTGTTATGGGCATTACATGCAAACTTCTTATTGGTTTAGAAAACATGAGGTGATATTTCAATAAAAAAAGCACACAATTTGCGCATTTGAAGAATTTCAGTGTCATGCTACTCATTACTGCAGATGGCATGTTTGCCACCCTCTTCTCTCACTGGCAGTTTTCCCTTGCCCCAAACTCATGTTGCTGTGATCTGGGCTATCTTCCCAGCTGTTATTAATCTCCCAAGCTACAACTGCCAGTATAGGTACTTTTCATTACGTAATATTTAAACTGCATATATCTGCATACTTTAGCCACTTCTGTGATTTATCAAAGAATTTTGGCTGCCTTTGAAAATGGTTTGGGAAAGCTTGTATAGCTGCAGCAAGAACATTAACAAAAATAATCAAACACTTAAAATGAAATACTTTATACCGCATGCATGACCTGTCCATATCCCCAATCACCTTTGGAAGGCTTAAATAAGTATATAGTCTAAGTGAACTTTTTATAAACAGCCACCGCACACAAAGCTGCATATGCATTCTATTGTTGAAGCTCTTTGAAACCCCATCTGGTCAGTTGCCTTGGAGGCTATAAGGCATGCTTTTAAGAAAGTTTTGTACCCTCAATCCCCTGAAAGAAAAAAACAACACACACAGGAATATTGAAGAAATCTGAAGTTCAACTTCAGCAGCTCCAGCTCTTCAGGTGGTATGGGTAGTGGTCTGACAAAGTTCATGAAGCTCTGTAAGGAGAGATCATAAAAAGACCAACACATGAGCAGCCCTAAAATAAGAGCAGAAAAAGTAAACATTTATACAAACTTAAGAATTCCTATGTGATCCAAGAGCATTACAGGTCGAAGCTGTAAAACTACTGTTTTTGGAGCTAAGCTAACACGCAGTTAAGGACAAATGGTGGTCTAAGCAGTTTTTCCAGTCTTGGTCATGCCATATGTCCTATTGGCCCCAGCTAGGCCAACAATTTCTGACACTCACTGCAGACACTGTTAACCCTTTAATGACAAAGCCTGTACATGTACGGGCTCAAAATGCATTGTTTTCAATGGTTTTAGGGACCGCCCATTGTCCTTAAGGGGTTCATGTCCAGATTCTCAAGAGACTGCCAGTGGTCCCATGAATGAAACAGCCACAGTTGCTCTATGAAGATTTAAGAGCTGGTTATCAACCGTTTTATTCAAACCCAATAACGGAAACATGTTACTGGGTAATATATACTGTATATAAAACATGCAACAACGATTTTTCATCATTTATATTAGTCATTGCAAATGCCTATGAGTCATCACCTCACTTTGTGAAGGCTAAAACACAGTTTGGAAGATACAAGTCTCTTACCATTTATACAAATTGAAACTTTGGAAGATATACCGTATTTGCTCGATTATACGATGACCCCCCCAAAATCTAAATATTAATTTAGGAAAAAAACAAAGCCTGAATATAAGACTACCCTATAGGAAAGAAGAGTTACTAGTAATTCATGTTAACAATTTTTTCATATTTAATAAAAGCTATGATTGAGAATATATATATATTTTTTTATTTCCTTTTATTTGCCAACCTGCCCCCCAGTTATGCACATCTGCCCCCAGGGTTGCCACTCTGCCCCCAGAAATGCCTTATACCCCCTATTTGCCACTCTGCCCCATGATGTGCCTTTTAACCCTCTATATGCCACTCTGCCTCCATAAATGTCTTATACCCTCCTATATGCCACTCTGCCCCATATGCCTTTTAACTCCCTATAAGCCAGAGTGGCATATAGGGGGTTAAAATGCATTTCTGGAGGTGTGATAGAGATATATCACATAGATATATATATATATATATATATATATATATATATATATATATATATATATCTAACAGCAATCACACTCCTATCAAGCCAAGCCAGCCAGTACATGCTGGAACCTAGGGATGATAGGAGTGTGAGTACAGCCTCCCTATGCCATGCTACCACCACCACCCCCTTACACATCCATGCTATCACACACACACTCATTCACAAACATTTAAATACTCATTCATTCCATTAATCACACATACTTGCTCATAAACCCTCCCCCACCCCCTTACCTGAACTGCAGATCTCACTCGAAGACTTCTGCAGGGGCCCGGCTGTGCGAGCAACTGCTCTGGCCTTGCCCCCAGAGGAAGGAGGGGGAGGCAGAGTTATGTGACACTCTGCTAGCTTCCTGTTCTCCTGCTGCTGTTAGAAGAGACGCTGCTCTGGGCACCAAAGCACCGGTAAGCAGCCTGGCCCCAGCAGACATTTTTTTGAGGTCTGATTAGAAGACCTAAAACTTGGTGTTGACCATTCTTAAAATCTCCCTACCTTATCTACTGTATTCTGCTTGTCCCAGTGTGTTCAGTTTTGACTCCTGGTGCACTTCTGCAAAGGGTCAGGGCTTCTTGTCACACCCGTTACCCCAAATGGAGAAACAGAGGCTAGGCTCTCCCAGTGACTCGTCTCGTTGTCTGCACTATTCTGGCTACTTCAAGATTTGCAGAGAAAGGTGCAGAAACACGTCTCTCTGGAATTCTGTCTAGGTGGCTTCTGAGGGTACTTCCGCAAAAAAATAAAGTCACAAGGAAAAGCTTCCCCTGTTCCTCCAATGGGGAAGCAGGTGCACCGCTCTTTTGCAGAAGTGCACCTGGAGTCAAGACTGAGGACACGCTGAAGTCAGAACAACATACCAGACATGGAATGTCTGCGTGAAAGGAGACAGGCCACAACCTCTATTTAACCCCTTCAGGACCGGGATTTTGATACTAACGTGTCGCTAAAGGACCAGAGCCGTTTTTGTGGTTTTGCCATGTCTTTCTTCAACTGTAATTTCTCTCTTATCAATTGGTGCACCCACACAAATCATATATTGTTTTTTTCAGCACAAGTAGGGCTTTCATTTGAAACCATATTAAGCTGGGTAGTACATTGTTTTGTTTGAAATAAACTGGAAAAAGTGGGGAAAAAATGAAAAAAAAGCATTTTTTTACAGTTTTGTATACATACAAATTGTACACACATTGAACCAATGGGAAAAAATTATCCCAAATATATTCATTAAGTTGTCCTGATTTGGAAACCACCCAACATGGCCAGGATTTTTATCTATTTTGACCAGTATAGGGCAAATATTGCAAGGCATGCATCACGTTTTTGAAATGCAATTTTTTTCAAATTTGGCATGGTAGTCTAATAACTGCAATAGTTGTCACAGATACTGATTATCCCCCCAAAATTATATGTTTATGAACAGTAGATAAGTCAAGGTGTACAACTAGGGTCATTTTGACACTTTTCAAACAGGGATTTTATCGCCAATTGCTGCCAAATTTTGAGGTATTTTTATATTTTTTTGTTTTTTTTTTGCATATGTTGCAATGTTGCTTTAGATTTTATATTATATTTTGTATAGAATATGTGCAACTGCAGAAAAAAACCAAATTGTGTTCACCAACATCCCCCGGTTCCAACAAGGCCTCACATGCATGGTTCATGCATTTTTTGAGGAAGCTATGAGGGCAAAACTGGAACATGTGCATTTTCGTTTTCAAATTTGGAATTTTCAGAAATTGGTTTGCTGAGCCCATATCCCATTTGGGACATTTTGGAAGCCCCCCACTGTAAATTACCCCATAAAAGTATATATTTATGAACAGTAGACGAGTCAAGGTGTTCAACTAGGGTAGTTTTGACAGTTTTCAGCCAGCCATTTCTTCACTGATGTCTGCCAAACTTCACAGGGAAATTATTTTATTGCATTTTTAACGCGTACATTTCAATGTTGCACTGAATTTCTTGCACACCATAAGTGCAACAGTGGAAGAACACCACATTTTGTTCACCAACATCCCATGAGTCCAACAAGGCCTCACATGCATGGTTCATGCATTTTTTGAGGAAGCTATGAGGGCAAAACTGGAACATGTGCATTTACATTTTTTATAATAATTTTTTTATCAGATTACTTGTAAGTGACAGGTTTAGGCCGCTGACATCAATCAGGGAGACCGATCAATAATCAGCGACTTAAAATGTCACCGACAAGTGATCAGGTAATAATTATGATTTTTTTATTTATTAATAATTTGTGTTTTTTCATAATTAACCTAGATGACCCCTCTCTCTTTGTAGAGCAGGGTCATCCATGGGCTGCCATAATGATCCGATCACTCCTATTGGCTAGGAGCGATCTGATCAGCCCAGCATTTGACCTGGAAGCACCCTGGACTTTCAGGTCAGTGCTGTTAATTTTTTTTATTATTATTTTATTAATTTTTTATTTATTTATTTATTTATTTTTTTTATTTTTCTTTATTATTTTTTTTTTAACTCTTTCAATGCTGATGCTCCATTGAAGCACAGCATTGACTGATATTTAGTCCCCACAAGCTTGTGGGGACTAATATTAACCCCTGCAATGCTGCGATGGGGGGGTCATACACAATCGCAGCATTGAAGGGGTTAATTGAGGAAGAGGGGGGGTAGGGGTTAACTGAGCAAGGGAGGGGGTGGGGGGCTGGTCTCCACACTCATGTGGAGACCAAAGAACCCTGTCTCCCTGTCCCTGAAGCTGCCTCTGGCAGCTGGGACACAATCTCCAATAGACTGGAGATTGTAGGGGAGGAATCTCTCTGATCAGTCCTACAGGACTGATCAGAGGACTTCTGGGGGGTCGTTTTTGCTGTTGCTGGTCTGCCTGGGCTTCCAGGCAGACCACCAGCAGCAGAGCCCCCTACAAAACGGGATTAACCCCTTCAATACCGCGATCGCGGCATTGAAGGGGTTAACGCTGCACTGACGCTCTCATGGAGCGATCAGGCAGCAGGGGGGTGTTGGATCAGGTCCCCACACTTGTGTGGGGACCCATTCAACACCCCCCCCCTTCCCTGAAGCTGCCTGTGGCAGCTGAAACCGCGATTGCAGATTTTTCTGCAATCGCTGTTTCTGCCTACAAAATCACTCCGTGGGAGTGATCGTAGGCTTGGGGGCGGGCTTAGACAGGCTGTGCTGTCTGCCCAGGAGTCCTGGGCAGACAGCAGCAGCAGCGCTCCCACGATCACCGCGATTGTGGTGATGTGGGGGCGTTTTTTGGAGGAGACGTACCTGGTACGTCCCGGTCTACCGGTGACTGTTAACCAGGAAGTACCAGGTACGTCCCGGTACTGAAGGGGTTAAAGTAGGGATAATGGATAATGGAGAAGTTCTAGAATGAATCAGAATACTCATAATTTTGATAATAGGACCTATTCTATCTTGCTATATTTAGAGATAACGTCATATTCCCCAGTGTTTAGTTGTTTGACAACCTTAACCCCTTAAATCCCAGGGGTTTTTGGTACCTCAAAGCCCAGAGCAATTTTGCCATTTTTGGGGTATGTCGGTTTAGCGATGATTCTCTTTTCCTGTGAATAGTGTACCCATGTAAACTATATATTGTTTTTTCAAGGAGAGATAGAGCTTTCGTTTGATACCATAGTTGGATGATTAGCTGAAAATTTAGAATGAGAAATTTAGTAAAAACTAGCAAAGATTAGAAAAATAAACTAATTTTTTTTTACATTTTCCCACGGAATCCTCACAAAATTAGGTAAAGTGATGGAAAATCCCCTCCAAGTTTATCAATTCAGGTGTCCTGATTTCAGAAATACCTAATTTATATAGATTTCCCAGACTTTCCCAGCACCAGGGAGCATACTATTAGGTGTACAATTTTGTATAATTTTTATGCCTATGGCTTAACGGGTTTGGTGGTTGTGAACAGGGGCAGGAGGGTTATACTGGCTAGATGTTATGCTAGGGCAATGGGATGTAAGGTTTTTTTAAGAATTTTTTTTATTTTTTTGTATATATTTTTTTTTATTTTTTTTTTACATTTTTTTGTTTTTTTTATATTTCTTTTTTTTTTTTTACACAGTAATGGTTAGAGGTCCTCCTAGGGACCTCCTGAACATGCCAGTGATGTCACAGCTCACATTATAATTTTTTTAGTATTATTTATATTATTATTTTAATGATTTATTTAATATTATTTTTAAATGACTAACGTTTTTTTTTTCTTCCAGCTTTTCTGTTACAGGACGGGAGGGGGAGTGAGAGAGATGGTTTCTCACTCCCCTCCCCGCGATCCCCCTGCACCGATCACACTGATACTTTATGTACCATAATTTAACTTCCCAGCAGTCTAGAGCTGTCTAATTGCAGGCATCGCCCCTAAATGTTTTAAGACAATTTTTTAACAAGATTCTGCCATATCTGAAGTTAGTGGTCTAGACATCTGGGAAGTTAAATTAGGGTACATAAAGTACACATTTCAAGAAACTACACCCCTTGGAGCTTCAAATGAGGGGTTACATGTATTTCTAGGACAAAAGTTGAGTGCACAAAAGGATGGAATATGTCGCTTTGGCTAGAAAATATGGTTAGAAAAAATAGCGTCATGTTCATTTGTGTCTTGCGCGCTCCAGGTTTGTACTAGAAACACATGCAGCCCCTCATTTGATGCGCCAAGAGGTGTAGTTTTTGCAAATGTTTGTTGCATAATGGAAATGGGCACTGTATGCTATTAAATATCAAATGCTTCTTCTTTAATACAGCTTGCTAACTTTTGCATTTTTTGCGTTCCAAATTGAAATCCTGTATTCTCAAACACTGGGGAATATGACATTATAATCTCTGAACACGCATCATGGCAAGATAGAATAGGTCCTGTTATCAAAATGAGTATTCTGATTTCAAAAGTGTCGGGTAGCAGTGGAGATTGTGTGCGCGCATTGCGCAGACGGTCACCAGCTGCCAGAGGAGGATCCAGGTCTCCTGTAGTGCTGCGGGTGATCCTCCTCTCTGGCAGCCAGTGAACGTATGCGCAGGCTGGTACTTCTTCTGGTGCTCCACCATAGAAGCCCCTGCAGGTCATGTCATGCCTGCACTCCATCATAGAAGCCCCGGCAGCAGAGGAGGTTGCCTGCGTGCATCGTGCAGACGCCCACTGGCTGCCAAATAGGAGGATCCTGGTCCTCCTAGCCTTATCGAGTAACTATGGTATTTAGATCTGTTAGAGGTTCACCACTGAGGCCATCCATTTTCTAGTTTGGAGGTGGAGGTTTGGACAATTCTACAGGAGCCTACAAAAAGGTTTTTGTATCCATTAAAAACCCAAAACAATTACTATACTATACATTTGGCAGGGCAAATACTTACAGGGCTGGTTTAGTTTGTATTCCGTTGCCTCAAATTTTTATCTTTGTGGTTGTTTGTAGAATTGCTTTTCCTGCAAGAGGCAGAAGCACACAATTAAAATGTAACCATGAGAATTTGTTTTCTGATAGGTAGGGCATTGCACATACACATTTAAAAACTCCCTAACAAAACCTATTTACTCCAGCAAAGTAAAAAACAGACTGAAAATATACAATCAAGGAAGTCTTTATTTGGGGGAAAATGATGGAAAATGATGGAAACAAGGAACTTAAATTGTCATATCAATTTAATTTTTTCATGTAGGGCAGCTAATGGAATGCATTCATGTTGTGTACATATGTCATGTACTGGCAGTATGTAGCTTATCTAGGCTTTCATAGCCCTTAAGACTATTAGGAGTTGCAAATAGTTGATTTGCTTTGTAAGTTTTCTTTGCTGCTGTCCCTCAGATAAGTGCATGAAAAATTTGCTGCTGTGAATTGTGTTTTCACTTGTTTTATTAAATGTGTGCATTATTTTGCTGCTGTTACATTGTGGGGTGGTCTTTTATCCCTAAAAAAAACAAGTTATGCAGGTTAACGTTGAAGAAAAAAAGGTGCATGTCTGGAGGCTGCCATTGTTGAGAGTTCTATTTCGGGTGGCTCTGAGCCAAATGTTTATGGCAATGCTAATGAAGTCCATTTCTCAGACTTTCATGAGTGTTTGCATGGGCGATGAAAACTGAGCCACTGCATTGTGTGCCACAGGCAGTATGATACAGAGTCAGGTTGTTTCTCTACTAGATTGGGCTGAGATAACAGAGCTAAAACCCATTATGCAAGAACTAGACTATTAAAGTCACCATATAATCAGATACTAGTAGGGGAAAATTTGTGAATCCTCTTTAAATAGGATGTATTCAAAGCTGAAAAAAAGTTCAATGTAAATTAGCAGGTATACTCACATTGGTCCAGCTGGTTCATCATCTGCAGCACAGCAATGCAAGAAGAAAAGAAAGACAGTTGTTAATACAAGATAATAATCTACATAGGAGTATCTGACACTTGCTGTGTGGAGGCTTCAGTCACTTGAACTTTACTAATAAATGGCTGGTTATGCAATTTAAAATGAAATTTAAGCCAGATATCAACCATGAAGTACTGCAACTGTAGCGGACAGATTGTTGTCCTCTAGTTCCAGTGGTTCACTCAGAAGATTAATGACAAGACAAACCCAATACTTCAGTTGTAAAATCCTGCTGGTTGTTTTCTTGCAGTGGGGTTGCGGGTGTAATTGTTCACCCACTATTTTGTAGAATCCAATCTACGCAACACTTCTGGTTACTAGACATCACTACTTAGGCATCCTACTTAAACAGGAGTGGAGGGTTTAGTCTAAAGTATAGAGTTGATTACATTAAATTATTAATGTACCATCCCACTTCTTTCCCCGCCAGACTTCAGCTACTTCTTCTCTTGTACCTGCACAGCTTATGGCATGTTTCGATTATTTTGGAGTTCCTATAGTTGAAGGACCCACAAATACTCAAACCTATTTTTTCTTCATACACTCCCATCTTAAGTTTGGAATCCCTAAAGATTGCTAGCATTTCTACCGCTGTAAAATTTAGGGGATTTTCACTGAAGTCTTGAAGAAATTAACAGCAGGATTCCACAAGGAGACTAGTGCACATGAAGCAAAATGATGGAGGTTACAGTATCCGAAACTGTTGGCACCTACATAAGCAAGGGAGTAATATGATCAAAAATCAGTATTACTCCCTCTCTACCTGTTGGCAACGCATGGAGTCAACAGGTAGCCAAAAAGAACAAGTATCTTGGCGAAAAACAAAATACAAAAATGATAAATTTTATATATAAAAAGGAAAAGCTATGAACAAATAAACAACTGCATAAACAGTCAACAAATCTTTGCCCACAGATGTCTGCCAAAATTGGCAAATGCATTTGAAAACGGACAGTAAAGTCAGACGTGCTGTATTGATGCACAGGAATACTACACTTACACAAAGGGCCTGAAAACACACAGCAACCAGATTCCTGTACACACAAACAGGCAAAATACCCAAACCATTCACTGGTAGAAAATGTATTACTTCAGGGGGGAGGGCATTAACTCACAAAGAGGTGCAAAATCAACACATTTGACATGGGTACAGTACCACATATGTGAAAGCTACCCTTCTTGCCTCTTCCTCACCCAGCCACCTTTGCTCCCACAGAACGCTAACTATGGATCAATACATTTATTTATGCGTTTCTACACCATAGATTCCCAAACAGCTCACACATGGGACATATCTTATGATGTCCCTTCTTAGTTTAGACTCTACCATGTTGGAAGAGTCTTCGGTCCTCAGCAGTATGATGCTAAAATCTGTCCTGATGGTAGTAATTAAAGGACTAGTTTGGAAATGTCCGCTTCGTGAAGAACTGTTATTTATGCTTTCACAATAGTGAGTGTGAATTACTATAAAATTGCCATACAAAAAAAATACATGTTCTACACAAGTCAGAACAATTTATCAACGTTAAATGTATGACCTGTTAAAAGGCAGACATGCATGCTATACTTAAAATTGCTGTCTAATGCGGTTAAAACATTCCTAGAAGTCTACACAGCATTACTATGCATTTCCAACAAACTATGAAGGGATTCACTTAATTTTAAAGAGATGAGAGCAAGGTATTAAGATACCTGGCATATACTTTAGTACAAGCAAACACAAAAAGTCAAAGCATTGGGAAGTACATAAATCCATATTAAATAATCCGGTAATGAAGTGTTTAAGAATATAAGACTAGGGTCAACTGGTCCGTTTTTCATCACATCATTATCTATAACAAAGTAAGTTACGGATTATATAAGAACGTACTTATTACCATGGTGTAAAGACATTTAAAGTGGCATTCCATAGTTAAGTTATACAACATACTTCTTCCAGTTAGAATTATTTTGCCATAAGGTTGTATTGAAGTGCATTAGGAGAAATCTATTTTTTGTACGGTTTTTGTCCTAAAGGCTCCAATCCTCTTAACTAACCTGACTTTTATTTATGTTGAATATCACATATACAATTGTATTCAGTTTTAACATTAAATGCTGCCCAAACACTTCAGTTTCATTGGGGACATCACCTAAATTTAGATTGTATTAGTGCCTTGGTGTATTGCTGCTCGTTGCTAGAACGACGAGATTCTGAGTGACATGAGGAGGGAAGAGGGAGGAAGCGGAAGTTAGAGAAACTTTTCGTTTTAAGAAACACAAAATTATCAAAATAAAACAAACACCCCAAACAGAAAATTAGTTGTGATAAGTGGATGAGGGAAACTCAGTGTTCACATTATGGGATTGAGCAGTCCCAACAACGGAAGCAAGATTAGACAAACTGAAAAGCATGCAGAACTCTCACTTACCACCATATAATTTAGGGTTTGATGCAATTGAAGGGGGAAAAAAAAAAAAAAAAAAAAAACAAAAAAAAAAGTCACAGTAACCAACAAATATTTGAGAACCTGGTGTCCTGGATTCCCCCTCCCAACCAGGAAAACAAACACCCCTTGAAAGGGAAACCAGAGTTTCTGATCCAATCTGTGCTGCTGAGAGAAGGCAAGCAGAATGTGAAGCAGAAAGGAAGCAATGGTGAAAAGGGGTCCGTGTTATAAGGAGTGTGTTCTCTGACCAGTAGGACTCAAATTACCCATCTAGCAAGCAGACCAATCAAAAAGTAGAATGTCATCTTACATATACAAACATAATGTTTCAATAAATGCGCAAACTATCATACAGTACTGTATAAAAGTTTTAGGTAGGTGTTAAATGCTTCAAAAAATTTAGACATTTAATAAAATGCAAAACAGAAGAAAAATCTAAATCCCACCAATATTTTGTGCGACCACCCCTTGCCTTCAAAGCAGCATCAATTATTCTAGGTACACCTGCACACAGTTTAAAGAACTCAACAGATTGTGGTTCTTAAAGATGTGAAGAACAACAGACAGATGGTCATACCATCCCTTCCAGTACTCCTTGTTCTTTATGCTGAAGATGATTCTTAATGACTTTGGCTGCATGTTTGGGGTCATTGTCATGCTGCAGAATAAATCTGGAGTCAATCACATGCCTCCCTGATGGTATTGCACAATAGACAAGTATCTGCCTGTAGTTTTCAACATTGAGGAGACTATAAACTCTGACCAAATACCCATCTCTATTAAAGAAATGCAGCCCCAAAATTGTGAGGAACTTCCATGCTTCTCTGTTCCCTGCAAACACTTATTCCTGTACTGCTCGCTAACCCTTCGGCTAACTGCCTTCTGTTACCTCCAAATATTTCAAGTTTTCCAAGGTACATGCTGCCATTTTCTGTACCCCAGTTCCTGTGTTTCCATGAATATTTGAGTCGCTTGGCCTTGCTGACATGTCAGTGTATGGCTTTTTGGCAAAAGGTTTTCCATGGAGACCACTTCTGCTCAGGCTTTTCCAGACAGATGAGTGTTACCAGGGTGTGTTTTTCTGCCAATGCTAAGCTGATGGTACAGCTGGACATCTTCTGATTGTGAACAGAAGCAAGCATGGTGTGCTTTCCATCTGCTGCACCAAGTTTTCTTGGTTGGCCACTGGGTCTATGGTCATCAACATTGCCAGTTTCTGGTGGTGCTTTAAAAAAGCTTGGATAGGACATCTGGAAACCCCTGTCTGTACTGGAAATTCTACCTGGGAGACACCTTGCTAATGCAGTATAACTACCTTGTTACTGAGTTTGGCTGTTCCCCACAGTTTTATTCCTCCTACAAGAATTATTTCTTAGATTAATGATTGTGTTTCAACCTACATATTAAACTGATGATTAGCACCTGTCTGGTATAATTGTTTAATCATACACCTAACTATATGCCTACAAAATCCATGCGACTGCACCTAGTAGAATTGATGCTGTTTTAAAGGCAAATATTCAAATTTTTCTGTTGTTCAGTTACATTGTTTTAATGATAAAAATAAGCTTATTAACATGTTTCTGAAAGCATTCTTATTTTACAGCATTTTTCACACCTGTCTAAAACTTTTGCTGTATTTAGTCCCAGGTCTTTAGATTAGTTACTATGCTGTTATACAACCTTTTTAAAAACTAAAAAAGAGTTGTTACTAGTCATCTGAGGTTAATAGTCTTCAATTGCATCCTGCTCGAGTTTTGTAAAAAACCTTAAGAAAAAAAAATGCACATATGGAACAGAACTCCCGTTTCTATTATAAGATTCTAGAGAACTGTCAATTGTAATTCTCAGATATAAAACGGTCAATCTTTGTGAAATTGCCAAACATTGTAAAGCAAAAAAAGAACCTGTCTAAGTTAATGTTATCTTGCACTTCTGAGATCTCCTAAAGTCAAGCAATTAGAGCATTCATATTTGATAACTTAGATCATCTACTGGTTACATGCAATTAGTATGTCGTGCACAGTCCAAGGCCAGGCACAATCCAATAAACAATCACCTGCTTCAAGGCCTAGCTTGAACCAGCAAATTAAATTGCACCCAATTACCTAGAAAGCTGTAACTAAGTGTGATGGCAAGAAGTTAAGAATCAAAGCATTTAATATTAGAGCTACAGTCCAGCTCTCTTTTTGCATGGGTAACTAGGTTAAGCCAAAAGAAAACTTAACATGATCCTTGATGAAAATGCACTGCTATGGTTCACAAAACAAACAAAAAACACTATTAACTTTCTATTTTGTCAGAGGCCCCAGAGCCAGTCAGGTTAACAGAATGAAACTATGCATGCTTAATTCTGTGTATATTCCAATGACAAATAAAATCCAGAAAATGATTTTGGTAACAAAGTGTTAGTTTTACAATGCATTCAGTAAATCCTGCAAACATCCTACTTTTTACGCAATGCAAAAGCTATATCTTGATTAGTCAAGATACTTTAGCTGTGTGTTCCATGCCCACAGCAAGATGACATAGGCTCAGTCTTAAAGAAGGAATCATACAAACCTTAATGTGAAAAATTAGAAAACCGTTCAAGTTATTCCAGAAGGAACAACTTACTTAATTTCATACAAAGAAATTAAGAACTTACCTGAAATGTGAAAGTGAAAAAAATGTGCAGATAAGGTTTGCTAGAAATTTTCTGTAAAATTTGAATCGGGCATTCTTAATAGATTCAAAAGAGTATTATACTGGATTTTACAATTTTACTTGTTATTGCTTTTGAATAACCAAAATGAAAGCCATGTATGTCAGCTTCCCATCTTCCTAGCAAGAAGAGGTCTATTTTTTTTTTTCTTCTTCACTTTGTCCTCTCCAAGCCTAGGGTTCATTCACTAAAATGGGAGTTGGTTCATGGGTTTGCTTCTCTCAAGAAAAGCTAGAAGTATAACTTTAAATCAACTCTTCGGCTATACTATACATTATGAAAGACCAACTGTTGCCAGTCAACCTTTCAATGTGAATAATGTTGAACAGACTTGCAAACTCACTTTAGTGAATATATCATTAAGCCTCCATGATAGCTAGTTTGACAGCCCATAACCAACCCTTATTAGCTTAATTTCCTGCAGACACCCTGTTGGTGTTAATAATGCATTCCCCCACACCAGTCCACAATGCTAAAACAAACCTTGGAGATAACAAATAGTCTCTGTTCTGCAGCTTAACACACATGCACTCTCATTAAGTAGGCCGATAATCAAGGCAGCAAATACCAACAACATTTCCTCTGACATGACCATCAGGTGTAGTGTTGGATTCAACACTGCCTACAGTAAAGCACATTCACATTTCAGGTGCAAACGACCATTAGGCAAACTCATAGGTAAGTAGAGAATAAAGGGTATTATCTGCAGACCTGTTATATGACACCTTTAAACAAATAAATAAAAACCACCTAGCATTTTCCATGAGTGAACTAATAGGAGTATCTGAGTGCTACACTCATAGCAGCAAATTACTTCAGAAGACGCCAGTGCAAGGAAGGGAGTAGTTATTTTGTTATTTGTGTTTTTATCTATGCCTTAAACAAATGGTAGTCTTGTATTTCTTTAGTGAAATAGACTCCTTTAATTACCTTGGTAGAAAACAGTAACCAAATCAACGTGTGGTTGCACAACACTATACTGTGCTTAAATATTTAGCTTCCTTTCCAATACACAGTGTCAATGTCAACCTAGACCAAGTTTAATATGAGGACCCCATAGATGTACATCTACAGATAAGTCCCTTTTAGTCAGAATCTCCACATTTTTGCACCACCTGTGGCAAAATGTCCATGCAGGTGCATGAATTGGGGAGACGGCATGGACTTTCCCCTGCCAGCAACAGCTAGCATGACTTCATGCTGATTGCACCAGTGCTCACTGCACTCTAGCTCACCTGCACTCTTTGAATACCTGAAAACATTGTGAGACCTTCCCTTCCAGCTGTGTCACAGGTGACCCCACCTGGAGTGGGGGAGTAGAGGTATTACTGTAATTGGGGGAATGTTGAACATAGCTATAGTTCATTTTTTGCAGTGGTACTTTTCCTCTAGAAATGCTAAGGTAAATTGAAAAAAAAAAATTAGCTTAGTTTTTTTTTTTGCCAATATTGCGTAGCATATAGGAACATAGTTATCAAAGGTGGCCCAACTTCCAGAAAAAAAAAGAAATTTGTGTCTTAAAAAAAAAAAAAAAAAAAAAAAAAAATCATGGTTGAACATATGGGGAAGTGGCCAGAAAACCATAAAGTGGCCATAAAGGAGTTAGAGAACTGACAAATGTCTGTCATCGGCAGTTTAATTTTTTGCTTAATGAGTACTGTATTTAGTATTTACGAATCTACAAAATAAACTTGTTGGACTTTACTCCACTTTTCCATATATAAATGTACCAACTCTTTGTACCTCAGCTGTTTTGTTCCTAACCAGGGTTTAGTACATGCTAAAGGTTCAAGCTAGCTTTAAATTAAACAGTTGTCGTATAGCCCCCCTTACGTACCATCTGGCACCTCATCCGGCCTCTTGCGCTTCTCATAAACCACAATGATGACCGCCAAAATGACTATTTCTGCCACAATTCCAAGGAAGGGCCAAACAGGAGCTAAATGGCTGCGCACACGCAAGATGGTGGTACTGCTGCTCCACCCAACTGAACTGCTTGCATTACACACGTACTGGCCTGGATCTTCATTAATATCTAGGTTGATTATCTTCATCTCGGTGAAGCTATCACTGCTGTTGATAAAGATGCGCCCACTTGCATTATTTAGCTCCTAAAAATGAAAAAGCATTGAGTATCTTCATTAACACACTCACTTGTCAGGTCAGCAATAATCAAGTTAACAGAACAATAGAATAACGCAAAGTAAATGTGTATCACATCATTTTACATGATCAGTAGCCTTTAACCATGCATTTTGCGGTTATTTTTGAATTTTAAAAATGTCTCATAAAGCAGCATAGCACAATATAAACTCACAGGCAGAAAATACTTTTAACTGTAAAAAGACAAACAAGCATATGTTATTGATAGGCTCAATAACAAGAGGTATCACCAGGGGCATAACTAGAAGCCTCAGGGCCCCGGTGCCAGAATCTGTTAAGGGCCCCCCACACCCCGGACTCCTTGGTGTCTGGTGGGGGCCGGCATTCATGAAATTAAAGAGGCTGGCGTACACTCACCGTGCCGCCCAATGGCCGTGCCTCAGCTCTCCGCCCCACCCCTTTTAAGACGTGGGACGAAGTGCTGAGGCATGGCCATTGGGCGGCGCCGGCCCCTTTAATTTCATTAGGCGCCGGAGGAGGAGTTAGATTAGGTATCACTGTGGGCCAGTCCGGCCATAACAGTTGGCAGCCCCGCGTGCCGCTCATTTGCATCCCGAGTGCCATGCGTGCCAGGGGTTGCCGACTCCTGTCCTAGGTGATGGAATACAGCAGCTTGTGCCGGCTGCTGCATTCCATGCACTTGGGGCTCCCCTGTCTGGCATAACTCCAGGGCCCGGTAGTGATTACCAATACCTGGAAATTAAAATGACTGGGGTCCTCTGTAAGCAGAAATTATAGTAAGAAGGAGGTTGCCTTTTATGTGAAAAAGTTAATCTGGTACATGGTAAGAATACGAATAGTTTTTATTCCTTTAAAAATAAGTGAAGTGGTAGCTTGTATAGGATGATAGATAGATTCCCAAAGCAACCAGAGTTTTAGCATCTGCTATTTGACGAAAGTAGCCTGACTTTCTCACTGTAATCTTGATTAGCAATATGTGGTGCTTTAATCTCCATAATGCAAGATGGGAAAAAAACAAGCAACTGGTTCAGCTAGAAGTGGAGATATTCAATATTCTTTATAGGGATTCTCTCAAACAACTTGTATACAACCCAACAAGAAAGGAGGGCATGCTAGACTGTCAGATATCAATATAAATGCGGGCTGGGGCTCCAATCAGAGTGGTTTTATATAGGGACAGGGGTAGGTAGAGGCCTGGGCAGCTTTAGATGGGGTTGAGGGGAAATTTAAAGGGATGTTTTACTGAAATCACAACACTGCATTAAGTAGTAAGGATTGTCATTCTACAAATGTTACAAAATTGAGTTTAGGAATTCTAAGCAGACCCTGAATATTGTAAAGATGACTAAATACTAAGCTAGACGTAAGGAAAAAATGCATCATTAAATGCATGAAAGATTAAATAAGCAATAGTTGGGCTGAAGACAAAACATAGAAGATGTGTAAATGCGGATAAAGTTCCAGTAGCGGTAAAACCATCAACACAAGGCGTCACTATTGACAGGATATTTTCCAGAAGATTGCAAATCGGCAATCGTAGTACCACTTCACAAATAGCAGAGATGACTATACTAAAACACACACCCTTAAGTCTTGCATAGCAGTAGGGAAACTATAAAGGAAAAGATTGTTAAATATCTGGATGTAAATGATTTGTAAGATCAGAAACAGGGATATCCTGGTCAAACCTACAGTTGCGTGAAGAAAGTACACCCTCTTTGAATTTTATGGTTTTACACATCAGGACATAATCTGTTCCTTAGCAGATCAAAAAAAAAAAATAGGTAAAGCCATATGTGAAAAACAAAAGTACGCCCTAAGGTTCAACAGCTTGTAGAACCACCTTTAGCACCAATAACTTGAAGTCCTACAAAAAAGGATTACTTCTGTCTCTTACATAGTTGTGAAGGAATTTTGGCCCACTATTCTTTACAACATTGCTTCAGTTAATTAAGGTTTGCGAGGGTCTGGTTTTTTTTGCACAGCTCTCTTAAGTTCAATTTCAATTGGGTTAAGGTCTGGACTTTGACTGGGATAACAACACCTTGATGCTTTTTCCCAGCCATTCTGTTGTATGTTAGCTGGTGTGTTTTGGATTATTGTCCTGTTATTGGCTTTATAACTCTTCCTAGATTGATGGGCAGCAGCAATTGCTTTTGTAAGATCATTGCTGATGTCTTTCCTCCTTGTCATTGTGTTCACACACACAATTGAATGAGTCAGACCAGCAAACTGCTAAAACTTCTTTTTTTTTTTTTTATAGAGGTGGCCACACTTGCTGATGATCAATTTATCAATTGCATTTGCTTAGCAGCACCTGTCTGCTACTTAGCTTATTAATTCCTATGGGAGCAGTAAGGGTGTACTTCATATTTCACACATGGCTTCTCCATCTTAGCTTTATTTTTGTTGAATAAATCATGTTTATCTGTGGTTGAATTTACCTAATTGTTAGACCTGCTAAGGAACAGATTGTGATTATGTCCTAAAATGTAAAACCATAAAATTCACACACAATTTTTCACACAACTGTAACCGCTTTAGCCAACAGGGTTGGGAAAATAAAGCATGTGGGTGTAATAGATGTAGCATATCTAGATTTTAGTAAGGCACCTGATACCTTGCCTTACGGGAGACTCAAATAGGACTGCAGCATTTTGGTTTGAGTATTCAAATAGGTGACTGAATAAGGCAATGATTGAGTGACAGTATACATAAGGTTGCAGTTAATAGAAAATACTCCGAGCAATGTCTTATTACTAGTGGAAGACCTGAGAGACTGGTACTGGGACCCACTGGGAGTCATTATTGAGGAATTAAGTGTAATAGAACATAAAATAAAAACAAAATGGTTGGAAAATGCAAGCAGGATGCTTTAGTGGCAGAAAGAGGATATCAGTTCTACAGACTTCTAGTCCGATATCACCTAGAGTTTTGTGTACAGTCACATCACATTTAAAAACATCAAAAGGGTTTTCTCAAAGTACAAGAGGGAGGTATAGTACAAAAGAGGAGAAATGTTAGACAAGAGATCACAATTTTAAACTAGAAAGTCAGAGGCTTAGATGTAATGTAATGAAGTCTTACTTTACTGAGGTGGTAGACAAGTGGAACAGACTAGGGAGAGGGTATGTATGTGGGCGTGTACAGGTTTGTGTGAGCATGAATGTGTATGAGAGTTTGTATGCACCAGGATGAATGTGTAAGTGTTCATGTGTTAGGATAGATGTGTGTGTGAGCATGAATGTGTATATATAAGTGGTGTCCGAGTGTTAGAATGAGTGTTAGCATGTGTACATTTGTGTAAGTGTGTTTACTTGTGTGCCCCTTTCAAGGGACAAAGGTGGCAACTCACAAGCTATTTGGGGACAATGATGGCACTGATAAGTCGCTTGGAGTCAAAGGTGGCACATGCTTGGTGATGATGAGGGAACCTGGGGCAATTTTCACACCGGGGCCCCATGGTTTCTAGTTACACTTGGTAAATCCACTAGAATCTTCCATCTAAGTCATATACAATAGGTTATTTCCAAACATAACAGTTTGCAGTAAAGCAGGAATTGGTTGAGGAACTACATAGAATGTATAATAGTAAGATTTTAATACAAGAAGCCTTGCAAAAATGTACCAGTCATTGCAGACTCCTTACCACAATTTGTGAGTCATCCTTTTTATACCAGGACCACTCCGGGTGAGGATATCCTACACATTTGCAGTGCAATGTTGCTTCCTGTCCCTCGTTCTTGTTTTCACTTTTTTTGTGGCCGGTAATTTCAGGGGCCGCTGTTGGTATTATAATAAAATAAAGTTAAGCACATTTTACTAAAAATATGTATTTTTCATCCATTTACCATAAACATGCTAAACTTTTGGTCTGACACATGTACAAAGAAATTAACCCCTTTTGCTTGCCATTGCTGCCAATTCTGAAAGTTGTGCAATAGGCCCACTCATGTAGCTTCTTAATTCCTATGGAATTGTGTGCATAAAACAAAATAAAAGTGCTGCATAAATGTGGAAACATTTTACACTTATACTACTCACCTTTAACTTCAATTGTAGCATTGGCAGGAGGAGAGCTGTTGGGGAAGGTAAAGACACATAGGTATTCCCCAGAATCCTCAGCCTTTGGCTTTCCAATCCTATAAAACCACAATAGGAAAAAACAAGACATGCCTTGACTGAAGCTTTAACAACAACAAAAAAAAGGACACATACATACATATTATATATATACATATATATCACGTATACATATACACACACACACACATATATGAAGTCTACACAACTGGCACTCACTGGATATTTTCTCTTTTTTGGAGCATTCCCTGTAAACCCTAGAGATGGTTGTGCGTGAAAATCCCAGTAGATCAGCAGTTTCTGAAATACTCAGACCAGCTTGTCTGGCACCAACAACCATGCCACGTTCAAAGTGATTTAGTTCCCCATTCTTCAGCAAGTTGCCTTGCCCACATCTACATGCCTAAATGCATTGCGTTGCTGTCATGTGATTGGTTGATTAGCTATTTGTGTTAACAAGCAATTGAACAGGTGTACCTATACAGTGGCCAGTGAGTGTACATGGTGCTAGAGAATGTACAGAGTACTATAAATTAAGTGTAATGACATGATTTGTTCTGTTGGAATGACTGTTTGAGCTTTTGGTGGGCTACATTCCACATTACAACATAGGATGGGTTACTTTTAAAAGCAGAGGCAGGTAAGGATGAGAAGCCAAGCCAATCTGACAATGAGCAATCTAACAATAGATAGCCCTACAGTGAGTCCTCCTTTGGGAGAATCCTAATGCAAAGACATAGTATGTGCTGCCAAAAACAAAGAAGGGAAAGGATTTGGGAGTAATTTCTGAGAAATTAATAAAAAATAAAAGGTAGGCAAGCAAAGTAACAATAAGATAATTGGAAGGTCTTCCAGCATAAGTAATAGAGATTAATATAGTAAAAGGAATTTAACCATTCATGGGGCAGGCATACAGGTGTCCTAGAGACAAGACAAGACAAAGGACAAAACTAGATTTGTGATTTTAGGCACACTAGATGGTTATGAAATTCTGTTTTTTTTTTGTCAACGTTAAAAGGAAGGCTGCTATTATATACCTTCCACACTGGGCACCAACGGATCTGATGGAAGGTTTAGACTTTGTCCGTTAGCATATTTCTCACATACCTCAACTCCATGTAGTAATCATTTAAGGCATTCTTCCGGCTGTCGGGAATTTCTACTCCATTCTTAGTCCAGTGACTGCTCTCTGGTGCAACCATGCTGCCAGTCAGTGTGAGGTTGCATTGTAACAAAATAGGGCCACCATCTTTCCTTATAGTAACCTCTTCACTGGCATTGATTTTTGGCTCTGTAAGCACAAAAGTGTACATTGGTAAAAAGTCCACACTTACTTTGCTCTAACCACCACTTTAATATCAAGCAGTAGTTTGACATGTACATTGGGTAGCGATCAGAACGTAGAACAGGAAAATATATGACTCATTAAATTGACAATTACTCATGATTATATGTCAATGATACACATGACAATGATACACAAATCATGGGAATAGTCAAAATACAAAACATAACTGTGTGGAATCATGTCACAACAAACCAACTTACATCATGTTCCTAAAATACATTTGTAGAGAATTTGACATATTTAAAAGGGACACTTCAGCCATCACACGCACTTTAATGCATATGATAGCTGTGTGGTCCCTTTAAATTCACGTGGTGGCACTTTTGCAAATTCATTAGGGTAATTCTGCAGAATACCCCATATGAATTTGCCCCCCTCCCAACACCCCAGCTAATATGTCTTGCAGAAAAATGCTTCGAGTGGCCTTTTCGGACTCTAGTAAGCATGCATGAAAAGCCCTCACCTTCCCTGTAACTTGACAGATTCCATATAAATTACCTCACAAGTCAACTTTATCAGATGATCTGAGTAATGACATAATTGTTGCGGTAATGTCTGTACATTTAGGGGAATTACACAGGACATTCAACATGTTAAATTAGTCCTGTTCCTCATCTATGAAATTTAGCACACTAGCTATACAGCGGTCAGACACAAAAACAGTTAAAATGTATACACCTACTGTATAATAAGAGCCCCAAATTACTACATGTCGTTTCTTACTGCTTAGGTAGTAGTATTTATACTTGCAGCAGTTGTATGAATAATAATAAAAAAAAAATATGACATGTTACTGCAGTAGTTTCCTTTCAGTATTTTTTTTTACATGATGCCATCAGGTTTTGTATGGGAGGGAGATGAACAACTTCATCTCAAACCCCTCTATATTTCAAGTCCACTACATATTATTGTTAATTTGCAAAAGTTTTTTTTGGTTAAGAAATTAAAAACATAACATATATACATATAGACACAACCATGTTACAACAGCAATGTATGGATATGTACCTGTACTGGTGTATAGTATACTCACATACAGATTTTTTTTTCCCCTTCTCCAACCCTTACTTATTTCTGTGGCATCAAAAGGCATGTAGGGTCTCTATTCTTTTGTGAGAAATGTTCACTTTACTGTAGGGCATTCAAATGTTATACTCTCTTAAAATTGTGTAATCACTGCAGGAGTTTATTCACTAAGCAGAACATTGCCTACAAATTTACACAAGTTACCTTATAAAGAAGCCCAGAGATTTTCTTTATTAAACGGGACAGTTTACAGTCCCTGACAGTCCTACTAAAGAAAAACACATGGTACTGAGTATTTAATATGTATTCAGATAAAAAAAATACCCAAGGTACAAACTGCAGCTGCTTCTATCTGTGGTCTAAAGATTCTTTCCACTCACTGGCTGCTTGAAGCAGGCAATTAGTTTCAGGAAAGTGTTTCCTTTGAAATTACCACACATGTGCATGAACTGCCCAAATGAAATTCAAAGCTATATTTGACACTTACTTTCACCTTATGAAATATTTTTATAGTTTATATATATATTAACCCTACTAGAAACGTGCTACGTGTGTGTGTGTGTGTGTGTGTATTAATATTATACAGCAAGAAACGAACTAGAGTTGCATGGTATAAACTATATATAGCATGTGATGTATATTTAACATGTCCAGAGTTTGGAGGAATACTGGATTTATATAGATCTGAAAATAATTTCACTTTCTTTGAATAGATTTGTATAAATATGGTAATGGAGATTTGCCTTGGATATCATTTATTATAGAAACCTAGAGTATGCTGATGTTTCCTGATGGAAAGACTCTTTGATAACATATGTTTAAATCAGGGCTCGACAAATCACAGGCACCAGGTCGCCATAGCTGAGAATTTTGTCCTGGCCCTAGGTGTTTGTCAGCCTGCTACATCCCCCAAAAAATGCCCCCACGTCGCCACAATCGTGGTGATCGCGGGGGCGCTGCTGCTGTGCAGACCAGCACAGCCACTCTGAGCCCACCCCCCGAGCCTATGATCACTCCCAAGGAGTGATTCTGTAGGCTGAAACCACGATTGCTGCTTCAGGGAAGGGGGTTGACACTTGACACTTTAAAAAAAAATCCTGGCTCCTAGATTCACAACAAATTTGTCAAGCCCTGGTTTAAATTCCCTTGATGGATTAGTCTCTACCACTTCTGAAGGTGGCTGTTCCATTTATCTCCCAGCCTCTCAGTAAAGTAAAACTTTCTTATATCACATCTGACCCTCTAGTTTTTACCCTTTTAAATTAAATTTCCTCATGTACTTTGCTAAATCCCTTTACGTTCTTAAATGTTTATCACATCTCCCCTCTTTCCTCCAAGCTTTACACATTGAGACCCCTTAGTCTTTCCTGATATTTTTATATGCTGCAAATCACTTACCATATTTGTAGCTTTCCTCAGATCGCCCTCTACTATGTGTCAATTTCCTTCTGAAGATATCTCCAGAACTTTAGATAATACACTAGATGGGATCTGATCAGAGCTCTGTAAAGTGACAAAACCACCTCCCTCTTCCTGCTAATACTCTTGCTATACAACCCAGCATCTTGCTTCTTATTGTTATTGGTTTTATATAATGGACTAAGTGGGAGATATAAATTTGAGCATGGTATAGTATTTATTCTTTATCTTCTTAGTCCTGGATGTGAAGAGGGCTGTATTTTTATGTTTAAATTTATATAATCTAATCATGTAGATGAACCTGTATGAAATGGAGATCTCCCTCAATGAACTGATAGGATTTTGTATCTTCATATCATGTGAATACTATGGAATATGATTGTGGACAATCAGAGGTATAATGAATTGTTATGGCATGAATAATTGTATATTTGCTTTGTGGGATTTGTTAGAGTATGCTCTATTTCTGTGATTTTACAAAATTACATTTTGACAGACATTGTTAATATATAATGATGGATCCAGGTTACTACACCTTTAGACACGTATATACACTTGCTGGGATAATGATACACATGTCCGGTATATGCGACGTAGCGGACATGACATCATACAGAAATCGTATACAGCAATGTGAGCACTTTCCAGTCACTGATTGGCTGCTTAAGCTGTCAATCAGTCACAGGAACATATATGGATTTCGCTGGAAGTAGTTTTTAATGGCAAGAAATTTCAGATCAAAAACAGCAGCATTGTACAGATGATAAACATTAGATCAAACCTTACAATATTTAGCTGTAATGACTTATTCACTAAGTTGAAATAGGTTCATTGTATAACAAGGAGGATTTCACTTCTTTAAGTTGTGCTATCTGAGGGATTTGTATGGTCTAGCTACAACCCATAGCCAACAGTGCAGGGAACATAAAATGAATGCTTTGGTGATAGCACAGAGCTGTAAAAAGAACTACAAGTATTATTGCTACTATTAAAAGGTATGTCCCAAAGTGGTGTGGTGTTCTTGTTACACAGGAAGGCAGCATAAGTGACTGTAGTGAAGAGCAGAAAAAGAGAGAAATAGAAATTAGAGAAAACAGAATAAAAAACGGGTTAAGGTGTAACAGTGAGGATACATTGTCAATGAGGTGGGACAAACAAGTCATACCTGGGGAAGGGACAACAGAAAATAACTCTTAAAAGCAGAGAAAACAGAAATTAGAGCTGCAGAATAAAAAGGCTAAGGAGGTAATATACTGCCAACAAGACAGGATGAGGAAAGTTACACATGGTGAAGGAATGACAAGGAGGAAAAAGGTACATCATTTGTTTTAAAACACAGTATATGGGAGCGATTGTTAAGAAATAAGTGCAATAATACCAAACTTTAGTTAATTTTTGCAGAATTCCATGCTTTGGTCCAATGACAAAATGTGGATTACAATGAACATCAATTAATGGAATGCTCAGATATCTAGACAACTATGCATCCAGCTACATAAGACAGACACTGCATAACACAGCAACACTACAAAACTACAAGACAATGGGAAAACACAGGACAAGGACAATATTTTAGAGCATTGGTCAGACAGGTACTGGCTCACACTACTGCCTTTTTACTAAATATCATTGGTCATGACACAAGTCTTCAACTGCATGGAGGGCAATCCCTACTTGCCCCGAGGGCCATTGCCAAGGATATATCGGCCAAATAAGTTCTGCATTCTACTGATCTGGCAGAAGACGGTAAGGCGCCATTTCTGATTCTAAACAAATCAGAGTGAGGAGTATGTGTGCGCCAATAAATTTGCTCTGGTTGGTTTAACCACTAATTGAAGCAGATATGATTTGCGAAAGAGCATCCAATTCTTCTACCTCTTTCCTCTACGTAGTCATGTTCTTCCATCATCCAAATTGTCAAGCAAATACATTGGAGGCGGCCATCAGTCATCTGCAGGAAAATGTCTCTGTTCTGACAAACATCTTCAAAACCACCTACTCCAACGTATGTGTGTAACGGGAAGTGATCATTTTGAATGGCACAGGAAATATCACTGCTGCCACCATCTGGGCAAACCAAACATTCTTGGCAAGGTTTAGGAGGATAGTGAAGAGCTGGAATTTATTCTCTGCAATTGATGCAAAGAATTAGGGGCTGAAGCTTGTACCAATGAGGAAACAAAGGGCACCAAAATCATTTTTGCACCGGATTAAAATTAGAGGCCTGGCTTTCAAACTATACATTGACATCAGTAAAGAATGCATCGACATCTCTATGGTTCTTCCACTTTGCATCTTCAGGTATTTTATCATTAAAAAAAAAAAAAAAAAAAAAGTCTTCAATGAACAAACCTCTGTTAACGCACACTTAAATACGTGAATGCATTAATGCTTTCTTTGTACCAAAGCACTAGCATTGTTGAATATCTTAAGAGTCCTTTATTATCTTCTGTTGGCATAATCTTTATTCACTTCAAAGGGAAAGTCTCTTCGGACACAGGCAAGGAAAAAATATGCCCAAGGCAATCATTGTGTTTGGCATTTTTCTGTGTGAGTTGGTAATGCACCAAATGTAGAATGATGACAGAGAACAAACTAAAAATGCCTTACAAGGGAATACTGAACAGTTTTGGTTTGTCTACACAAACTGTAGCTAGCAGGATGCATGATGTGGCTTCAGGCTCAACCAGAATCTCATCCTTAGCTGAGCACAAATGCTAGCAGGTGTCCGACAAAGACCGTTCTGCATGATCCCCCGCTGCCTAAACATGGAACAGGCTGCTTAATATTCTGGCCACTCGCTCCTGCAGCGCAATCTACTCAGAGTTCAGCTTTCACCTTTCTGCTGCGCACAAGAGGAGGAGGGGGCACAATCTGTCGCATTTATAAAAGAGGGGAGGGGAATGAGAAGATGAGACTCCAATCACTTTACACACCAGGGGGATTTGTGAAGTAAAAACAAATCATATCTTCATTTTCCCCACAAACACAGTTGATAAATCAGTGACAACCAACCAGCTTAAACTTGTTTGGCAAAATATTTGCCAACCTATTATAAAATCTTACTTAATAAGAAGGCCATTCTTCTACATTAGTCTATACATCTCACTAGATCACTTAATGAGATATTGACATGGTGATTTAAAGCTCAAAAAACAACAAAAAAACAGTGACACTGTTCCCAAACTATTACTACCGGAAAAGTAGCAATATCCGTATGCAAATAGAAAAGAAGAAAAATCACTAATTGATCTTGTCAGATAATGGGGAAAAAATTCCAGAGACCTACAAACACACAAAACGATCACTGCTGATGAAAAACAAGCTGAAATTAATACAGGAAAAGCAAAGCCATTCTCTAAAAACAACAAGACAAAGATGTCTGACTGCTGTGAAGACACTGCTCACAACAAACATGAGACAGAGGAATTTAATGCTTTTATTGCCGTGTGGGAAATCAGAACGGCATTGCAAGATGGAACAAAAATGTGTCAGATCCATAAGGTGAAAGCCAATAAACAAAAATATACTTAAACAATGTAGTAAAAAAAGACAGAATACACACATTTGAAAATAAACCTGGCTAGTAGGAAACCTGGGGAAAAAAACAAAACACACGCACACACACAAATATGGGGAGCTTGTGTGTTAGAACGCCAAGACCTTCTTCTTTTGCAATTCCTAGGGTAAGAAGTAGAAAAAGGGAAAAAAAAAACCACTGGGAGCTTCTAAGGTCTACTCATGGAGGAAGAACCGGAGGGTCAAAGTGACGAGACAACATGATGGTTTACCAAGGATCTCAGGAGGTGGGTTGGTGAGGGAAGTGGGGCACACACAGGTTCACTAGAGCTCATCTAGTTACTACAATCCCACTACGATATGGGAGGAGGGTGAACTCACTCTGCAGGACGCTTATGGTGGCCTGTGCCCGGATCCAAGTTATGGATGGGTTTTGCCTCAGGTCGTTCCGCCGGGGGTCGTTGCTTGCCCGGCACTCGTAGGTCCCAGAATCCTCCAGGGTGAGACGAGTTATTCGCAGCACACTCACCCCATTTGTGCCGTATGCTGTGTTTATGGTGACGCGGCGCTTCCGTGCACCATCCCACAGCTGTTTGAAAGACTCAGCCCGGTTGACTTCAGCATACCACCACTGGATCTCTGGGGTGGGGATCCCGACCACGTCACAGTACAGCTCAAATGCATCCCCTGTTAGTTTTGTCTCTGACATGGGCGACTTCACAAACCCAGCTATGATTTGTGGGGGCAGCGGTGAGGCAGTGAGCCAGTGAAGAGGGGGGAAAAGAAAATGCGTAGAAGAAAGAGAACAGCGAATAAGAATGCATATAACAGAAAGGGTTAAAATAGAAGAAAAGACAATATTGCCCTTGTTTAATTAATGTTAAATATTAAACAAATTTGTTCAAAAGCTTGCATTCATACACACATACATGTTCCATTTCACTCACTAATTCAATTCCAGAATATCTATATCTGCAATTAAATCTCCAACGTACAGCCTACGTGCAC
Organism: Spea bombifrons; assembly: GCF_027358695.1. Taxonomy (NCBI): domain Eukaryota; kingdom Metazoa; phylum Chordata; class Amphibia; order Anura; family Pelobatidae; genus Spea; species Spea bombifrons. The sequence goes on from NC_071090.1 coordinate 73,924,963, forward strand.
AGCAATACATATGCAATTTATGGAATAGAAAGGTCATTGGATACAGACTATAGTCGTGCATTCCTTCCATTGAGGTTATTATTAAAAAGATTGATTTCTAAAGTGACAATCATAAGGATGCGTGGCCCATTCCTTAGGAAAGAGTAGGAGCCGACGACCTTGAGAAGGTGACTTGTACTGTACTGGTGCATTCTGTTTGATGAATACTGCATATGAAATAGCCTCATACCTTTACATGCATGGGTTCTATTATCCAAAATTATATGCCATAATGAAATCATTGTTGCAGAGGTAATAACTCCTAATTCCTAACAAACCAGAAATGGACCAAAAAAAAAAAAAAAAAAAAAAAAAAAAAAAAAAAAAAATCAAGCTTTGAAATAACATGGAAAATTTTGAAACCATATACAAGTACGTTAAACAAGCATATTAAACAACATGTATGCACAGAAACACATACCAAAACCCTGTGTATGACAAGAAACACATAGCTAGCAGGTCTTTCATAGAGCTTTCTATCCATGTTAAGGAGTTTGGAGGGAAATGTGGTGTTTATATAATTCACTGATAGTCCAGGAAACAAATATATTGAGGTGCCTAGATATTATAGCCACTTTTTATGCACAATTACACTATTCCTCCAACCTGCATTGCAGCATCTCCCGCAGTTGCCAACAACCCTCCCCTGGCTTGGACGCGCATGCACACACAGTCTTATTGACGCCTTGATTGCCGAGCTGTAATCTGTTAATGAGCGGGTGGCAGATTGAGAGTGATCCCGTAGGACACTTATTAAATAAAGCACTCACCACCCAACGAATCAAACAAAAACAGCAATTATACTAAAACGCCACAATACAGCATCAAGCAAGCTACCGTTTAGAATACATACATGGAACAGACTGATTTCACACTGGGTGCGTCTTTTCAGCCACTGTCAACAAATCTATGATCCATTTAACTCTTGTGCTCACAATCTTTCTGCCATGTAGCATTTAAAATTATTTGGAAAATGGCCAATTACCGTATTTCGTAATTCTCAGGGAGAACGTTTTACATACATTTCAGTTACTTTGGGTTTTGCTCCTTCCCTACCTGTTTACTTTCTACTGCAAGGGTATTTTTAGCAAAGTTCTGTGGGCTGCAGTAAAGATGATTAGCTTGTCAAAAACCTCATGTTGCTATAGCAACTGTCTCGCATATGGATCAGAGTGGCCTAATTTTAAAATGGCTTAGTTTTTTCTCTAGTAAACCAATTCTAATGATATGTGCCTTTTAAATTTGCTCAACAAGAAATTAAACCAAACAGCACAAAGTGTTTTTCAGCTTCAAAATAGTTGGAATAAAGCAAAGAATACATACGCTATAGGGAGGAAAAGAAAAAAAAAAAATTTAAACCACAAACGTCTATTAACCACTACACTACTGTGGCAAGCACAGCCCAATTCGTTTCCTAGCTTAAAGCACAAAACGGTCTTGGGCCAAGTCACAAATGACACGGAGTTTCTCAGTGTAGAGAATAGGTTAGAGGTACGTTTTTTTTTACTGTATTTCTATTATTTCCATTAATAGATGGGTTAATCGTTCTTGTGACTATGGAAATTAGCAAATCTCCACACATGGCTTCATTGGCCAGGCAACCCTGAATGCCAGCTGTGTAGTTCTAACTAGTCTAACAGAGTGCAACAAGGAAGAGCTAGTGCGCGCTCTGCAGGTCTCCGACAGGGCTGGCTCACCCTCAACATTCCCGATTTTGGTGAGAAATTTGTCTCAACCAAACATTCTCTGTGCGAGAGACCAAGCACTTCATCCGTCTGCACAGAAAATTACATTAGGGCTGTGTAGTGATGGTGAGACTTTGGAAAGGACACACTAAGGACAGTGAATGAAGTAATATGGCAAATTGTGCCAATGCCCTTAGAGCAAGGAGGACGGATGAAAGTCTAAATAGAACTGATCAAGCCCAATGGACCCCAAACCAATATTTTTCTCTCATGTTTTACAACAGTAAACACATCATTTACACTATACATTTGAGGGTATTTCACTACATTTTGTACATCTTAAAACAGGGTAATGTGAAAGGCTTTCACTGGGACATCCAAAATGTCATTGCTGGGAGTCTGATCCTTTTATATAGTCAGAAGAAAGATACATTTGCCATGTGTGGGCTTCCTAGCAGTAACACAGCAAAATGTTAGTCAGGGTCAAAGGCTTAAGTGATTGGATTCTCTTACCACAGATCAGAGTCAAAGCCTTTTCTTTCTAAGCTCACAAAAAGTTAATAAAAGATCGAGGATTCCTGGCAGGCAGCTTGAGTATGGATAATACATTGTGTTTCACCTTCCAACCTCAGAATCAGGCCAAATGAGCAGCCGACTTATCGGACACCTTGTCTGTCCTTGACAGACAACAGGGTGGGAGGCTGTGGGGATGCTTATAGAATTTGTGCTTATCTGGAATAATCTGTAAATCCAATACATTTCCTGTTATTTCCCCTGCTCAGCACCAACCCTTTAAAAGACCAGTAACACCACTTGCTATCTTCATATGAAATGTAGTGATCATTCTGCCAGTAACATAGACAACGTTTTTATACTGCAGGATCTTTATCTTTAGCCAAACGAGCCCAACTGTTCAAAGGTCCCCTGTACATAGTGATAATTACCAGCGTTCCACATATGACAACTATTAGGGTTCACATAATGTGCAGTTGAACAGTGGCCTTCTAGCACTATTGTGCAACACCATAAGCTCTTACGGATACATTCTCTTCCAGTCAGCTCTAGTGCTGGCTACGCAAACGTTGCATGCATGTGTCTGTTCAGACACCCATGCTCATGATATCAAGGCATGACAGCAACACTACTTGACTGAAGAAAGCAGATCAACGGTCAACAGGATAAATTTCTGTAACGCGCATGGCATGTTAATTGTCACTAAGTACTTTAATAGGGACTCTTCTATAGTTGGAGTGTCTGGGTCACTAAGCTGTCCCTTTGAATTTTATCTATGCATTAATTATATCACCATCATTCAGGTTGTAAGTTTGTGAGCAGGTCTTCTTTACCTAATGAATTGGTTGGTCAATTCTACCTATATAATACCCTTATGGACTGTATAAATTGTTGGTGGTATAGAAATAAAAAGATATTAGAGAATCCATCAACTAAGCCAACCCCCAGTTTACTTTGGTTAATTTCATGAAAGAGGGGATCCGTTTTATTAGCCTAAAAGGGGAACAGTTAGCTTTATAGATTTTAAGCTTATTAAACTTTAATTTTAGTTCTTTCAGTGTAGTTGCTTGACACCTGCGACACTTAATTATGTCAGGAGTTTTTGACAAGGCTGTTCATTTATTCTTCATATATCCCCCAATTTCACATACCTTGTGGAATGTTTGAAGGGAAAGTATTCTGTAGAGTCACTTGATTGCCCCCAACCCTCCATTTTAGCTTGACATCACTTTACTCACAGTGGAGACAATAGTATTCCCCTTTAATGTAAACACCCATTTCACTGCCTGGTTACTTTAGTGGCAGTAGCTGTTGTCAAGTTTGAACAACTTCACAACAGCTACTGCCACTAAAGTAACCAGGCAGTGAAATAGGCGATTACATTAAAGGGGGATTCTATTGTCTTAGTTATGAGACACCACACAAGCAGGCAAGTTAGACCACCTATTCCAGAGATGTGGATGTACTTTGTCCCTTAGCATTTATGATTTCAAACTAATAATTGGAAGCTTGAAAAGCTAGTAAATCCAGTGGGCTCAATACTGTTTATATTTGGGACACATTACATTTTATTCTATTCTAATCTACTCAAAGGTGCACTTTAAGAGGACCAAACTATGTTTAGGCAAAGCTGACAAAATGTCAGGCAAGGACTGATCAACCAGGAATTTCTGTGTTTTTCTAGGAAGAGAAGCTTCACGACTTAAAAAAAAAAATCGAACAGATCAAGCATGGCTATATGCCTGCCAAGGATGTGCCCAATTTAGTTTTCTTTTTTAATAGGGTCTCTTTTTTGGATAATAAGGAATGTTGGTCATCCAATGCACTCTGGCTCCACAAGCCTTAAATCATAATATAAGAAGAATGAGGAACATGTTATAGGAATATTATAGCCAGCACCTACCATGTATGGTAATGCTTCCAGTATAGCATCAAGAGTAATACGGAAAATCTATTATGCATTAAGCTGCCGAGAACAAAAAGGCTGGTATTTAAATTACCCCAATAGCAAAAGTTCAAGCTAGGGCCTCCTGCAGTAATGATCTTTTCATAAATAATGATAACCTAGGGAGACCTTAAAAAAAATCTAGCATGACGATTCAGCTTTTCTGTTACCCAATATAATACAATACCCAAGCTCCTTCCTGTTTGAGCCGTTCTATCTGATTGCAGGTCAGGGTCACCTCTCCACTGCACTGGGATCTTAGATTATAGTATGTGCAAAATGGGGGGGGGCAGTTGCAAGTAAGGCAGCAGTGATGTATGGACATAACTGAATTGCTAGAAATAAATCAGCATTGGGTAAACTATAGCATATTATACATTTAAAATATGTTGAAGGTCACAGGCAGCATTAATGGGAAACCGCACAAATGAGAAAATAATTTTAAAAATGGCATCTTTTTTTTAATTCACATTAGGTAAATATTCAGTTGTTTTGAGGTTTATATTTATCTGTTATGGCTAGATACAAGAACTTACTTCAGTAAACAAAACATGTTTTTTACAGGTTAAAATTAGTATGTAAGAGGAAAAAACAGGTTACATATGTATACCATCCATATATAACATCCATACTTACCTTTCTATTCAGATCTGCATAATTACTCATTCCAATTAAAATATTCCTCCCCACTTTAAATTTACTGCCCCTTGTAGGTGGCAGATGGATTAGATTGCCTTTTTCATGGATTGTATGAAGCTAAACTGTTAGCTGCTAATCTTTAGTAAAAGATGCCAAACAAATACGGCAAGAAAAAAGTAAATTAACCCTTTAGAATTGCCTGGTTTTCTGCATGAAATGTTAAAATTTGATCTGATCTATATCTAAGTCACAACTATAGACAAACGCAATGTGCTTAACCCATTCAGGCCCATGTGCTTTCATAACCAAAGAGGACAACACATTTTTTATTGTTTGTTAAACCATGATTCCACGTTTTCCATATTTGATAAACCTGCACAAATTATACATTTTGTACAGGAAAAGTAGGGCCTCCTTTTAAAATCATAGAAATACATACACAAATATTAGTGATAAGTTTTTTTGTTTTTTTTTACAACCTTGCTTAATTTATCTTCTATACTGTAAGTACCACAGTTGAACAATGACCCAATTAACAGTCATACCCGACATACATTTTTTTTAATGTTACAGAGCGCCACATCCATGCTTATATTATGCATATTAGTCCATATTAAATATTTTTAATACTATTGGCTTAAGAGGTTTGAGGGTAGTGATTTTGTGTGTGTATATTAGATATATATATATATTTTATATTTTTGTTTTTCCAATGTTCACAGGGAAGTGTAAGTTTCTTCTCCCTTCTTCTCTTCCTGACCAGTCAGTGCTAATCACAAAGTGATCAGCATACAGGGCTCCATGATTATTTAGAATCATGGGAAAATACCAAAAAGAAAAAAAAAATAACTGTAGTAGTGGTAGATATATATTGGAAATGTTAAAATAAAAATCAGGCCAGCTCCTGATGGATAGATGATTTGAAGAGGAGAATTATTTCACAAAATTCTCCTTAATTCTATCAAGGCCTATTTTACAATGCAAACAGATGGCACAAAGGGCTAGCTTACTATTAAAGGTACTGCTTCACTTTACGAAACATTAACAGCATTTTAAGAAAATAAGCCTTGGCAGATGAGTCATTTTTTCCTTTCCTCTAAAGAGTTAATCACATGATGTCATTGAGTCACATGACCATTAACTTTCCTGGGAAAAACCTGAAACTTGCATAATTTTCCAATAACATTTTTATTAACGTGTTTCATAATTCCTGGAAAGGTTTGGCCATTCAACCATTTTATATTCTAAAGTAGTAGAAGTGGGGAAAACTGCACCTTTAAGTAGTGTTGCCTACTTAAAGTCCCAGTGTAACTGAAAAATGAGCTGGGTTCACATCATCGCTGACAGACCTATGAGTAGATGGGCTGTAAACCACATATTTACAACGATGCCACAGTGTGCCTAGACAGTCAACATGGATGTCAACCGAGTAGCTTTCCAGGTTGTGTGGTTGTAGCAGGATACTGGCATGTCTGATTGGCCAAGACATCCATTATTTTAATAAATGCTTATCTTCTCTGAACTACTTATGTGGATTTAATGAACTGCATCTACATACTCACTTTAGAAAATGTATTATATTACACACACGAAGCATTTCCTTGCTTGTGTACATGCATCTTGTACACATGGATGATGCATTTATAAACAGCCAAAGTGATTACATCTATGCAGATACAAAATACCTTATACAAGAGATTTACATTCGGTGAAAAACATGTAACCAAAGCCTTTCCAGAAGCATTTGAATCTACAATAATCACGTTTTAATAGCCTTGACCCCAAATTGAAGGCCACAGTAGTTTTTTTTTTTTTCCTCTTTAACATGTCCCTGCTCAGGAAGCCTGTTTGTCACATTTGCCTCCTAGCCAACAGTGGGTTTAATAAATAATTCCTGTCTTGCATCGGGTTTACAAACACATTAATAATTCAGCGTCCCTGCTTTAGGTTACCACTAGCAAAGTATGACGGACTGTTACCAGGTATCCTTATATAACTATACATTTCACGTTGCTTTTCAAGAGGTTAATTGTGTAGACCATAACAGGGGCACATGGAATATTTCTATTTCATAAAGGCAGAAATATAGTTACGTGTATGCCAGCTCATATTGAGACACAAATTAAACAAGCTTAAAGTCTACGCTTAATGCAAATCATGCTTTCTGGTAATGTCATCAATTCATAATCATACTGCCCAGCACCTCAACCAGTCAAATCTCAGACATCACAATGATGATGCAAATCTACATCATTTGTATCACTAAGGTTATAAGCTTGTTTAATAAATAATTCCTTTACAGTATCATTTAGAGGTGGATTCTGATCTTCATTAGGCATTCACTAACTGTAAAATCTTATTCACCAGGTCAAAAAACCCATTAAGCAAATGTGTCTTGCAAAGGCAAGACATCATACTAGTTCATGGTATCTATAAAACTGCATATACATTATACAGACACACACATATTTACACGTATATATGCTGCTCTACATGTGTGCCTAGATCATGCATGTACAGATAGAGACGTATCTCTGAACAGAAAGGCACACAATATTCTTGGAATTCTGCGTTACTACAAAAAACAGACAGCAATGAAGACAGACTAAAAAAACAGTAGCTATTCAGGCAGACACACTGAAAAAACAGACACATATATACATTGTAACAAGAAAGTGGAGCACAGACAGATCAGATCAATGGACACTTAATAAGCTTCCATTGGTCCTTTTGATATTGCTAGTGTTTTTATTTTCTCATGAAATTGTTATGTTGTATTCCTTTCAGTCACCTGTGATAACACTTAAACTGTAAATAAGGAGAGAAGATTGTTGATAAGTAAATATATTTACTTGTGGTATAATTTGGAAAATGGAAACACGAGTCACAAAATAAATAACTCCAAAGTGAGGCAATGACATGCATGTCAGTACTTCTTAGCCATTAGCACCCCTAGCAACGATTCAACTGGCATAAATCAGACACGCATATTAATGGGGCGCAGGTGCAAAGCTATACATCTACTCGCACAACACATACAGCTTTCACCAGCAGGCCTGTGCATGTATACACTACCCAGATAGCACCGAGCTACATATATACAGCCCGTATGTGCAGCCCTGATCCCAGGTTATTACCTCTCTTCAGCCCACGTAAACAGCAGGCACAGCTGCGCGAGGTGTCGCCATACTGCAAGGTCGTGAACCGCAGGCCGGGTGCACTTACGCTCACATCACATTCAGGGTGAGCGCATTATAGAGCCTCAGCACAATACATACCTTCTAAAAAGATATTTCATCCCGAGTAAAGGATGAATGTAACGTACTGCCGCCGAGAAGTATCGGGGTCGCCCAGTACATCATGGGGTATACATACCCATAGAGCACATTAGTCAGCATCTCGGGCGCCTCCATATTCTATACTAACCATCACCCCCACTATATAATTCATATGCCTCCTGTGCTAGTCGGCGCCGCAGCGAGCAGACTATAAATACACTGCCAGTGCATACGGCCCTCGGATTTCCCCTATAGCCTTTTACCTTAATAACGCAACTTAACGCATTCATCTATACGCTACGACCATTGGCATTCACCTTGTGCCTCAGCGCGGACCCCAACCCATGTCTCCACTGGGCACTCCGTACTACTTACCGTTCTGGGCGGCGGCCGGCGCCGGTGCGAGCCCGCAGCAGCCGAGAAGCAGCCCTATAAGGACGGAAGCGGGCACGGAAGGATAGTTGTAGCGGGCCATGGGCTCTCAGAGGGGGAGGCGCAGGCAGCGGGTTCAGTGTTTTTCGGGCCTGTGGTCGGGTATCCGCAACTCCCCCTCACTCTTCTTCCGCAGCTAGAAGCAGAATCTCGCGAGTGCCGCCTGTCTTGTGGGCAGAGGAGGGCGGAGCATCCCGTGACACTCCGCCGGAAGAGGGCGGCCTGGCTCTGAGCCCCGTGCTCAGTGATATTGTGTTATTATTGCCGTATTATCTTATCACACGGTGGAGGTATGCGGGAGGAGGGCGGTATACGCGCGCCCTTTCCGCCGTTACACATCATGCTACGTTTACTCTATTATGTAATTCCCCTACACGTAGGAGGTCGTTTTATAGTCACCGGAACAGCTTACAGCTGGCATATAGAGCGCACAGAGATATATACGTTGCATTAGAACTGCAGTCAGATCTAAGGGCACATGCCGTGGTGGGGGGAGAAGTCTAAGGGAGCCCCAAGGCTTCTTCTTAGAGCAGGTTGGCACTGTGGATATTTTCTGCTGATAAACAATGTGGTTTCTTTTAATTTTGTATTAACTCAATTATTTATATGTTTGCTCCATTACATAACTGGAAAACGTAAATGGGGGCTGGTGTCAACAGAGCCTGTTTTTTTGTTATGTCAGCAAATACAAGTGGTAATTTATGGCCACCATCTGTCGCTTATTATTGTGCAGCACCATGTGTGGCTGGGTGAACCCAACGCTTGGCTCTTCTAAATTGGAGAAGCATGTGAGTCAGGGATGAATTGCTCAAACACCCCCTTCTCCTTATGGATTATGATCCTTGAATTGGTACAGACTGGTATTCAGTGGGCGAGTCTGGAGCAGCTCCTCAGCCGAATCCAGGGTCTTGCTGGATTCGAGCCCCGCCATTACCAGCTCATTCATCTCTAATGCCTAATGAATGCAGATCCATTATTCAGGGTTGTTTCATTTAGTGTTTTCGCTATTTGTCAATATCCGTGAAAGTAGCGTGTAGGTAACAAAATATTACCTATTGCTCCAACATTGAGTGTTATGCTTGAGTTCAGTTGTCTAGACCATGGGCTTTTCTTTGGGCATGGTCAGTGTGCATACCATGCCAGATCATTTGTCTAATCCAGTGTCCCATGCAGCTTTGCCAACAAAAAATCCACATGTAAGAACACTCTCTTCAAAATCAGCGGCACTCTTCCTGCTCTGAACTATCCCCGAGCCAGTGTTGCAGCTGAATGTTAGTGAGTCTAGTCTACTGTGTGAATGCAGAAAAAGATGTGTGCAACTGAGCACATCTCCTGCAAGCCTGAATAATATTTTATCTGTAATATAGCTTACCAGAAATAAAATAATGTGGCTTTTCCTTGTCTTTGAATAGGCCACACAGTATATTTTTTTTTTATAAAAAAAAAAGCCTTCTGCTATGAAAAGTATTTTAGGAATGAGCTAGAGTTGCTTACCATCACTGACATCACCGGGGAATCCCAGTGATGTATCAGCGACTCTTGGAGTCCATAGAAAGCCCAATCAAATCAAGTATTCAGCACATGCCTAGTGAGTACCATTGAAAAAACACCTAAGGCATACATATTGGGGATTCCATAACCCTGTATTACATATCCCACCTCTAAGTGCCTCACGTTTGGTGCGTTTTCACGGCAATCTTACCAAGAAGCTGAGTCAATGGAACTCTGTCAGGATTCCACCCTGTCAGACTGAACTCTGTATTTGTTATCTGTAATCTCTGTTGCAGCCTCTAGAGTTCACCTGTAAGAACAATCATTACCTATATGCTAATGACCTGAACAGCTGCATCTGCTTACCTGGGTGCAGCCCTCCTTCTCAAATACTTGCTCATTCCAGGCCTACACATTGCAGTTTATCTGCCTGCTGCCTGGCCTTGGTCTCCTGTTAGCAGCATTTCTGATTTACCCACTGTGACCTGGCTTGCTTTTGACTTTGTTCCTTGGTTCCTGATTTGGCTCTTGTACTACCCATGTTGACTTAGCTTATTCTCACTGCTCCTGGATTCTGATTTGGCATTGATATAGTTTTTCTGGTTCTGACCTGGCTGCCCTCCTTAAGGGTGCCCTGCCGCGTGCCCTCCCTGTTCCAAGTTGAAAAATGCGCACATCCCAAATGTAACCTTTGAGCCCCCAAACAACCTGACAAACCTATGTGCGGGTGACTGAGATTTTTCTGTATTGGGGTGTTGTTTGCCAGTGACATATACCAGGTGCTATACATTTTTACCTTAAGTACAATGTGTGTGGGGGAAAAAAAAACACAAAAAAATCACTTTGCCAAAGGCTAGTGGTAGAATTAGTGTATGGAAAGTGTTTTAAAATACCACCATTTGAAATACCCTGGGGTGTCTAGTTTGATGGAATACATTGAATTGACTAGCTTCAATTACCATATTTGCTCAATTATAAGACGACCCTGATTATAAAATGACCCCCCAAAATTTGAATATTAATTTAGGAAAAAAATAAAAAGCCTGAATATAAGACTTCCCTATAGGAAAAAAAAGTTTTACTAGTAAATACTAATTCACATGTAAACTATTAATAAAAACTATGATTGAAAAAAAATATTTGTTTTTATTTCCTTTTATTTGCCGCTCTGCCCTAGTTATGCACCTCTGCCCCGGATATGCCTTATACCCCCTTATATGCTACTCTGCCTCCCTGACATGCATTTTAAGCCCCTATATGCCACTCTGCCTCCAGATAACCACTGAACCCTGCCCCCATGCCACTCTTAACACCCCCCCTCACTGGCTGCGGATGTGCACAGACAACCTCCGCTGCTGCTGCCGAGGCTTCTATGGTGGAGCACTGGAAGGTGATGTGATGCTGGCGCTCTGTCGTAGAAGCCTCCAGAGGAAGTGCTGACAGCAGCAGAGGCTCCCGGAGAGGAGGATCCGTGTCCCCTGCAGCGCTGCGGGGGATCTGGATCTTAGTCATGTAATCAGACCTCTATTTGAGGATATTTTTTCAGAGCAAATACGGTATGTCCCAAATAAGACATGGGCGCAGGATGACCAGATCTGGAGAAAAATTAAAAAAGCAAAATGCTACTTGTACTTGTGGCCCTAAAACAAAAAATATAAAAACATTTGGTATGTCTAAACTCAGGACAAATATTAAAATCTATTTAGTAGGTTTTCCATTAGCTTTTCTAGATGAGAAAAAAAATAAAAGAAAACCATGTTTTATTATTTTTGTTATAGAAAATTAGATAGTATGATCAAAAGAATGGTCTCTAAAAAAGCTATTCTTGTCCTAAAAAACCCACAAATACCTGAGAAATGTTAAAACAGCCGGGTTATGAAGGGTAAAATAAAAGCCTTGTCCTTAAGGACTGAATCATGGAAACAATCATACATGAGTGGTGATCTACCTATTGCACCTCTTTCCTGTGCTTTGTTTAGATGCTCCATAGTACAGCTGACATTTGCATTCATAAATAACTAAAGTAAACTGTGCATCACAGCATCTAATACAGATGCAAAGCTTTGTATTTTGTAGAATAAGAAGGGTAAATGTTATTAAGGAGTTGTACCCTTTTACAATAGGGTACCATGTGAATCTCATTTACTAATGCATTTAAATGCATTTTGTTTTATCCGCTAAGTGATGAAGCAATTATTTCCCTGTATGTCGGGAAATGGGACATGTAGAGGAACTGAAAAGCATGGGGCTGTTTAATTTACTATAGAGCCTTGTGGTAATTACTATACA